>NC_090937.1:1576670230-1576973261 GCF_040938575.1 Ambystoma mexicanum
GAACGGGAAACAGCACGCCGTACACCTATAAAAGCAGAATCCCAACACAACCATTAAAAATCCGACCCTGAGACACATCCCAACCCCGTTAGCCACCCCAGTCCAAAAAATCAATATGGGAAAAGTTGCTAAAAAAGCGTGCGACCGCAAGCGGCAGGTCCACTTCTCCCACGAGGAACTCACCGTGCTCACAGAGACCCTCCAGGAGAATGCTGCCGTCGTCTTCTCCACGCAAATGACCAGGACGGCACTTGCGAACAAGAAGGCCATATGGGCGCTGGTGGCACAGCGGGTAAGTGCGGTGGGGACCGCACCCCGCAACCCACAGCAATGCAGAAAGCGATGGGACGACCTACGGATACGCGTCCGGAGCATACTCTCTGCCAACCGGAACATTGCCACAGCTACCGGGGGAGGATCGGAATCACCCATCAAGTTGACCCCCTGGGAAGAAATCTGTGCCTCCACCATTGGAATGGAGAGCATAGAGGGAGTCGGAGGGATGGAGAAAGGAGTGCAGACATCAGAAGAATCAGGTAGGTGGCCCAAATAAAACTATGCCAAATCCACAATTACCAACCATGTGCAGTACCATGTGTCCCCATAGTGCAATAGAAACACATGTTCAGGAGAACGACCACATACAATGCCATGACAGCGCCCCTTAAAAGTCAGATCAAATAAATAAATATTCAAAAAACCAAAAAACACACTCTACATGTGCAGCATGCACACCCTAACTGCAGACTGCAAAATAACTGCATCCCCAATGCACACAAAAATGAGACCACCTCCAAGGCCCTGACCCAAATCACCCCCAGGTACCACCCCAATGCATGTTATACAATTGCCATTACAATTACCACAGACCCATGAATAACGCTCGCCCTCCTTTACTCCACCACAGGGTCCGATTCCAACGACGAGCTTCAGGACACCCCTACCAGCACACCTGCAAAGAGGGCCAAGACCAACGGCCAAAGACCCTCCACCTCAGCTGCACGGATCAAGGCACGGCAGCTGCACAAATCGAGTGGCAGCACACTGGAGGGGACATCAACAGGCACCCCAGCAGCCAGCATGTCCACAACAGCAGCACCACAGGTCCCCCCAATGGATGCCACAGAAGGCACTGCTTCTGGTGGCAGCAGCACCCTAGGTGACACTGCATTCATGCCAGCATGCTCCGACACAGAAAACAGTGCTGCCGAAGTAGGACACATCCATGACCTGTCCCAATCCCCCTGCATGTTTCATCCCGTACACCATGAGGAAACCACGCAGGGGCACCCATAAGACGACGACTGGCCAACCCCCACAAGGCCTGTTGCAAGACAACATGAGGCGTCCAGCCCCTCTGTGACACCACCGCAAATGGGCATGGCCCAGCAGAGGCAACAGTCCCTCGAGCAGATGATAGTGCAACAGCAGCAACTAGCCACGCTCCTCAAGGAGCATGCTGATGAATGTGGGGATTCTAAGGCAGCCATTGAAATATCTACTGAGACACTTAGGGCAGAAATCGAGCGAAGTACAGAGACACTAAGGGCACAAATGGAGAGAAGTACCGAGAGCCTGAGGGGTGAACTGCATGCGACGTCCAAAGACGTATGTGGTGAACTTGCCGCTGTGCGCCGTGTGCTCACTGAGCTCTCACAAACCCTTAGGGACATGCATGGACGTGAGCAGGCAGAGACATCATCCGTTGCAAGTTCCGTCCAGGGCAGCCCCCAACGTAGATCTGGGAGGACCCGGCGCTCCACAGGCAGGGGTGCCCCTGATACCCGGAGAGGGGGCTTGCAATAGCGTCTGCCCACTGACAATGAGCGTCATTGGACACTGGTGTTCGGGGGGGAGGTAGGAGGGTGGAGGGGGTGTGTTGGGCTTCTTTGGGTGGCGGGTCGATTGGGTGTGTAATGTCTTTTCACATCTGCAATACAATTCTTCATATTCATCCTATGAGATGTGTGGACATTGATCTCTGTGTACGAGGCCTATCCTGGCGTACAGTCCATATTGTGCATGTCCCAGACACACACAGTGCCACAAGTCCCGTGTCCATGTAACAGCCACCAGGCGTGAGTGCTAGAAGCATGCATCTATGAGATTCTGTCGTAATTCACGGGCCTCCTGTGCCTCGCGGACCCCTTGAGGTGCTGCCACATCCCCACCCTCATTATGACCATCTTCAGGTGCTAGCAGTTCTGCGTCGGGGGGCATGGCCACATTCCTGCGTACGCACATGTTGTGTAGCATGACACATGCCATGACCATCTTTGCCACCTTCTCATGGCGGTACAGGAGTGCCCCGCCAGACCTGCGGAGGCAGCGGAAACGAGCCTTCAGTAGGCCGAATGCCTGTTCTATGACCACACGGGTACGTGAGTGGGCATGGTTGTAGTCCTCCTCATGCTGGTCCTGTGGGTTCCGGATTGGTGTAAGGAGCCATTTCTTCAGTGGATACCCGCAATCACCTGTATGTGGACAAGAAAGGATGTTTGTGGAATGTCATAGCTACGTACGCCCCCCCCCTTCCTGCCAGGTCATTCACGCATCACCTACCCCACATACTCATGCATTAAATGAGACTCACCGAGTAGCCAGGATCGGCGCCCTGCGTGTCGCTCCATGTAGCGTGGTATTCTAGAGTTCCGCAAGACCATAGAATCATGTGTTGATCCCGGAAATCGGGCAGAACAATGTGTAAACATCCTGTTGGAGTCACACACCATTTGCACATTGATAGAATGATATTGTTTCCGGTTGCGGTACTGGGCCTCCATGGCATGTGGGACAACCAATTCCACATGGGTGCAGTCGATGGCACCAATGCAACCCGGTATGCCGCCAAGTGCATGGAATCCCACTTTTGTGTTTGTTAGCTCCTGCTCCGAGCGTGGTAAAGTGATGTAGTCGTCTGAGTGCTTCAGGAGGGCATCAAGCACTTGGAATAGTGTCCGTGAGAATAGTGGCTGTGAAATGCCATGCAACTGTCCGACTGTGTGCTGGTAGGTGCCCGTGGCCAGGAAGTGGAGTACAGACACCACCTTCAGTAGGGGTGGGATGGCGGTTGGGCTATCTATCATGCTGACAAGGTCAGCGTGTGTCATGTCGACAATGGCGGTTATGGTGTCCCGGTCCAAACGGTAGAGGGTGTGGATCTGCTCAGCTGTGAGGTTGAACGGATTAGCTCGGAGGCGTGGGATTGCGGGCTGCCTGCGTGGTGGTAGTGGCTGTGCTGGTGGGGCTTGCTGGCCATGCCTTGCCCTCCTCCTCCTCCTCCTCCTCCTGCGTCTCCTCTGTGCGGCCGGTTGTTGTAGTAGTTGGCGTTCGTCTTCTTCTTGAAGTTGGAGTACTTGCAGTGCAATCAGGTCCCCCAGGCCCAACATCGCTAGTCCTGCCGGTAGCATTCTGGAGTGGGTGTGGTTGGGGGAGGGGGTTGGGTGTGCAATTTATGTGTTTTCAGGCTGTATAGCCTTCACCTGTGGTGATTCATTCCACCTGTGTCAGCTGCAATGCCTTTCGTGCGAGCACGTCCCGCACACGACGCTGCAATTCGACGCATGGCATCTTGCATTTGCAATCATGTTCTTAATCCCGATGGCTGTAGAATATTGGTTTATATGTTAATTCTGCTATGGTCCCATTGTTGCACATACTATATTTGCATTCGCGAGCAGACTTGTGAAGGGTCAGTGGAATGTAGTGCTCGATCAACGGTGGACCCTCATGCAGCACTGTACCGACGTTCACCAACGGCGGGGAGTCCCATCAGTGATTGAGGCCAGTTACCATTTTCACACACAGCCGCACTGCATACATGTATTTGTGAATACAAGCGTTCACAGATGCCTTTTCAACGTGATGTTGCAAATGAGGAATTCGAAGGACAGCGCTTTCGGTTTTCAACTAGCGGCGTGGAGACGCCCACAGGTCTGACTGGAAATGTAACGTTCTATTGTTGAATGTCCTTGGGACAGGGCCCATGACGGGAATGCAATGATTGATATGGTCTGAATGGGATGCGCCATGGCGTAGTGGACGATAAGGCAGGACGTTCCCAAATACATGTGACTTCACTACACAAGGAATCCGGGCAGGAGCACAGTGGATTTTGAAGGCTGCATTACGCACAGACTCTATGGAAATTTCGAATGTTATGTGAGTGAATATTCAGGCGTTTTCATTACGGGATGAGGGAATGATGAATGGATGCATGGAAAGATGATTTAATTGGGAGTCTGCCATGTACATGCCTATTTGGAATCTGTCCCCTTCCCCTGCGCTATGTGATGCAAGGCTGCCATAGTGGGACCATCGTCTGTCTGCCCTTGTTGAACCCTCCCTGTCTCGACGCGCCTTCAATCACTTGTGTCTATGCACGTTGATGATCCCATCTGATGGATCCTGTTCTGACAGGCGCATGCACACAGACACTCGTTTGAAATAGTGTATTCACCTCGATTTGTGTCGTAATGAATCGCAAGTGATTTTTGGGTGCAATTGATCCTTATGAGTGGGCTAGCATGCATATGGTTGTAGGTTTGGTGTGTTGCATGAAGTGAGTAATGCATATGGAATTCGGATGCCCATACTATCATTTTTTTCATTTGGGTGACAGGTATCTCCTCCCCTTCTGCCGCTGCCATCTGTACGCCACTCCTGCAGATGGCTTCTACAGTCGACACCTGCAGCTTCGAGTTAATCAGTGGAGCACCATTACGATCTTATGGGACGATCGCCAATGGCCCACATTCCCTTACGCAGTACTTGTGGCTAGGTGCAGCATACCTAGATTCCAGCTGGACTAGTGCCTACTTCATGGGACGGCCCTGCGGTCCTAGGCGCTTCCATGTTGCCTTTTTGGACGTTGATGTAGCCCCTGTGTGCCATGAAGGTACAGGGCGTCACACATGGGGAAGCTGGTCATTTATTGCGGATGCAGCTCACAGTAATGCTGATCATTTGTGAGTTTATGTTCAAATGGCTGTATGGGCTTGGTGATTTTGATGTGCATTAAATTTATATTCAGATATTAACCGTGTAGCGTTATTCTTTGCTAGTAATGTGGCATATTCCGATTTGTGGCGCGATGTATTGTGAGGTGTTCTGCATTGGGTTCCGGCTTCTGGGTACAGTTGTGTGGTACGTCCTTATGCTGATGGTTGGTTTGACTACTGGCATGTGTACAGGGCTGGTGCAGTCTCCCTCAGGTTACTGCTTTCGATGTTGATTTGCACTGGTGGCAAGCGATGGGGGACTGTTGTTGTTTTGTGTCATGGAATTTTCTGTTCATTTTGGTGTACTTGCACCTTCAGATGCCTGTGCTGCATCAGTACAGCAATGGTGTGTTGCCAATTGTGGATGGCCACTCACAGGGCACTTGGGGCCCCTGCATGCATTTGTTCGTTGGCATGCATGGGTGACTTGTACATTTCGCTGGTTGCATGGTGTGACTGCATTGCGCCTACGAGGAGTTGTGCAATGTGGCCAGGGAGTGGAGTACAGGCACTCAGTAGGGCCATTACGGTTGGTTCGCCATGCCGTAGTTCTCGCCATGGCGGAATGGTACTTTCCGCCATGCTTGATGGCGTTGGGTGAATGTCCGCTGGGGTCAGCATTCGCGTACCGTTGCGCCATGGCAGATATTGCGGTTTTGCAGGGCGCGCGTGCGCGTACTTGGTGCAGTTAGCGTTGGCGTTCGCTACGGTGTCGCTAATGGCATCGTACTTTACGGTGACGGGTCATGATCGCAACGGGCGGTATTCGATGGCGGTATTACATTTCCGCCATCGTTTTTCGTATTCCGCCAGGGTCGTAATGAGGGCCTATGTCTATTACAAGCATTGAAAGCAGCAGTGGGATACACTAATCCGACATATGATCTCCCGTGTACAGTAGTGAAGACATAAAAAGTGGAGAAAAAATAAGTAAACAAACACCAGTGTCTGCAGATGTAGAATAAAATGAGCACCGCGACCTACAGGCAAAATTAACACAAGCCGAGGAGGAAGTCCAGAGAGAAAGAGAGAGGCAGGGCAATAAGCATATGAAGGCAATGGTACCAAATGAATTGGTAGGAAACAGATAATGTTCAAAATAGATGGAAAGGCAATGTATGATTTGGAAGAAAGGGAAAGGGGAGTTAGAGAAAGGCAGGAGAAAGAAGAATAAAACAAGGGATGCAAAGGGAGAGATAGAGAGCAGAAAACAGAGGAGAGAGAGCAAGAAAGAAGGAATGCTGAAGAAAAAGAGAGGGAAAGAAGCAAGAGACAGACAGAGAAAGGGAGATGAGATGAGAAGAAGAAAGAGAAAGGGAAAATGAAGAGATGCAGAAAGGGAAATAGAAAGGCAAAAGGAGGAAGAAAAGGACACAGAGAGACAACGAGATGTGGAAAGAAGTAGGGAAACGTGATGAAAAGATGTTTATGATATTATTAGTGGACATACGCACCAGACAGAGAGAGACCAGAGACAAGAACAGTGAGGAAGAGAGAGGAGTTTAGAAGGATGCTGCAAGGAAATGGATGAGATTCGTAAAAAGCATATTCCAGAGGAAGGAGAAGAAGGGGCTATACGATGGAGGATTGGCAATTTGTTCAGGAGCAGGAGGGATGACACCAGTAGTATGAAGGGGAGTAGAGGAGGGTCTCCACAGCATGGAGGAAGGAATATATTGGAGGAAGTGTAGTGTGGAATGTATAGAAGGAGTCCCCTTGGAATTTTGAAGATAGAGAAGATGTTGAAGGTGATACCAGTGACAACACTGTTTTGGAAGATGAAGAGAGAAATGAAAACATAGAGGAGGTTTTTGCACAAAACCCTTTTCAGAAACATGGGGGTAGGGAAAGAGATAGCGTGATTAGATTTGTAAGAACCGGTGAGGGGCCCGATGAATATCCCAGATGCCTGAAGATGTGATCAAACAGTTTAGAAGAGAGAACATCTTATGTGAATAGACTGAGGAATTTACCAGGACGGAAGAGAATTAATATGACAGACAAAGAAAAACGGTACAGCTGCACTCGGACGAAGTGCTGGGTTCACACAATTCCCCTTATTGGAGAAAGGGAGAGGACTGCCACAGTGCATCTCATGGCCACAAAAGGACAAAAATAACTTAATTTGTAAATTGCCATTGCTTACATCAGGGGCACACTGAGGCCACCTTGTCCCGCCACATGCCTGACGGGCTGCGCCACGACTGCGAGGCCCGGACCCCCAAAACCACAAGTGGGAAGTAAAAGAGGTTGTCAGGAGCCGTATTGGAGGAATTCCAGCCCGCTCCCCGTGGGACGCTAAGCGGACCGGACAGCATAGTGGCAGATTGTGGGAAAGTCGGCGTACAAGGGGACTTCAGCGAATCACAGAGTGTAATTATATACTCAACTATCCCTCTCATATATCGGGGAGAGTGAAGTTTCGTTTGGTGTTGTGCCTTTGTGTTTTTGTGTTTCTCGGCGCTCTGCTTAGGCGATCAGTTTAGCTTATGGATGAAAAATAGAAACACCCACAAAAAGGATACTTGTGAGTTAGGCAGTTTAGCTTGGTTAATGGATGATTAATTATGAATGAATCCCTTTGTCTAGGTGTCAGCAGGACACTAACTTAGGTCGTGGAAAATTAGTTGTTAAGTTCTCATTGAGATTGAGCTGTATTCCTATATGTGGCGGTATAGAAGAAAGACCACTTAATATTTTGGAGTTCCCGATGTCTTGGTTAGGCAGGAAGACAGCTGTGCATTGTTGTCTCATATTTATGTTTCATGTTTATGTTCCGAAAAAGGGATATGTTTTGAATGAGTAGGGATTTTTCTTGACGGTGTGTGATGTCACATATGAGGTTGTTGATTAGGACTTGGCCAGGTTTGAGGTTTTTGAGCAGGACTTGGTAGTGGGCAGAAGGCAGTGGGCCTTATTTTGTGGAAGTGTTGCTTTAATTGGTGAACAGTCTTAAGTCATTTGAGCTGAGCTCGGAGGGCAAATGAAGGAAGCTTTTGCCTGGTCTTAAGCACAGAAAACGTAGCGTAGGCAGTGGGTGAATCACGCTTGTGTTGACGGTGGTGTGCCGGAGAGGCTGGTGGAACAATTTGAGGATTGTTATCGTCTCGACTAAGATGTGATGATGTGAATTGTGAATTAACAAAGGTATTTCAATGTGTTGAAATCCAGATTTGAGGTCAAGTTAGTAGTGGCAATTAAAAAGTAAAGTGTCATCATGAGGGATAGACCTCTCCAACATTTGTACAAGTCTCTCCCACGGTATCAAGACATAATACGGGATGTAAAGATGCTAAGACGAGGTGAAGGGCTGTCACCCGACCCCTGGTGAGCAGCGGCTCCACAACTTACAGGTGTAAACGCTGTGGTTCGGTGTGGCGGTGCCTTGGGGAGGCCTGCCCTGTAAATGCATCTGTCTGCCCCTGTGAAGCTGCAGGCATGCTGTGAGGATCAGGATCAGGGCCTTAGACGCCGCACCCCACAGCCTTTTATGCGTTTGTGTGGAGAGCCTGCCCGACCATTTGCAAGGCCGGAGAGGAGATGTGAAGGCCTTTGGAGAGTATGTTTGCGTGGAACGAGACCCCTAGGCTCACATGTGATGAGCTGAGCATGGCTCGTTGGATGAAGAGGAGCGGTAGGAACGTGGCGAAACAACAGCGCTGCGCCAATTCCAGGCTCCTTGACAGTGAGTGACTGGGGCTCAGTAGGAATGCCACGAAGCACGTTTTGACCCTGCTGTGCAGCCTATAATCATCAACCCTGCTAGCCATTTCCATCCTGCAACAGGAACCACCTGCAGTGCTGGCCAGCTCCATTATGCTGCTGGTACCACCCGCTCTGCTGCGGCTATTGTGCTCTGTGGCCAAATTCAGCCTGCAGCACTGCTGGGCACCCTGAAGCCTTCTGTTGTACTGGCCATCTCGGTTCTGCTGCAGGAACTACCTGCTTCCATGGCTGAACACCCTGTCTGAGACGTAGACCACTGGGCGATCGCTGAGTATGGTGTAGGTCAAGATTCGCGATTGCCCCGGAGGTGCGGTGCCCTGCCGGAAAGAACCCTCCAGCTGACATTCTTGTGGCTAGTAGCCCCAGAGGTGCTGGTGAAGGATTATGTGACGAGCTGCCCGGGGTGAATGACACAGTGTCACGTTGATCACCTTCCGCCCCCTGCTCCTCACCTGAAGATTCTTCTTGGCTTTCTTGGACACTGGATGGCTTCTTCCATAGTACCTTGGGATGTTCCTTAGATGGTTTCTCCTTTGACTTCCTGTCATGCAAGTAAGGCCTGGCTCCCTCGGAGGCCACCTCGACAGGGAGTGGGACCTGTCTTGAGGGGGGCCCCGAGAAGCCAAGCCCCAAAAGACAGGGAAAAAGCCAATGGATGGCACCGAAAAACCCGGCAGACTGTTCCAGGAAGGATACTCGAGTCGAGTATAGTTGCAAGAGGCTGGCTGGTAAAGTTCTGGGGTGACTTTCTCTTCTCAGGATCAAATAGGAAGCAAACAGGCAAAGCCCCAGGAATAGTGTACAAATAAAGTGTCCGGTGTATTGGGAGAAGTAGTAGAGTACTGTACGCTGTCACAGAAGGATCCGTAACAATTTCCAAAGAGAGCGATGGAAGCAGAAAGGATAGAAAGAGAGAGAGAGCGTAGAAGCCAGGTATAGTCACAAACCCAAAGGATAGACAGAACCCCGAAGCTAATAGAGGAGAACGCGAGGAGGCGCGAGAGTGGCAGAGGAGACCGCGAGTCGGAACGGCGAGGCGCCGAAGGTAAGGAAACAGATAGAAATGACGAGCGGCAGACGCTGCAGAAAAGAGGAAGCAAGGCAAAATCGTAGGCTGAGCAAGTAGAGTAATGCGCAGGTAGAAAACGGTAGGAGGCTGGGAGGAGGCTACTCGGAGGAGTAGCCGAGCGAGCGTATCGTAGAAAATCACAGATACAACGCGCAGGTAGGTGGGCGGGGCTGGTTTAAGTAACGGTGGCCGCCATGTTGGTTGTGGGCTAGGCCGTTACTGTCAGGTTCTTTGTGGCAGTGCTTTCCAATCGTGCCATAGCTTCCAGGGGCAGATCATGACAGTATGGCCTCTCCCTCCCTGCAACCCCCCTGGTTTTCCTGGATACCTCAGATGAAACCTTCTTATGAGTCTGGGTGCGTGGAGATGGTACCTGGGTTCCCACGTCCTTTCATCTTCGGAATATCCCTTCCAATGGACCAGATATTGGAGTCTCCCTTGGTGGTAACGTGAATTCACTAAGTAATCAACCTCGTATTCTTGGGATTCCTTTACCTCCGGAGTCTTAGTCTTCTGAGTCTTGCGGTGAAAAGGATCCTCCTTGTATTCCTTGAGTAATGAGGTGTGGAAGACTGGGTGTACTCTTTGAAGACCCTTAGGTAAGCGTAGTTCATAAGCTACGGGGTTGATCTGTCTGATGATGGGATAAGGACCCAGAAATCGAGGTGCAAACTTGCCTGTGTGTATCCATCTAGGAAGATGTTTGGTAGACAACCAGACTCTCTGTCCTGGCTTCCATTCTGGGTTGGACCATCGACTTCTATCCGCCCATCTTTTCTGTGTGAGCTGACTGCCTTCCAGTGCTTCTCTAGCCATTCTCTGAACTTCCTTGAGTTCAGATAACCTGTCGTCTATGGCGGGAGATTGGGTAGGTTGCATTCCGGTCCAGGGCAGTTGTTGTGGATGATACCCGTAAGTGCAGTAGAATGGACTCATGCGAATGGACGTGTGGTAATTGTTATTATAGGCGAATTCGGCCTGAGAGAGAAAGGCTGACCATCTTTCTTGTTTGTGGCTACAGAAACACCTCAAATATTGCTCCAACCCAGCATTGAGTCTCTCGGTCTGACCGTTAGTTTGGGGGTGAAACCCAGAGGAATGTGCTCGGCTGATACCCAATTGATGACATAGTAATGTCCAGAATTTGGGGGTGAATTGGGTTCCGCGGTCCAAAATGATGGTCCGAGGCAATCCATGGAGACGAATGACGTCTCTGAGAAAGATCAAAGCCGTCTCTGGAGCTGACGGAAGACCTGGAAGAGCAGAAAAATGGGCCATCTTGCTGCAGGTGTCTACAGTGACCATAATTGCTGTCTTATTCTCGGATTCCGGCAGGTCAACAATAAAATCCATGGAAATCAGTTCCCAGGGTCTAGTGGGTAGGATGGGCTGCTGCAACTGGCCCAAAGGTTTGCCTTTTTGGTATTTGTTGGCGGCGCATACGGGACAGGTGGTTACATATCTTTTTACATACTTGGGTAGTCCTGCCCACCAGAATCTGCGGCTTATGAGTTCCTGTGTCTTCTTGATACCTGGGTGTCCCGCTAGGGGGGTATCGTGGCACCATGATAGTATCTGTTCTTGAAGCTTTCTGGAAGGGAGAAACAGCTCTGTACCATGGTAGTATAGACCGTCATTGGCCTGAGTGACGGAGGCTGGTATGGCCGGTAGATGACTGTATTGGGTTACCAGATCTTGTAGAATGGCACGACCCTAGCCATAATCTTCAGATTTGGGAACAAGAGGTCATGCTCTTGCGGTAGGTTGTTTTCCTCTCCTTGGCATCTGGAGAGTGCGTCTGCCATCTTGTTTTCAGTACCAGGTACATATGAAATGGTGAACTCAAATTGGGAAAAGTAATAGGCCCATCTGGCATGTCGAGCATTGGTGCACTCCATCTGCTGCAACACCCGGAGGTTGCGGTGATCTGTAAGTATTTGGAAAGGATAAGCTGCTCCCAAGAGTAGGTGCCTCCACTCTTGACAGGCTGATTTTATGGCAAGTAATTCTCTTTCCAGAACTGAGTAATTACGGTTCACCTTTCGTCAGAGTCCTTGAGTAATAGGCGACTGGATGTTTGAGGCCATCGTCCGTTCTTTGTAGAAGTACGGCTCCCAGCGCTCCTGCAGACGTGTCTGTTTCCACGATAAAGGGTCTTGTTTGATCAGGTTGTACAAGTATGGGAGCCGAAATAAATAACTCCTTAAGGCGTAAAAATGCCATCTTCTGTTCTGGACCAAAAACGTATTTAACTCCATTCTTGAGAAGACCTGTAATAGGTAACATCAGGTCGGAAAAGTTAGGGATGAACTGGCGATAGAAATTGGCTAAACCCAAGAATATTTGAACCTCCTTTACTCCTCTAGGTTCGTTCCATTCGATGATAGCTCTAATCTTCTCGGGTTCCATCTGGATTCCTTCCTTGGATAAGATATAACCTAGATAAGAAACAGTTGTTACTTCGAACTGGCATTTCTCGGGTTTTACCAGAAGGTGGTTAGACTGGAGTCCGTGTAGCACCTGTCTAACACGTTCTTGGTGTTCTTGAAGCCTTTCAGAGTAGATAAGGATGGCATCCAGATAAATGACAACTGACACAAACAACATGTCAGAAAAGATCTTATCTATAAATCTTTGGAAGACAGCTGGGGCATTCACGAGACCAAAGGGCATGACACGGTATTCATATAACCCAAATGGGGTACGAAATGCGGTCTTCCATTCGTCGCCTGTCCTTATCCTGAGAAGATGATAGGCTCCCCTGAGGTCTAGTTTCGTGAAATAAGAGGCCCCTCTGACCGCTTCCAGAATGTCTCTGATTAAAGGCATAGGATAGCGGTCACAAACAGTGATCTGCTTGAGTCCCCTGTAATCAATACAAGGCCGCAATTCGGTGGTGTCTTTTTTGGGGATGAAGAATAACGAAGCTCCCCCTGACGATCGGGATTCCTGAATGAGTCCGTTCTGGGGGTTATCGTCCAAGTAGATCCGTAAGGCTAGTTTTTCGGAGGAGACAAAGGATACATTCTACTCAAGGGAACCATGGGCCCTGGATGGAGATCTAAGGCACAGTCCTCTGGTCGATTGGGAGGTAATAGCTTGGGTACAGTGTCCTGAAACACCTCAGCATATTCCTGGTATCGTAGGGGAATGGCAGCTACCACCTTAAGCTGGGGAGCTAGGTGCTCCTTGTTCTCTCCCTGGGTAGGGGGATTGATGGTACAGTGGTCCTTACAGTAAGTAGAGTCAAAACGCACAATATTGGTGGTCCAATTGATCTGAGGGTCGTGGCGCGTAAGCCCTGGAATACCTATCACCAAAGGAAAATGTGCTGCTCGAATTAGGTCAAATATCATAGATTCATGGTGTTCTCCCAAGACCAAGTGTAAGGGTAAAGTCTCGGAATCTATGGGGCCTGAGGACAAGGGTTCACCGTCTACACCTTCTACAGGGATAGGTTTCTCCTTACGTCTAATGGCAATTTGTTGTGCCTTAGCCCATTCGATATCCATAAAGTTTCCTGCGGCTCCACAGTCCAGCATAGCAAGAACTTCTATGGGGGAGGATTCTGTAGTCCATAGTTGAACCGGAAAGATCATCAGACTGTTGTCTTCCCTTAGTTCTGAGGGTCGGGTAAGGTTGCAAGGGCTGCTTCTTGTTCCCCTGAGACCACCCTTGCAAAGGACCGAGGGTTGGAGTTTACCTTTCTTCGTGGAGGTACTTCAGGGCAGTCCCTGAGTAAATGGTTCGAGGAACCGCAATATAAACAGAGACCGGAGTCTCTCCTTCTTTTGCGTTCTGCAGGCGTCAAAGGACCTCGGGCTGTTCCTATCTGCATTGGTTCTTCTGATGTCAGCATGTCTTTGGGAGGATGTGGAGCAGGGATAGGTGATGGTAGATTGAACCGAGGTCTCCTTCTTTCCTGTCGGCGTTCAGATAGCCGGTATTCCAATTGTAGGGTCAGTGTCATGAGATCTTGGAACGACGGTGGGCGAGCTACCCTAGCCAACTCGTCCTTTAGTTCGTCCTGGAGACCTCTCCTAAATATCGTTTGCTTAGCCGAATCAGGCCGGTCTGTCTTCGCCGCTAGTCTCAGAAATCGGGATATGTAGGTCTGCACGTCTGTGTTCCCCTGTTTCACATCGAGCATTGCCTCAAGAGAGGTGTATAGGACCTCAGGACGATCGAATCTCCCTTTGAAGAGATCCACAATCTGGTCATAGTTGGACAGAGCGGGATCGTTTCTGGTCACCAAAGGGGTGGCCCAAGCCAAGGCAATCCCTGTTAGGTTGGTGATAAGGAAACCGACCCTAGCTCTGGCAGTTTCAAATGCATAAGGTCGAAAGATGAAGTGAACTTGGCAGGCATCTAAGAATTCCTTTAGACCGCCGGGATAACCATCATACTTTCCAAATGTAAGAGGCATAGGCGGCAAGTCCCCTTGGTCATCTCTACGGAGGACCACTTGTTGGCATAAAGCGGCGTTCTCAGTTTTCAGGGCTTGAACTTCTATGGTTAAACCCTGTAAGGCGGCAACCAACTCCTGGTACTGTTCCAGAGAAGCCATGATTACGTTCGGGCGTTGTATTCTGTCACGTTGATCACCTTCCGCCCCCTGCTCCTCACCTGAAGATTCTTCTTGGCTTTCTTGGACACTGGATGGCTTCTTCCGTAGTACCTTGGGATGTTCCTTAGATGGTTTCTCCATTGACCTCCTGTAATGCAAGTAAGGCCTGGCTCCCTCGGAGGCCCCCTCGACAGGGAGTGGGACCTGTCTTGAGGGGGGCCCCGAGGAGCCAAGCCCCAAAAGACAGGGAAAAAGCCGATGGATGGCACCAAAAAACCCTGCAGACTGTTCCAGGAAGGATACTCGAGTCGAGTATAGTTGCAAGAGGCTGGCCGGTAAAGTTCTGGGGTGACTTTCTCTTCTCAGGATCAAATAGGAAGCAAACAGGCAAAGCCCCAGGAATAGTGTACAAATAAAGTGTCTGGTGTATTGGGAGAAGTAGTAGAGTACTGTACGCTGTCACAGAAGGATCCGTAACATTTTCCAAAGAGAGCGAAGGAAGCAGAAAGGATAGAAAGAGAGAGAGAGCGTAGAAGCCAGGTATAGTCACAAACCCAAAGGATAGACAGAACCCCGAAGCTAATAGAGGAGAACGCGAGGAGGCGCGAGAGTGGCAGAGGAGACCGCGAGTCGGAACGGCGAGGCGCCGAAGGTAAGGAAACAGATAGAAATGACGAGCGGCAGACGCTGCAGAAAAGAGGAAGCAAGGCAAAATCGTAGGCTGAGCAAGTAGAGTAATGCGCAGGTAGAAAACGGTAGGAGGCTGGGAGGAGGCTACTCGGAGGAGTAGCCGAGCGAGCGTATCGTAGAAAATCACAGATACAACGCGCAGGTAGGTGGGCGGGGCTGGTTTAAGT
Source organism: Ambystoma mexicanum (assembly GCF_040938575.1). Lineage (NCBI taxonomy): Eukaryota > Metazoa > Chordata > Amphibia > Caudata > Ambystomatidae > Ambystoma > Ambystoma mexicanum. The sequence continues at coordinate 1,576,685,450 of NC_090937.1, forward strand.
AACGGTGGCCGCCATGTTGGTTGAGGGCTAGGCCATTACTGTCAGGTTCTTTGTGGCAGTGCTTTCCAATCGTGCCATAGCTTCCAGGGGCGGATCATGACACACAGATGCAGTGCTAGTATGAAGGGCTCGCCTGGGGGTGAGCAGTGAACCCCACCAGGTACCACTGTTGAGAAAGTCAAGCAAAACTGTGCATAAACTACTAAAGGGCAGCATTGACCGGTTTGTCAAGGGGTCATCGGTCCACAATTCCAGCAACATGGTGGCGGCACCTGACGCCCATGGTGACTCTCATTCGGTGGCTACATCAGTGTCCTTCACCAAGAAAAACTTGGCGCCATGCCTCCAGAAGTTGCAAGATAACCTAACCAGAGAGATGGGAGAGCTGAAACCGGGTGTCCGCAAGAGCGTGGAAGGGTTTCGGAAAGAGATTGGGCCTCATTCCGAGTATGGAGGTAATCATGGCGCTATTAGTGATGGAAGTGATGCTCCAAGAACTGTTTACCCTGATGTGCTCAGAGGACACCTCTGCGTCATTTGCAATAGACAGAGCCCACAGGGTGTGCCCCCCCCAGAAGTAACCAGGCCCAGTCTAAACCAAAGGTCATTGTGCCTCATTATGACTCCGGTGGTAGCCGTGCCGTTAAAAACACCACGGCTAATGCCAGAGTCATTTTTTTCCAGCAACCAGCAACTGGGTATTACCGAGGCTTTACAGCCCCAGCGGTCCTGGTAATTGCTCATTGCCGGGCACTGGAAAAAATGACTCCCGATTCCCATTCGAGCCCCATTGAATTCAATGGGAATTGGGAGGACGGTAGCACCAGCACCATTCATGAATGGTGCTGGTGCTACCGTCAAGGTCTGCCAGCGGGTGCCGTTCCACCCACCAGGCCAAACCTGGCAGGCTGAAAGCCACCCGCTCGCAGAACTCAGAGTATGGCAGTCCGGTAACAACAGTGCTGGTAGTTTACTGGCACCGTTGGACCGGCATACTTATAATGAGGCCCATTGTCTTCAAGCCAAATGCCTAGCCCCTGAAGGAAAAAAATGCTGTGTATGGGCCGAGCGATAGGCCCTATTTAGTTTAGAGGTTTCTGAATTCAGCTCTTTCAAGACCTGTCAAATGCCACGCTGCAGAAGAGTAGGCTGTTTAGACCTATAATAGAAAATCAGCTGAAGAAGAAAGTGCATTACAAGTGGGTTTTCCTGCAGGGCTTGCAGTTTGTGGAAGAGGGATCTGCAATTCTTGTATTGGAAGTCCCGGTGCAGCTCCGTGAAGCAGGATCAGGTGGGGCGGATGTACCTGAGGGCCTCTCATGGAAGAAGAAAGGCCTGAGATTCAGGAAGGGCAAAGACTCGACTTGATTGAGGCAACAGCGAGATTGTACATGGTAGGGAGGACTTTAGACTTGATAAGGAGTCACATCTATGAGGGGAGTTGGTATTAAATATGTATGCACGCAGGTGGGGGTCCTGGGTAAGTGAGTATGGAGAATGTCAGTGTGAAATTTGCAAGACATGCTGGACCCGCTCTGGAAGGTGGACCCAGACTCCCGCTATCAGGGGTAGCGATTCTCATTAAAAGTGGGCTGGGACTGGAAGTGGGGACATCCCTTGCAGACCCCGGGGGTAGATATCTCCTGTAGATTGGGTCAACGTTCCCTGATGCTAGCTTCGATATACGCCTCAAATACTGAGCAAGTGAGCTTAAAGCTTATCACCCGGGTAATTACCCGGGTAATAACCTTATCATAGGGAGGGATTTGAATATGTTGATAGACAAGCACCTTGATCACTCAGAGGGCTTGCAGGCCCAGGGAATACAAGCTTCAGTGAAGGTGAAATGGAAACTCAGGCCATTGGGAGTTATAGATGTGTGGCGGGATGTCCACAGGAAGGAAAGGGACTTTTCATACTTTTTTCATGTCCATAGAACTACATGATGATAGACTATGTCCTGCAGGCTAGTGGATTATGGGGATGTGTAGCAGAAGTGTCGATTTGGCATATCACAAAGTCTGATCATGCCCCGGTGATGCTCAGACTTGATCTTCCACAGGGTAAAGCTCCTGAGTGCATGTGTTCATTGCTGCAGCATTAGATGATGCATGTTGTTGTCAGCGAAGAAATCGAGAAGGAAATAGCTGAGCATTTTGCTTATGATACCCCAGAGGACAGATCCCATAACAACAACTGGGACGCCCTTAAAGCAGTCTTCAGAGGCAAATTCCAAGACTTGGGCACTTGGGAAAGACGAGAAAAAACGGGTATTGAATGAGATCTTAATAGCGGTGCAAAAATTGAAGGACAGTGATTCGGTCGCCGGAAACTCATAACCCTGAGAGGTCAGCTCAATACGATGCAGTGCATTTTAGGAGTGGTCCAACAAGCCCAAAAAACACCTTGCGAGGACACCGACGGCCAAAATGCTTAAGGGGCAGATCAGAGCAAAAAAAGTCTCAGATAGAGAATATACAAACGATGCAGACGGCATTGCGGAGACCTTTAGGTCTTTTTATGGAAGGCTTTACACCGCAGAAGCTGATATAGAAAATGCCTCTATGGACTATGTAGCAGCAGCGCAGCTGAGGCGTTTCACACCTCAGCAAAGGAAAGAGCTAAATCGTGCCATAACCGCTGAAGAGTTATCTGTGTAATGAAGTTGCTGGCTGAGGACGAGGGGGGTTACAGGCACCTGACTTCCTGGCAAATTATCAGACGGTGCTGAGGATAGTGAAGGAATGGCACCAGAAAGAATTGGAAAAGCAATGGTGAGCTATGGATACTGTGGTTGTTGGTATCCCCTTATGGAGAGTGCTCTGGCAACCAAGAGGCAATAGACAAGCGTCAGTGTATAGGAATATAGTAACAAAGTCAGCATTGGAGACATGGGAAGAACTTGCAGTGCAGAGGAACTTGACCACTTTCCTGTCACCCCTTTACATCAATACAAAATATCCCAGACTTCACGCCGGGCATGCAGGGAGGTTCATTTACGAGGTGGAGGGAGAACAAGGGTTGGTATATCGCTGATTTGTACAACAAGGGGGTGGTTAAATCTTTCAGGAAATGCAAGCAAAAATAAACATTTGAGAAAGGGGACCGTTTTCGGTATTTCCTATTACGCCACTGGGTAATGGGCAGAACGTTCAGGAAGGCCGCTATAAGGGAGCTGTCGCTAAACCTTCTAAGGGGCTCATTTCTACTATTTACACCTTCCTGGTTCAGGGAAGGGGGGAAGAGATAGGCCTACATGAATGGGTGGGAAAGTGACTTGGACATGTCACTCTCTGACAAGGAGCGGAAGGGGATTGAGTGGATAACTAAAAAGGCAGAGTCAGCAGTAAAGCTTGAAGAAGTGGCTTGCAAAGCGCTATCAAGATGATACTGGATACCAGATAGGCTACATCAAATAGACCAAACAGTTGGAAGTTTCTGTTGGATGAGAGGAACAATGCTTAATATATGGCTGGATTGCCCAAATGTCAAGCCTTTCTGGGAGGAGGTTCTTACTCACATTTCTAGAATTACTGAGCGGTCCATTCCATACTATCCAGGCCTTGTGTTCCTATGCATCCCAGACAAAACAAATGATCCCTTATACTCCACTGAGGGGAGGATTATACCGATACTGTTTTGACTGCAAAGATTGTGATAGCAGCCTTCTGGAAAAACAAATACGTACCCCACATTAACCTTTGGTGGACAAGGCGATGGAAAAGATTTTGGCTGACCACAGGGACGAGTCTGAGGTCTTCGCCTCGAAATGGGGCAGGCTGCTTCCCTTACTGCTGAACTTACTTACAACACCTGTTCCATGGGCTCGGAGTGCTGAACCTGTTTGTCACTCCAGATCTACAGTATTTCCCTCTGGATCCTTTCTGAGCACATGGCCCGGGAGCCCCTCGAGCCCCCCCACTGGCTGCAGCATTAGGATCAAAGACTCTTGTTGACATGACTTCTTTCTATCTTTGTTAGAGGGCAGAGTATCCTGGAGTGACGGCAGAGAACACAGTGCATGACAGCGCACCTTTCAATAATTGCTGAGCTGCCTTATGGCAAGCTCTAAGGGTAAAGAACCCAGACACATCCGACATAAGCACGATCATGGCACCCAAAACGCATGAGTTTGAAGACCCACTTCAATACATTCAGGAGATACAAGAGCGTAGGCGTCTTGAAATGAGGAAGCTGCGGGATAAAACAGTGGGGTTATTTTATCGGTATGATGTCCTTTCGTCGAGGGATGTTTTTCGCAAGGTTTTTCTCTGCAAATTTATTTTTAAAAAAACAGTTAATTTTTTTGAAAATGGGGGGTTTGGGGAACCCCTGCCACCCCCAAAAAAAATGTCGATGTGTTTTTTTGAAAAAAAGATCACGGTAAAAATCCCAGCAAAAACATCCCGCGATGAAATGACATGGAACCACTTTATCACATACTATGCCCAAGGCTACCAAAACAATACAGAAGCATTTGAAGAAATTGGTGGGGAGGGATGCTAAACCGTGCTCAGAGATTCAGCTAACTATAGTGCCGTATTGTCGGTAAATGCAGGAAAACGTGAGGTACAAAAGCGAGGAGAGAAAGCAGGAATAGTTGAAGTTAGTGCAGAAGAATCTGTCAAAATACATGATGGAAGGGGCAATGTTGACGAGTGAAGAGGGAGTAGTTTCGACTGCAGACAGTGGGGGGAAGCTTTGTAGGAAGGGACGACACCAACCACTTTCCAAGGTGACGAGGAGGATTGCCCCATTGAAGAGGGTTAGGACACCCAATGCAGCAGGGTGGAGACGGATTTAATGGAGGACAGCCAAGAACAATGGGGGCCCACCACAGTGCTGGATGTGTGGATGAATGGGTCATATATAGTGAATGTGCACTAGCAGGGGTGAATTACAAGTAGGAGTCACACATCAGCCAATATACCAGAAAGAGCAAGCCGACTATTTTGCCAAGATCACACGCAGGCATATGTGCCACAACCAGCGCCAGCCCAGTGTATGCCAATACAGCCATACCAACCCATAGCATTTGCACCGCAAGCCCAGGAACATGCACAGATGCCAGTACCAGCTCAGCAAGCCCTGATGCAGTAGAACATTGCAGCCATGACACACACAGACTCCATGATGCAGACTCCCATACGGAAACTAGGAGGAGTGACTGTAGTGGTGGGCCACCCTTTTACAGGGACAGGGATGACTATGTACACACAAGAGGACAGCCCAAAGACAAGCCTAATGTGTTTGATTCTATCCATTATACCCAGCCCAAATAAAGCACCATGTATAGGGGTGAGAACAGGTAACAAAACTGTGACTTTCCTTGTGGATACAGGTGCAACTAGATCCTGCATTAGTTAGAGGAGATACCCGATCTCAGGCATTGCCATGAATGCAAGGTATTCTCTGGGGCAACATGTTTCCATAGGAGAACATGACTTGACGATGCCATTATTATATTCACGACAGACAACCGTAAACATAATGGGTAGGGACATAATGAGCCAACTTAATATGACCATTTCATTTACTGATCAGGGGAGAGTGTGCTCGACTGTATAGAAGGGGGTGCCATCGAACCCCATGTTATTTCAGTATGGAGTGGAAGTTCTGATAGCATGGTTTCCAGGGATAAAAGTCACCCTGCCACATATACCAAATGAGTTCTTGTTTGAGTTTGAGTTCTTGTTCAGAACAGAGGTTTCTTTAGATTAAAAGGAAGGACATGTATTTCCAATAGAACTGGAGACGGTCATAGTAAGGGACGAAAGAATAGTATTACACAGAACTGAAGACACAGGATGGGCATGGAGAACAGTAATCGCGGTAGGAGAAGGGCATAGACTGAATGATTTGACAGACGGGGAGTTGTTTCGATATGATCATTCAGATATTGAGACAGTGTTCTTTATGAGCATCACCTATTAGGTGAGAATACACCACAAAGAATGGTCTTGCTGAAAAAGGTGCCACCACCATTTCTCGAGGCAGATTTGGCGCGAGTGCCCAGTGTTCTATGGACTAGCAGTCCCCATGACTTGGTCCCGTTAAAGGGGGTAGGGGCTGTTAAAATAAAGCTCAAGCCAGGGCCAATATTTCCAGGGCAAGACAATACCCTATATCCAGGGAGGCAGACAAAGGCATTTTTGACTCGATCGTCATGCAGGGAATCTTGGTGCCTTCGGGTTCGCCGTGTAATACAGCTGTGTACCTGGTGAAAAAGGAGACGGGGGATCATGGCATTTTATTTAAGATATACGCCATTTGAATCAGATTGTTGAGGCAGAATTCCTGTTAGTTCCCGATCTAATAACAATTCTTTGTAGCGTTCCGCTGGAAGCTACCCATTTCACAGTAATAGATAGATGACATTTTGATTTCAAGGTCAGAAGAGCAATGCTGAAAGGACTCAGTGCAATTGTTGAGAGTACTAGCAGAAAAGTGTTACAAAGTAGACAAGGCAAAATTAGAATGTCGTCAGAAGGATGTGTTGTACTTTGGACAGCTGATAGCACAAGAGGGCCAAAAGGTAACCCCAGAAACAGCGGAGGCGATCTTTAGAACACCGCCGCCATGGACAGTAAGAGAGATGCAGAAATTCTTAGGCCTCTGTAATGATTGCAGGGTCTGGGTATTCGACTATAACACATATACAAGACCCCTATTAAGTGGACTTCGGCAGGCACAGATGGGGGTCAGTATCCAATCATGGACACAGGAAATGACTGAAGCATTCACAGAATTGAAAAGGGCAATATGCACAGCCCCAGTACTAGGGATTCCCAATTGCAAAGCCACATTTTATTTGTACTCACACTCCAATGGGGTAGCGATGAATCAGTATTCCAACAGAAGACAACCTTATGACACATACCAATGGCCTATTATAGCAGACGTTTAGACCCAGTGATGAGAGGACATTACCCTTGCGAACAGGCCCTGGCTGCTGCTTCATTAGAAGTAGAAAAGTTGGAGAGTTTCACAATGGGGTCCAGTACAACAGTTTAGGTGGAGCACGCACTTTTTGCGATTCTTGAAACCCCCAAAAGCACACTGACTACCATGCGAGCATCCAGATATGGGGTGATAATTTTGAATCCGGCGATAAAATTAGTGAGATGTAGAATTGTGAACGCAGCAACATTCATAGTTGAAATGGAAGGGGAAGGAGACTATGTGCACGACTGTACCACGCACATGGAACATTATGACAACATTCCTAAGGTAGGAGAGAAGGCCCTCGAAGTAGGGGAAGGACTTTTTATTGACAGGTTATCAACTATAGACCGAAGGACAGGAGTAAGACATACCAGGACAGCAGTGGTATAGATGAAATTGGACGGGACAGTTGAAATAATAACAAGCGCAAGATTGCCTTCACATTTTTCAGCACAGGCAGCAGAACTAGTGGCTCTTAGAAGCATTCAAAGACAGGAGGTTACAGTGTATTCCGATTTGTCCAACATGACATCTAAAGTAGACGCTGGATTGTCACGATGGAAGAGAAGGGGCTTCCAACATGCTGAGGGTACACCACTGCAGCACGTGCCCCTATTGGGCAGACTCATAGAGACATTACAACTCCCATCAGCCATAGCAGTAGTAAAGTGGCAGGCACACACAAGTGGGGAGGCTTCATCAGCCATGGCAACAAAGATGCAGATGCAGGAGCAAAGCAAGCAACATATTTTACAGACATAAATGAGTTTGATACCCTGTCCAACGCACGCATATGCGTGTGCAATATGATATTGAACTAAGGATGTAATTCCCTATCTGCCACCCACATAATGGAGTTCCAAGGGAGAGCACCACTAGAGGAAAAGGAGCTATGGGTAAGGGGAGGATGTTCAATATATGACAGATGCCCATAGCTATGCCGTTGTCTTAGGTGATGAAATGCATGATTACATTGCTTCGATGATGGCTAGTGCCTCTTTTATCTGTCAACAGCTGCAGCACTGATGGGAGAGGTCGGAGAAGGTTAAGGAAGACAACACACCAGCATTGAACTCAGAGCTGCTTACAAAAACCACCTCTTTATCTAGGGGATTCTGTATATTTACGCTGAATATGAGGTGATCATTTTGAATCTGGCGATAAAAATAGTGAGATGTAAAATTGTGAACCCAGCGATTTTCATAGTGGAACCGGTAGAAGAAGGAGACTATGAGCACGACTGTACCACAATGACAACATTCCTAAGATAGGGTAGAATTCCCTTGAAGGAGGGTAGGTACATTTTATTGACGGGTTATCAGTGGTAGAAATTAAATTGGACGGGACAGTTGAAATAGTAGCAAGCGCAAGTTTGCCTTCACATTTGTCAGCACAGGCAGCAGAACTAGTGGCTCTTATAATGGCATTAGAAGTACGCAAAGAACAGGAGGTTACAGTGTATACCGATTTGGCCTACATGACGTCTACAGTACACACTGGATTGTCATTATGGCAGAGGAGGGGATTCCGTCATGCTGAGGGAACACCACTGCAGCATGTGCCCATATTGGGCAGACTCATAGACGTACTACAACTACCATCAGCCATAGCAGTCGTAAAGTTCCAGGCACACACAAGTGGGAAGGACTTGATCACCCATGGCAACGAAGCAGCAGGTGCAGAAGCAAAGCATGCAGCATATTTTACAGAGATAAATGAGTTTGATACCCCATCCAACACACTCATACGTGCGCGCAATATGATATTGAAAGAAGGGTATAGTTCTCTATCTGCCACCCACATAATGTAGTTTCAGGGGAGAGCACCTCTAGAGGAAAAGGAGATATGGGTAAGGAGAGGATGTTCAATATCCCCTACAGGTGCATTATGGTGACTGGGGAGCACAGGCAAACCTGTGATCCAAGTGGCATTACTGCAATTTTCACTTAAGCTATTGCACCATCCCACTTATTTAAGTAGTGACGTACTTGCTGCATATATTAGGGAAGAGTCATTTAGTCCAAATATTGCAGAGCACATAGACACATTTATGGATAATTGTACTGTATGCAAACAATTAAATACGGTCCCGACGTTGTGAGTAGCGCAAGCAGCAATAGCCCACCCAATTGGGCCATTCCAACACCTCCATGTAGACTACGTAGACATGATAAAAGTCTGCCAAGGGTACCACTATATGGTAGTGGTTGTATGCCCTTTTTCCCACTGGATCAAAGTTGGACCCCGATTCACGATGGAGCAGCACAATTCCTCGTATGCGAGGTGTTCCCATGATGGGGGGTGTGCCTGGTCCTGTGTTCAGACAATGGGCTTCATTTTGTAAACGAGACACATAAAGGCCCTGCTGGGATTTACACATAAGCTTTCCAGTGCCTATCACCCGCAAGCGAATGGAATATGCAACCGCCTCAATGGCCATCTAAAAAGAAAACTCTGTATATTGAAGCAGCTTTAAACAAGGAATGGCTTCTTTGCCTACCCATACCATTGTTTGCATTGCAAAATCAGCCTAGATCCAGCCACCATTTAACTCCTCATGAGGTGCTCCTCCCACTAGAGTGCTGACCGACGCCCATATCTCTGCTCTTGTCTTAGGTGATCAAATGCATGATTACATGTTGTCAGGTTCAATTTATGGGCCAGGAGGAGGCGTGTTGGGCTAAGAAAACATTAGCACATAGCTTGTACTGAAATAGGAACTACAATTACCAGCAGCATTTGGAGGGAATTGCAGTCCTGCTATGCGTGCGCTTCCCCAGCTGATATGAATTACCATGTCTATTTCTACGCTGGCCGCCCATGACCTGGTGCGGATTATTGAAGCGTGAGTCATGGTCAGTCACAGTGGCATTTTGGAAGATTCTGGTTCCTTTTCCGACGCAGAAGGACTGCTAGTTTCAATCCCGGGCCACGGGTGGTGAATTCCAGGCAGGAGATTATCCGAAGCAGCACGGCTACTTCCATGAGTACAGTGAAGCAACTGCAGCCTGGGTCACAGCAGTGAGAAGACGCTGCAGAGCATTTTTTCACCGCGTCATCTCTTTAGATACGGATGGTCCCGCGAGCTGCCAGGACAATCAGATAAGTGCACGCATATGCATTGAGCTGTGTAAATGTCACATAACTTCACATTAAGTCTTATTTGAGTCCGGGAAACTACTGGTTAAATAAGTGCAAATTGTGAAAAGATGCCAAGCCCACTTGTTATGACTTCTAGAACTTGGCAGGACGGATGCATTCACGTTTTAAGTTTTTGGAGTTTTGCTGAGAACATTATATAGTTGGCAGATGGCATGCCAAACCCCCCCATCATGCATGAGATTTTGAACTGACTGAGAGACCAACACATAAGGGGGTCCTGTTTTATGTTAACAAGCTTCTATGTTGGCTGTGTGCTGCTTTGCTTGCCAAAAGGGCAATGGGTATGTTTTCTTCATGTAGGGTGACATCCTTGTTTGTTCCATTTCGCTCTGCTCCATGTTAGTTTTGTGCATTTATGTGTTCATCAAGCTGATTACAGTTAAGACACTGCTACATGTATGATATGAGAGGTTATAGAATGTTGTGTTGAGATTACAGGTTTTTGGTAAGAGTGAGGAGTCAGGCAGGTTAGGAGGTTGGAATTAAAGTTTATGTATATGCATGTTCTCTCCTATTTCCCACCATACTTATCCAGATATGTTTTCCCTTAGCCTCTTTCCGGTTTTCCTCATTTCTCCCTCCATATTCACACCCTCTTCCTAATCCCACTTCCCCCCCATTGGCTGCCATGTGTTTTTCTGTTATTCCTGACATCAGGTACCCGTGCCAACCACAGTGGGAGGGGAAAATCTATTTACCTTCTGTGGTTTGGGGGAGAGTGTCGAAAACTCTTACCCTTTGGTATCTTGACACATTGCTTCGATGATGGCTAGTGCTTCTTTTATCTCTCGACAGCTGCAGGCCGACCGGAGAGGTCGAAGAAGGTTGAGGAAGACAACACACCCGCATCGAACACAGAACTGCTTAAAAAAACCACCTATTTATCCAGAGTATTTTGTATATTTACAGAGCTTCATCAAGCCCTTGTTTAAGCCTATATTGGAAGGACCTTTTTGCTGTAGGGCAGGCCACTGATCATGCAGTAAAACTAAGAGGCAAGAAGGCCTGAAACTGCATTGGAGACATCAAGCCTTGCTGAGGTGAGACCTCTTCCCACCAAAATGAATAGGGTTCGATGCAAGAAGAAGAACAACAAGAAGGAGAAGCACGACAGCGATGATTAACCCAATCTATAACCAGAGCTAGAGAAGAACAAAACACAGTGCTAGATTAGGCACACTTTTTTTCTCTCACTCTAGGTATTCATTGTGAAAGTAAACACATTGGCGTGGATACATGGTTTTGTACCTGCACACACCTTTTGATGTTAAATATTAAAGGTATTTGTACCGCGCACCGTCACCAACAGAGTTGGTTCCCAGGCGCTCTGGTGGATGTGCGAACGAGAAGCTGGGGTGGGTTAGTAAGGCGAAGAGGGAGTTGGATAGTGAGAGGGTTGGTGTGCTATTGGCAGCTTCAGCTTGGTATACACCATGTGCTGAGCTTTGGTGCGGGTATCAGATCGATGTCAGTCCTTGTGTGCTGTTGGTTCGGCTTATGTGTTGTTGCGGTGTGGTGAAGTGCATGCGGCTTGCAGTGCGAGAGGTGGTTGTGTGAGTTTTTGAGTGAGTTAAGTATGCAGAGAGTTTGAGCTTTTGGTTAGTGGGTTATATGATTTAGAACACATTTTCACAATATGCTTTAATAACTTGATTTCACAGGTCATTCATGGAAAGGCACTGGTCCCACAGTAGGCTCTGTTTCAGCATACAATGGATAGGTGTGTATACCACACCTAGGTTCGAGTGCCCTGCCATAAGTACCTTCTTAGATTTATGATCCAAAACCAAATGGATGTTACCACCTAGATTGTTCTTTTAGCATTTCTTCTTTATGTGGAACAAACATACCCATTCTTGAAACACAGAAGTCTGTCCATTATTGCATTGTTAATCAGTGAAAAATGGTGTGGGAGCGATTGTTTTTGCGGCACTTTCCCAGTATTATAGAAGGAGAGCTTAACTAACACACTCAATTAGTAAAAATTCCTTTTGAGGCTTTTCTGGTGATTCTTCAGACTCTTTGGCAACACACAGGACATTCAGTACTACAAAAGAAATTGGATTTGTAATTTCAACTGCAGCATTGATGTTTTGTGCCTTCTGCTGTCTCTACTTGTGTGCCCTCTTTGCACTACACATGATTTTGTTTTTACATGCACATGCTTTGATTCCCACTAACGCAACCCTATCCCTGCTCTCACAGAGGCAATATCTGGGCAGATGACTAATGCTGCCAAAGAAGTAAGAAGACTCAAACGTAATGCAGATATAGATTCTGAACAGGTAAATTCCCATCTAACTGATTCAGCCCATATATTCAACAGCATGTGGTACAAGCGCATGACTAAGGTGAGGAAAGAAACCCTGAAGGAGAGCTTCTATGTATGCTCTCTCATCTGCTTTGCCATGAGTACATTCAGAATATTTGTAGCAACAGAAATTCCAGCAGAAAGAGCACAATGCCTAATGCACTTGTCGCTCTGCATGACCAGATGCCGATTTCAGGGAAGATGTGCAACATTAAGATGGATATCACAGAAAACGTTCCTGTATGAAGATAGCTATATCAAGACCCAAGAAATGATACATGATTACTAGGGCACTGACAAGACAATAGAGTACATTCATGTTGGCCCACACAAAGGAGAAGCCAGGATAGTGGCACAAAGAGAATTGCAATGCCCCAAGTTAGGACAAAAGGAGATAGGAGGAATGCCAGGATGCTGGGAGAGACAGCAATTAATAGTATGTTGACAAGTATATACATGGCTGAAGGATGGAAAGAGGGAATAGTTGGAAGCAAAGCACATGTGCTCCTAACAGTTCCAGTAGAAGTGGTCCAAAGGGAGAATGATGATTGCCCTTAAGTAATGGGAAGCAAGAGCAAAACTGCTCACCTGGGTCGAGAAGTTAGCAGGTGCAATGCCAATTCTACCAATCAAGAGTGCTTCATTGTGTTTCCAAAATGATGGTCCTGTGAAGGTTGGAGAAAATAAAGGATGCAATCGGATGTCAAAGATACCAGTTATGAAGAACGGCACAGAGGTACTAATGGATCACGACTGGGCCTGCGGTTACAAGGCATATATGTAAATGCAGCCAAACTGGGGGGAATATCCTATCTAGTGCAGCTGAACACCCTGCATTAATAGTACCCCTCGGAAAGACAAACAAGTGGACGGGGTTCCCCAAGATGGATACTCATCAGAGTAAGAAGACATCTGTAGAGGACACATTGGACGCAATACAACAAGAACACAGATCGTTCAGCAGGAGTGAGATGTTCTTTGCATCCCTCGTTTCAGCAGTTCAAGCTAATGTGAATGCTTAATGGCTCCAGATCAGGTGATGGGAACTGATGTAGACAATACACCTGCCTGTCAAGGGGTTCAAAACCATCAAGGAAGAGTTGGTAGCTGTCAGATTAATGGCCCGACAAAACAGATACTTCCTGGATCTTCTCATGGGCATGGAAGGAGGCGTTTGCACCAAGATCGGGCTTGCCTGCTGCACATTATACCCGCTCATGACAACGAAAATGGAACCCTAACAGAGGCTATTGCACAACTATCTGGCCTGCACGCAAAAATGGAGGCAGAAACTAATGTGATAGGGAAAGACGACAACCGTTTATCATACATCTTTTTCTGGATACCATCATGGATGGCTAATGGACTGAAAGTAATGATAGCAGCATTGGTACTAGTGTTATTTGCCATCAGTCTCATCAGAGTACCAATATCACAATGCAGGAAGACTACTGAAAAGACGATAGGGATAAAGGTATTGCTGGACATGGAGAATAAAAATGACAAGGAAACACAGACATTTGACGCATTGAAATCAAAGCTAACACAGTGTCCTCTGTTCCCGCCAGGAACAGTGTTCATTTTTCCCCATAACTCTAGCGATTATTGGGGACAATTGGTATAGTGGAACCCTGGTGGAGATTGCAGCTATATGACCTAGAGTTTGGATGAGCATGTGAAGTATCAAGGACACCTAGGAGGAGTGACCAAGGTCTAGATCCCGAAGCTGTACTTGAACAGGAAGGGTAATTTGGGGAGTGCGGTCGACTTGTTGACCAGAGGGGGGTTTGAAGAGGGGAGTCCAAGTGTGGCCCGGCCCAACTCTCAGCTCAAAGATAAAGAAACAAGAGATGCACATCACTCCTGGACCCTTCCAGACCATCGTTGATGCACAGCAGATGTGAGAATCGCTATTCACTCAGACAGCCATTTAAGCCATACCCTATTGACAACGTGGAAGAAATGCAGTTGTCTTCGATCGAACAAGTTGACTGACTATAACCTCAAAAAAGCTGATGACGCCCTTACTGACATCACTGACATCACTGTCACTGCTGACATCATGACATAGATGCATTGGACATGAAGCATATAGGCAACCATGCACGAAGCTGCAAGAACACATTAGTTTATTGCAGATAGTCCTGAAACAAATGCTTAGAATCACATAGATAGAGGACAGACACTCACACACATATATCCTTTGCTATGCGGAAACAGGAAAATGTCAAAAACTACATATACCAAGCTTGCTCATGCTTAATTATGACTTATATGAATGGCCATAAGAACGAAGATGGAATTCATAGGTGTTTTGAAGTGAATGGGGAAAGCAAGAGGAACTCCTAAATACAGGGAAGGGCTAACAGATATCTCCAGTCAAAGCACGCAGACAGGGCTCCCAGCCCAGACATTGCTCACAGCCCTGTCAAGGACAAGTAGAGACAGAAAGTTTCCAGTTAGAAAAGTCAATAAAGCACCTGTGAGGGACACAGCATTGAATCATCATAATTACAAGCAGAAGAACTCCATTGGTTAAAGCGCGGTCCCTACACACATGACCTGAAGGCACAGGACAGAGACTATTTGGTCATAGATACAACTGATGATTGTTCACCAAGAGAAAGACAGAAAGAAAGTTGAGGACATGAAGATTGATCAAGCAAGGTTAGTTCAAAAGAAATATTCAAAATTGTCAGTGGAAGAAGCAGTATTGACAAATGGAGGAGCGAATGGAAACTTTGCAGGAAGGAGAGAGTATAATTATTTCCCACAAGGGCGAGGATTTGCACCCAGAGGCAGATGGTTTTGATATCAGGCTCCACAAGGAGGATGGTTTAATGGGGGAAACCTATGTTTGGGGGACAGACACAGCAAGGTTTGACATGTGGGAGAATGGTACACATTATTTGAGCAGAAACATGGAAGGGATGCCACAGAACTGAAAAGCAGCAGATCCAAGAGGGGAGACAGCATAACCCTTACCATATAGTGCAGAGCCACCAGAATATTATGCTCAAAATCACACACAGTATCAGGAACACGTGCCACAAATACAACTGACAAAACAAGGGATGCCACCTCAAACACAACAAACACTGATGCAAAGACAGTAATCTCTGATGCAGATATGGCAAACACCAATGCAGACATAGGCCCTAGCACAACAGCATGCAGTAACACCGTGGGACGTGAGCAAATTGCCACAGACACGTATACCTAGAATAAGGGGTGTGACAGTAGTGGGAGAGAATGCTTTCACTGGCACGGGAATTAACATGTACCCACCCCACAAAAGGAACCGAGGGTCAGAGCCACCATAGGTGGCAAAACATTGTCCTTCTTAGTAGATAAGAGGGTAACTTGATTTTGTGTTAAAGAGGGAAGGTTCCCAATCTCAGGCATAGCCATAAACGCAGAAGGATTTTCTGGGGTGACAACTACGGTTCCTTTTACAGACGCTTTACCTATCACCTTAGGAGAACACTAGACACCAGTTAACATTTGGGGAGAGACATGATGAGCAAATTAAACATGACTATATCATTTACTGACATGGGTATACTATGTTCTACCCCAGGGATTCATTATAAGAATGCACAGGAATTCCTAACAGCATTTTATGGTTAGGAAGCACAAATAGGAATGCCACTAAACCTGGTAGTATTCCTCTACAGGGTACACATATTGTTAGTATGGCTTCCAGGAATAAGGACAGACGATTGCGGGTACCTACAGAATTTATGTTTCAACCAGAAGTACCCACGGACGATGAGGAAGTACAAATAATTACATTTGAATTAGAAGCAGCAGTAGTGAGAGAAGACAGAGTCATTTTACATGGAGTTGATGACAAAAGGATAAACTAGAGAACAGTGATAGACATTGACTAAGGACACCGATTGATTGACTGACTTAATAGAAAGCATGTTTACAGGTGACAATTCAGATGACTAAAAATGTTTAATCTACGTCTCACATATCAATTAAACATTGAAACTAGGGAGCTACCTCAGAGATTGTTACTAATAAAGAAAGTAATATCCTTTCTCCGGGAAGATCTAGCACATTGTGGACCAGCAGTCCATATGATGTTGGGCTATTGAAATGAGTGGCGGCAATCAAAATTAAACTGAAGCAGGGAGCTATTTCACCTCGAGTAAGACAACACCCCATGTCAAAAGATGCTGATGAAGGTATCTATGACACCATTGCTGCCTAAATGCGAAAAGGGATATTAGTGCCTTTAGAATCCCCATGCAACACAGCTGTTTACTCAGTACAAAAGGCAACAGGGGGGTCATGGATATTTATTCAGGAATTACACCTCTGAAAAATATTGTTGAGGCAGAGTTTCCAATGGTCGCAAACCCAACCACAATATTTGTAACATACCATCCAAAGCTAAATATTTTATGGTGATTGATTTAAAAAATGCTTTCTTTTTCATCCCCTTGCATGAAGAATCCCAGTATTTGACCTTGTTCACTTACCGTGGGATTGAACAGAAACATACTCAGTTACCCCACGGATGTGAATCCCCCTTAGAATTTAACTGAGAGCTGCAGATGGACTTTGGAAACTTACAACTTGACAGCAATACAATGTATACGACATTTTAGTGTGCAGCAACATGAAGGAAGAGTGCAGGAGAGACAGAGTAAAGCTGATGACAGTATTGGCAGAGAAAAGGTACAAAGTTGATAAAGAGAAAATGCAACATTGCCAGGAAATAGTCATATATATAGGCCTGCTAATATCAAAGGAAGGTAGGAAGATGACACCTGAAAGAGCAGATGCAATCATGACGACACCAAAGCCTGATACAGAAAGGGCTACAGCAATTTCTAGGCTTTTGCAATTATTTCAGGGTGTGGTATTTTGACACATATGTGGGGCCACTTGTAAAGGACTGAAAGAGGAGCAGAATGACAACAGTGATGCAAGCTACATATCAACCAGATAGTCAAGTCTGTATATTTTCAAATAAACCTCTGCAAGCCTTTTATTCCCCTAATTTCTGAAAATGACAGCCCAATTGAAGTGGAAACACTTACAAATGCTAAGTTAGACTATTGTAATGCTCTTTGGATAGGCATACTGAAATACCATCTTCAGAGACTGCATGTCACCCAGAATTCTGCAGGGCAACTGATCTTTACGGTGACTAGGAAACCCACCATTTCGCAATTTATAAAAAGCCTTCTTTGGCTTCCAGTACAGTGGAGGATTATGTTTAAAATCCTATGCTTGGTTTTTAAATATATATATAGTCTGGCCCCAGATTATCTGTCAACTTAGATTGCAATTCACTGTCCCAACCATTCCTTGCGATCCACTTCACAAGGTCTATCGGTGGTCCCTTTTTCCAGGACTACCACCTGGGGGGAAAGACGCATTTCCTTTATGGGTCTCGATCCTGGAACTCCCTTCCACTAAATCTCAAATTGAATCCCTGTCTATTTTTAGAAAAAAACTGAAAACGTATCTGTTTAAGTAAACTCTGCTTGTTTAATGCAAGTAATCAATGTCTATATGAGTTCTGATCTATATTATTTTTCCATCTGCGCCAGCTGCAGGTCTCTGCCAGGTTCCCTATGGGATATGCACTACAAACCACAGCTCCCGTGTTAGGGATCCCTGATTAGAAAGAAGACTTATTTGTAACCTCCCATTCAAATGGAGTAGTCTTGACGGCTGTCCTTGTGCAGCAAGCTACCATGGAACATAAACCATTAGCGATCTACAGTGAGATTTAAGATTCCGTAATAAGAGTCCATGACCCCTGTGAACAAACATTGGCGGCAGCAGCCTTTGTGATTGAAAAATTAACCAGTATAACTATTGGATGCTCAGTTACATTATATGTTGAGCATGCCTTATTTGCCATACTTAAAAAGCCCAAAAGCAAATCGACCACACAAAGCCTATGATGTAATTTTATCCAATCCATCAATCAGAATGTTCTAGTGCCAAGTGGTAAATCCAACCAGATTTATAGCAGACTGTTATGGTAATACATGCACAGGTGTCCTTAGAACCTTGTGCAGGTAGATTCCATTTGAGAGTGCCTCGCCAGTTGATGCTTCCACTGCAGCTACCTGGGGGCCTCAAATAAAGGTCTTCTCTTCTCCCATACTTTGTGCCTCTTTATTTCATATGGCGACGAGGCACTGTACCCCGAGGCCCCCGGGAGCGTATTAGGTCACCTGAGTGGGCGCAGCCCCCCCCTTTTTTTCGCTGCCGCCGACTTCTGCTGCCAGCGCCTGCAGCGGCCTGCCTGTCAGCTGTGGACAGCCAAGAGGAACAGCCAAGAGAGGCCTCGACATCACCTTTCAGTTCTCCACTGTAAAGGGTGCCGCTCCTCCCCGCTGGGAGTTTAGAGCGGCGCACATTGCACTCCTACCCTACTCCAAAAGTGCTTCAGACAGCAGGAGCTGTCCATCTATCAGGTCAGAGGAGGGGGGAGGATGAAGTGAAACTTACACTTTCCTTTCATTTGGCATTTTATGTGTAAAACGGACAAAATGAAACGTACGCTTTCCTTTTATTGGCTATTTTTTTGTGTAAAACCCTCACTGCTGCCCTGAGCAGAACCCTGCATCATTTTCAAAAGCTGCTAGCTGTTGCCCAGCAACACACACACAGCATCAGCAGTCTTCATTCTCTCAATGGCTACTCTGACTTTCCGGGACTAATCACTCACTATCTTGGTCCATTGTGACATCACAACTGAACATTCCATCAGGTCTTCCCTGAACCAGCCAACCTGTGCTCCCAGCCCATTGTGAGGTCACAATCTGTACTAAGGACCATCCATACACTGAAGCCTAAAAGCTCTGCAGTACAGATACACCTGGGCATTCTCTGAATCGGGTCCCACCCTGCCATGCAAGCAATTCTATAAAGACTGTATCTCAGCGCCTCCTTGCTAACTGCCAACAGTACTGAAAACCTCTGCCTACACTACAGCAACTGGTGCCACTCAACGCCATTCCTCACCACTTACAACCTAGAATCAGGCACACCACCATGCAGGGCGTTCCGCCTCCCACCAAGTTTCTTCCATGCCCTGGGAGCCCAACCTGCCCATGGGAACAATGGATCGATGGATTCCACGTCTACCTCAGAGCCATTGGGGGCAGCAAATTCAATGATGACCTCAAGGAGGCGACCCTCTTGAACTGTATAGGGGCAGAAGCACTGAGACTTTTCAGGACCCTTCCCGAACCCGGCAACATAGGAGGAGATAGCAACCGCAAGTTTGACATAGCATTGGCCAAACTCACCAGTCATTTTGGCAACAAGACCAACGTAGTACTGGAAAGATACAAGTTCTTTTCCAGAAAGCAGCTCAAAGGCGAGTCTATTGATTCATACATAGCGTCCCTCAGGGCGCTTATGTCAACCTGCAGTTTCACAGGTGTCTGTGATGAGTATTTGAGAGACCAATTGGTGCTGAATGTGGCTGATCCACGCATCCAACAAAAATTGTGGCAAACCAAAAATCCCACCCTGGACCAAGCCACGGAGATAGCAAGGAGCATGGAATTGGGAGATCGATGCATGAGGGAAAGACGTGACCACACGACCAGTGTGGAAATCAAATGTGTCAGCCCTGAGTCCGAGCCTTACGAGCCTCTAGTAGCAGCAGTAAGAAAGGCTCCGCCATTAAGGGGTTCGAAATTTGGCTCAAGGAGAGCGAGGCCATACAACTCCCAGAATCCAACGCGCTGCCAGAGGTGCGGATGGTACAAGCATGCAAATCCTGACAAAGAATGCCCCGCCATCGCTGTGGAGTGTTATAAGTGCAGCCAGATTGGACACTTTGCCAAAGTCTGCAAGAACACACGGGGAAAGACAACCAGATATGGCAATCTCACCAGGCGACCTTTCATCAGACCGTCCTCTGTGAGAGTAATCGAAAGCAACCAAGAGCACAATGACATGTTATCTATCAGTCCAATGCAACAAAAGGTACAAATACTCACTGTAACATCCCAACAACAGAGCAACGGTCCCTGGGTCAAAATGCAAATCAACGGCATATCATTACCTGTAATGGTAGACACTGGCTCCCCCTACACCATCGTGGATCTCAAGACCTTTTTGAGTGTACTCTCTGGCAAGATACATGACCTGCGAAGCACTTGTGTAAGAGCTACCGGTTATGGAAAAACGCCCATCGAGATAATGGGATATGTGTGGGTGAACCTCAAGTTCCATGACAGAGAAACATATTGCAAACTCTTTGTAGCCAAAGATGGCTCCTCCGTTGTGGGATGGGAAGAACAAGCCGCTCTTCGAGTAAGAATACACCCTGGAGAAGAAATCCCTGTGCTGAGTGTGCTCAATAATGATATGGACATCAAATCTAATCTAGCAAAACAATTCCCCAAGGTGTTCTGCGACAAGATTGGACTCCTAAAAGGTTTCCAACACAGAATAATCCTCAAAAGAGGTGCTGTCCCAGTGGCCCACCGAGTCCGCAGTATTCCCTTTGGAACAAAAGAGGCGTTGAAGAAAGAACTTAAGCGCCTCTGCGATGAAAATATCATACAGCCCATCGAAAGTTCCGAATGGCTTGCCCCAATTGTCTTAGTAAAAAAAACGGACGATTCCATAAGAATGTGCGTCGACTTGAGAGACCTAAACAAAAACATATGGGTTGACAGACACCCACTTCCCAATATATCTGAACTCCTATCGACCATGAAACCTGCAAAATCCTTTACAACTCTGGACCTCTCCTCAGCCTATCACCAGATTGCTTTGGAAGGGAGCTCAAAGAACCTAACATCTTTTGTCACACCTCTCGGTGCATTCATGTTTAACAGAATGCCATTCGGACTCGCTTCAGCCGCAGCAGTCTTTCAGAGACTCATGTCACATCTATTTGGAGGACTTGATGGCATACACTGCTTCCAAGATGATATCCTCATATCAGCCAGATCAGAAGAAGAGCACAACGCAAAACTTGTGGGTGTCCTACAGGTCATACAAAAAAGTGGGCTCACACTCAAATTAAAGAAATGCAACATAAAGTGCGACCGAGTTTCATACCTGGGCCATTCCATTGACGCCAACGGCATCAGCCCCAAGAGGAAACTCATGGACACCATAATAAATATCGCCGAGCCTCAAAATAAAGACCAATTAAGGAGTTTCCTCGGGATGACAGAATACTACTCCAAGTTTATAAGCAACTATGCTGATAAGACCAAAAACATGAGAAACATCTTGAAGAAGGCAACCAAATTCATATGGTCCACTGAATGCAAGAACGAATTCGAAGAAATCAAATTTCAAATTAACCAAGCCCCAGCCTTAGGAATGTTCGATTGTAAAGCTAAAACCATCATATCCGTAGATGCAAGTAAAACCGGACTGGGTGGTGTCCTAGAACAGCAACAAGATAAGGACATCGTGACGATCGCATTCGCATCGAGAGTACTGAGGGGAGCCGAACTAAACTATTCCACCATTGAGAGAGAAGCTCTGGGTCTGAGGTGGATTCTTCAGCATTTCAGGAAGCTAATTTGGGGCTTACCCGTCATACTGAAAACAGACCATAAACCTCTAGTAAATGTCTTTCAGTCCAAAACACCTCACCTTATATCACCGAGAATAAGACGTTGGTTGCTCGACATCATGCAATACAACCTCCAACTGTGCTATACTCCTGGTCCACAAAACCAAGTAGCAGATTGTCTTTCCTGATTATCGACCAACATCGACACTGAGATTGCATCTCCAGATGAGGACATCATAGCTGTCGTAAACCCTGCCATCTCGAGAGATGAATGGAAAATTAATGCCAATACTGATCCGGAACAGCGAGAAATCAGCGAAGCGATAGCTAATGACTGGGTGGAAACGGGAGAGGCTTTAACAACCTTCATTCCCTTCAAGGAAGAATTATCCATGGACGATGAGCATATCTTCAGAGGCGATCGAGTAATCCCACCCACCCAACTCAGAAAAAAAGTACTCCAACTGGCACACGAAGGTCACCTAGGAAGAAGCTTGACGAAAAACAAGTTGAGAAACAACTATTGGTGGCCAGGAATGTGGAAAGAAGCAGAAGAACTGGTCAAAAATTGCTCCACGTGTGCCATGAGTGACAAGTCCAAGATCTTAAGAAAGACCCCCTTACAGCCTATTGAACCTCCCAAACATGTGTGGTCTAAACTGGCAATCGACATCATGGGTCCATTCGAGAACCTCAAAACAGTCAAAGTATATATCATAGTACTTGTCGATTACACCTCTAAATGGACAGAATGGGGAATAGCTGAGGACAATGTGACCTCAAAGAAAGTCATAGATTTCCTGACAGAGATCTTCAGCAGGGAGGGAGACCCCAAGGAATTGGTTTTGGACAACGGGTCTCAGTTCATATCTATGGAATTTGCTGATTTCCTCAAGAAAAGGTCCATCAGCCACATAACAACATCTTTGTACCATCCAATTTCCAACGGACTTGTGGAACGCATGAACAGGCTCGTGAAGAGCGTAGTCCAACTGGCCACGGCCAACAACCTCCCGTGGAGAGAAACCCTCAAAGAAGCTTTGCATGCGTATAGAACTACCCCACACACCACCACGAACATAGAGCCCTTCACCCTCATGCGAGGTAGGGCTGCAACTAACCGATTTAGACCGGCGTGGATGTTCTTATACACGGGAGAAGCAAGGGTGAACATGTATCTACTTCAAAAGACAGTAAGAGAAAAACAAGCAAAATACAAAAGACAATACGACTCCAGACATGGAGTAAAAGAGATGATGGTTCGTGAAGGAGACTGGGTACGTGTCAAAGAACCGAAGAAAACTCTCCAGGGTGAATCCATCTTCAGACCTCCACAGAGAGTTGTGAGTTGTCATGGGAAGTCTGTCATCCTCGATGATGGAAAGAGATGGTCTGGAGATTATCTCATAAAAGTAACAAAAGACATCCAAGAGACCAGTATATCTAAGGACAACAGTCCTGACAAACCATCACAACACACCTCACATTCCCCACGAGAATCCCTCTGTGAACATGTGGACAATGACAGACCTCACTCCATGCATCAAGGAGTCCCCACTGGAAGAATGTCCAGAAGGAACCGCAAAATCATCCAAAACTTCAACAATGACTATGTTTATTACTAATGTCCCCAGTTTACCCATCTTCCCTCTGCCTCTCCCACTTGACACCCTTTTTTTTTCCCTTTCACTTTCCCGCCTTTCCCCCACCTGTTTTTCCTTTTTCTTTTGCCTCACGTGGGGGAGATGTTATGGTAATACATGCACAGGTCTCCTTAGAACCTTGTGCAGGTAGATTCCATTTGAGAGTGCCTCGCCAGTTGATGCTTCCACTGCAGCTACCTGGGGGCCTCAAATAAAGCTCTTCTCTTCTCCCATACTTTGTGCCTCTTTATTTCACAGACCCAGTAAAGGAAGGATATAACGTGCATTATTGCACTAAATACACTGAATACCACAATGAAATACCACATGACAAGGAAAATGCCCAAGGAGTGGGGATAATTCTCTTCATTAACAGGTTGTCAATAGACAAGAGCGCTGGCGAACGACATAGTGGAACAGTGGTAGTGAAAGCTAAAGAGAATGGCAGCTTTGAGACAGTGGCAGGTGCGAGACTGCCTGCGTATTTCTCAGCACAAGCAGCATAATTAGTAGCGCTCATTTTGGCTGTTGAAGCGCATGAAGAAGAGGCAGTAAAGGTGTACCCCAACTCCACCTACGTGATGTCAACAGTACATGGAGGACTGTCAAGTTGGAAGAGTGTTGGCATCCTATGCGCAGACGGAACAACAGTGCAGCATGCACCACTATTGGACAGGCTCATAGACACACTCCAACTCCCATTGGCCATCACCGTGGTGAAGTGCGCAGGGTACACCAGAGGTGCAGATTTGATTTCTCACAGTAACAAGGCCACTGAACTTGTAGCAAAAAGAGCAGCATATTTTTCCTATAGCATTTATATTTGTCTTGGTTTTACCCTTTTTATGAACACTTATCCTTATTTAGGAGCTTGGAAGTGCTGCATAACAATATTACTATTCAATCTAAAGGCTTACACAGTGTTGGAAAGACATTTTCTATCACTATTGACAAGAATTTTCTTGTGAAAACTTGCTTTCAAGGATAACAAAGGAACGACTTCTCCTGCAACAAGAATGCAGATGTTGGATAATATAGAATCTTGGGGGTCATCAGGATTTGGACGATGCAGTAAAAATGAAGCCATAATGTTATTACCACTGCATTATCAATCCTGAGTTTGGGCAGGAAAGTGAGAGGTTTACTTCCAGCTTTTTGCTGGAGGAAAAAAAACTCCCCCTTCTATTCATTTTCAGAACTATTAGCGCAGCACTAATTGCACCGGCGCTAATAGCGCTGAGGAATCCCCGTTGGGTCCAATGAATGGGGAATTACGGCCACACTGCAATTCGGGATCCAGTGCAAATTGCTTCGGACCGAGTTGTGGTAACGCTAATAGCATTGGGTGGTATCCCGGCGCATTTTCCACTGGGATACCGCCCAATTCGTGATGAGGCCCATTCTCTCTTAGCACCTAGAAGAGAGTTTACTAGCAGAAATTTGCAGAAAGTAGATACCCTGGCAATAATGATAAACAATGTTTTTTACATGTGTAGTTTGTATATAATAATTTGTATTGCAGCAAGAGAAATTATCATTTATAATACTGCTAAACCAGTAAACATGTGTATAAGAACTGTAACAAGGATGAACAAATTGACACCAGAAGAATCCCCTGTAGTAAACACACAGATTAAAAGACTAAAAAGAAATGAGCTAGCCGACTCAATGCATCGAATTAAATATATTGATGAGTGGGGTCATGTTACCAACAATATGTGGTATAAGTACTTGAACAAAGTGGAGAGGGAGATGTCTTATGAGAGTTGTATTGTGTGTTCCCTCATTGCCTACTCTGTTAGCGCTTCAAGAACAATCAGAGCTACAGAAGTACCCGTGAATGCAGCACGTTGCATCACACTTCGCACAATGTATGACCCGAGGACTATTCCAAGGGTAGACAGCCTCCTTAGAATGGGTGACAAAAGCTAAGCCTTCATGAGAGGATAATTTTATAAAACAGAAGAACACCATGATAAAAGCTGATACACAACACAAAGTAGTACAATACCTGCCAATTGACAAATGGAGGAGGGATTAAAATAGAAGAACATGAAATACTGCAGTGTAATGATGCGTAAGGAAATTAAGTACCTGGGTATTGGGACAAAGGACAGCTCCAAATAAAAGGATACACATTTACAGAAGAAGGATGGGGGAAGGATTAATAGTTTGCAAAGCATTAGCACTACTAGAGCAGCCTGAAGTTGTGAAAAATACTAATGGGGCATGCTTCAAGGAATTGTCCACATATACTAAATTGCTTACCTGGCTAGAAGATGAAAGAGGACCAGTACCCATAGTACTCTTGAAAAACCACCCTGTGGTTTTGAAATAAAGGCACAGTTTGTGTTGCAATGAACCCAAAGTGTAAGTGTGAAAGCAGGAACAGCTGTGATAATGGACCACTATTGGGCTGGTGGTTCTAAACCCTACATGCAACTTCCCCCAACTTGGGGAGGTGTTCCATGTTAATTATAAGCCTGGTTACTATAATTGCACCAGCCTCGGCAGTACCCCAGTGTGAGGTGCAGATTGGTGATTTTTGCAAAATGAATACACACATAAGACATAAGAGAGCCCTCACACTTGCACACGTGAAATGCAGTATTTACTACTCAATGAAGATGGAAGAGGCGTATGAAGCAATACCAGTTGAGCACAAATTGTTTGGCAGAACTGAGATTACCCGCTGGAAGCTGTTGCAGAAAATACACACAACAGTGGAAATTTTTAATACCATATATATAATTGTTCTTTTATAGTGCGCTTAATACCAATGAGTGGTTTCTAAGTACAGGATCTGGATTTTAACCTGTTTTGCGCTGCATTGTTTTGCTTCCAAGACAAACATGTTGCCTCTGAGCTATCGCTCCCCCCCCAAGTGAAGAGCTGAGGGCAAGAAGACGCATGTCTCTCCAGAACAGGTACGTTCTCAATCTGATTTGGCCATGGAGACGGGCGTGTATGAAAAAATTGGGACTTCTTGCTGCGCATACCCACCCACCCACTATGAGAAGAATGGAACCCTCACAGTGGCCATGGCCACCTTAACAGAAATACATAAAAGAGTGGTGGAGGAGGTAGGCAATATTACCTGTTCTCATGGATATCCTCCTGGTTGGCTAATGGATTCAAAATAATGACGGCCATTATAGTACTAGTACTATTTGGGTTCTCTGTTCTAAGAATTGCAATAAGCCAATGCAAAAAGACACCAAAAACCAGGTAGGAATAAAGATAGTAATAAACTTGGATACTAAAATGTACGAGTATCCCCAAACAGATGACCTCACTCGAGACGAATTGCTCCTCCAGGATCAAAATGTGTTTGTCCTCAGGACCCTCACAATTACACTGAGCACTGGGTAGATTGTGATTCCAATGAGGAATGCTGCTATATGACCTGGAGTGTCGACGAACAAATAAGACATACAGGGAACCCTCGACTTGAGCCCTGATTCACCATAGGTTCATAACTACATAAAATCACTTGTTCAGTAAAGCAGGTAAGTGAATGAGTGCAATAAAAGTTGGAACCAGATCACAAGTCAAATAACCTAACTTCAAACCATAATAAGACTTGGGCCTTGTGCCCAAAAGTCACAGGAGCCACAATGTGTCTCACCAGAATGTTGTATATGCGGGTAAGTTGCAATTTACTTGTTGATACTTAGAAAATGATGGTAATACTTTAAAAAGTTGTTTAACAATTTTACTAAAGAAAAGTAATTGTTTTCATATTGTTCAGGTTACTTTACCTAGGCTTGATGACCAAATGTTGAGTGGAATTTATGAGGCAAAGGAACTCATTCCCAATGTCATCCTTGGGAGGATAGGGTGGACAGATGCACTGTGTTTACTTCCCCCCTTGACTCAAATATTCCCAGATGCCTTTGCAGATCATCTGGAGGTCGCTGGGGGTTCGTTCTTCCGCAGTTGGTTACAGTGAGAGGTGCTTGGAGTTGCGGGTTCGAGAATTTGTCAGGTCAGGTGGAGCTGCAAGATGCAACCTCTGTTGATGAAGAAATACAAGAAAAATTGATCAGGACAGGTCACTAGTTGGGATAAAGGTGAGTTCCAGCGGCTGTCTCCACACAAATGTGATGACAGGCGTCCTTGCAGTCATGGTAAAAGAAGCTGCTCCAAGACAGGATTCCTTAATGCTGGGATGCAAGCATTTGGGGAGAAGGTGGCTTGTGGCAGGAGCTGACAACCACTGAAGTTCTGAGCTTGAATGGAGAACAGCGACCATTCTGGTGAGGTCCACAAGAGAGCTGGACAGTCCACTGGGCAGTTCAGGGATACTTCTGAAAGCTCTGAAGGGAAGGATCCTTGAGAAGGTGTTGAGTAGGTTGGTCCCACTTGTCAGGGGTTGAATAACTTCTCAGAGTCTTCAGAGATCAGGTAGTCACGCAGGGCTTCCCTAGGCCGGACACAGGAAGGGATGCTGAGCCACTTCAGGAGCTGTCTTCTGACCTTGAGCAGGCTTTGAGGGATTTTATGCTCCAACAATGATCTGAGAAATGACTGTAGAGGTCCTATTCTTATCCAAATATCCAAGCTGGAAGCAAGTCCAAGAGTCCAGGCCCACCATTATTAAGGATCTGCACCCTTCAAACAGCCGGTAGTTCCAATCAGGGGCAACTAGTGGTTTCACATTAGCCCACAGCTAGGCTTTCTGGCACAATGGTGTGGAGTGGGACTAGGCAGTGCCAGCACGCCCTTCTTGGGCCACACACACAGCCTCACACATGGCCACACACAGACGGCCACACACCCACACACAGCCACACACACGGCCACACACACACACACACATCACGACCACACGAAAGTAGCAGATTTCACAGGCAAGTGTGTGGCCTTATAAGGGATTACCTGACCTAGCAAGGCAGGAAGAAGGCCGAACAACAATATGGCTAAAGAAGCAAGCGTAAATCTTGTGGCATAGCAATTTTAGAGCTCTAGCCACATTTAGGATCCATGTGCGGTAAACAGGAATGTGCACACTAAAAATAATGCAAACATGGAAAAAATGGCTCTGCAGCCACTACCTTGTCTTTAGACTATATAAAAGTAACCAGAAATCCCAAGAGTATAGGGCTATGGTGAAACAGAATCATCTGCACTGCACCGTACTGTAAGGTTCTGTGTGCAATGTTAAAAAGTACAAGAATTGAAAAGGGAAACCTCGTTTCCGAGTACTGATAGTCTGAAGAGATGATCAGTTTCCCCATAACATGTAAGCAAAAAACAAGGGAAGTGACATTCAAAAATTCAGAACAGGTTTAAAAACAGCAAAAAAAATAGGGGTCCATAGAAACTATGGAGGGAAAGTTGCAAACGATACATCTTTCCTAACAGCAGAGAACTTGGTATTAAATAGCACTTTAAACGACCCAGACAAAGCAAAAAAGGGGCAGAGGAAATAGGCAGGGAAGGTGAGGCACTCTGATTAAAAGGTCAGAACATTCATCGCTTTGAGATGATGGAGGGGAAGCTGATTGTGTATCATTGAAAGGAGAGATGTCATGGAAGGACAGCCTGAACGACACCAGGAAATGCACAGTGGGGTCATCAGGTAGCAGGGAGATAGAGTGATATGCTAGCAGTGAAGTCGAGGGAGTTCTTATGATAGACAGGTATGGGGGACATGGTTAACTACCAGAGAACCTATCAGCATCTAGGTAAGGGCCGGTAGGTTTATATTTCTACCCAATATAACTCACCGAATGCCAAGGTAAAATGTAGGCGGAGTAAATAATTGTGTACTCTTGGGGTGGTGAAGAGGCAAGATGCGGAGGGAAAGTGTTGAAGCACAGTTTCCCACCCCTGAAATGAGTCCCTATTTGGAGTGAATAGCGTATAAGACTGAAGTGATCTGAGCAGGCGGTGCCAGCATTACAATTGATCAAACCAGAGGGGCATTTTCAAATTGGGTCATTTCTGTTGTTCATGTTTTGATAGCCAAAGGAGTGCTGTATAATTTCAAAAGCTTTGCACGACTTACACCCTGCTTTTAGATGTGTACATGTATACATTGGAGTGTCATGTGTGTGCCCATGGAAGCATATGGGTTGTCATCAAGATATGCAAACAGGTGTAAATCAACTATTAAGAGAAGCCAGGAGTGAAGTGGGATGGATGAAATGACTGATAAAAAGACTTTTAGGCAGCAGTATAGTGTAAATGCTGTATACAACTTATGTCCAAGCTGGGTCAATAGAAACAGGTCAGAATACTGTCCATCAATAACAAAGCACAGGTCTCTGCCTGGATTAGACTATTAGGGTTAGTGTCAACCTGCAGGCCAGCGGCATAGCCAGGATTGATTAACCAGTGTCCCATACAGTCAAAACCCTGGGAGTATACTTAAACTCCAATCTCACCATGAACAGGCAAGTCAACGCCATTGCCTCCTCATCCCCCTACTACGCTAAACTGCTCAATGCAGTAAAACCTTACCTAACTACTCAGAACTGCCTCACCATTGCTAGGGCTACTATCGGCTCGAGACTGGATTATTGCAATGCTCTCCTCAGAGGGACCTCAGTCAAAAACATTGCCAAACTCCAACTTGTCCAGAACAATGCCCTTAGGGCCGCTACAGGATTCGCCAGAAAGGACCATATATCAGACCTTAGGAGACAAGTCCACTGGCTTCCCGTAAAACAAAGAATCATCTTCAAAATCCTTTCCCTCACACACAAATGCCTACATGATCTGGCACCCCCCTACTTGGCTCAGCGAATAGCCATGCCCACTTCCGCTAGGCCATCCAGACTAGCCTATACCAACATGATCACCAAACCCATAACACGCAGAGTACGTGCAGACGGCTCCAGCTTCCCAGCCATCGCTGCTTCCCACTGGAATGCCCTACCTTCACACATTAGGGAAATTGACTCCCACTTAGCATTCCGCAAAGCCATCAAAACAATGCTATATGGACTCACCTACCCACTGGAGATTCCTGAACTTATAGGTGGTCGAGTTGGGTGCTTTGCTCACCGGATCACATTGGGTTTGATTTTGGGACACTCTGCTGCTTCTACAATTTTGCTTTTGAACATTTTGGGATGCTCTGCTGTTTTCACATCTTGGATTGCTTTTGAACACTTTGGGACGCTCCGCTGCTTCCACATTTGGAGTGCTTTTGAACACTTTGGGACACTCTGCTGCTTTCACATTTTGGATTGCTTTTGAACACTTTGGGACGCTCTGCTGCTTCCACATTTGGAGTGCCTTTGAACACTTTGGGATCCTCACTCTTCATCGAATCCTGTTTGTTATCTCCTTTTCATTGAATACAAGTAGGCTGCTGGTATTCTTCTTCGCTGAGCAGGTAAGAGTGGGTAGTCGTGGGTGGTAATTGACGGATTGCAGCATTTTTGGCTGCTTTTTCTGAACTATTGCATTATTCTTTGTTCCTCTGGCTCTGTTGTTGCTGCTCCTGCCTTTTCACTCAAGCCCCCGGCCTGACAGGTGTATTAAGTTTCTGCAGGCTGTGCTCTTGGGGGCAAAGTCTTTAATACATCGCGCTCAAGACTTTCGCAAGAGTGAAGGAACACCCAAAGTGGGAGTTTCATCTGCAACACCTTAGATTGTGATATTATCTCAGGTTGTGACAGATTAAGGAGCCTACTATTGCCTGTCGGTTATGGAGTCTCGGGCTGATCCAATGGTTGCACTTATGCAGACCTTTGCTGCCTTACATACCAATATGGCTTCTGCCCATGCGACTTTACATCAACGCATGGATGTATTACAGAGTGTTGTGCAGCCATTACCTCACAACGAGGAGTTTGGTGATGCTGCTGGCATAGCACCTCCTCCTGTAAACACAGTACAACCCCCAGCTCCAGCTCCGGTTGTTCTTCCAGGACCTTTTCCTTTGGCTCCACCGGAACGCTTTTCGAGTGATCCCAAAGCGTACCGGACTTTCGTGAATCAATGTCGCCTGCATTTCCTTTGTCCCCCTTTGGCGTTTCCAGACGCTACCACTAAGGCGCCATTTGTTCTTTCTCACCTGGGTGGCACTGCAGCAGCATGGGCTAATCCATTGCTAGAAGCAAACGACTCAGCTCTGTATGACTTTGAGGCCTTAATTCAAGCCATGAACAGTGTTTTTGATATGCGATACAAACCACACACCTCAGATCTATAGGCAAGATGGATCTTTTGACGTATCTCGCCCGCTTTCATCAATTAGCGGTTGAGACTACGTGGCCAGAACAGAAGTAGGCAGCCGTATTCTACAAGGGACTGTCAGATGACCTGAAAGATGCCCTGTCTGAGGTACCCGCCATTCCATCCGGTTTCCCTGAATTATTGGGCCTGGTCTTACAGGTCAATGCTCAACTTCGGCAAAGTCATGGTGAACGTCGGTTCTCTGATATTTGTACTACATCCAGATCGGATGGCGCTACTCCTGCTTTACAAGGAGACGCTGAACCCATGCAAATAGGGGCAACCAGGGGCCCATTAACAAAGGGCGAATGAGAAAGGCATATGGTGAATAACCTATGTTTTTATTGTGGCCAGTCAGGTCATTTCATTCGTGTGTGTCCCAAAAGAGCTGTCAAGGTGGCGGGAAACACCAGGACTCGTCCGTAAACCGGGCCTTTAGGATGAGTCAAAGGATCAAGGGCTCGGGTGATTGTTTCCTGTTCTCACACATTTACCTTGCCATGTGCTTCACTGCCCCTGGTATTGAATCCTTTACTAACCCGGTTATGATTGATTCGGGAGCCAGTGGGAATTACATGGATATACAGTTGGCCAAGCAGCATGGGCTATCTGTGTTTCCTAAATCAAGACCTGAGGAAGTGCATGCAGTAGATGGTTCACGTCTGGTGTCCGGACAGGTAACAGAACAGACAGGTCTGCTTCAGATGTCCACACTGCAAGGCCACACTGAACAAATTACTTTTGACCTTATTTCTGCCCCTCCGTTTGGCATCATTCTTGGTCTATCCTAGCTACAAACGCACAATCCTGTCATTGACTGGATTGAGCAAACAGTGTGGTTTTCTTCCTCTTTATGCAACCAAAGATGTCTTCAATTCCATGATGAGGCGATATTGTCTCCTTGTTTGGCAAAGGTGGCCGACATCCCATCGATCAGTGCCACATCATATAATCTAGCCCCTATACTCCCAGTGGAATACCGGGAGTTTTCTGATGTGTTTGACAAGGGACTGTCAGAAAAACTGCCCCGCACCGGTGTTATGACTGCCCCATTGACTTGTTACCTGGAGTAGCAGTGCCACACGGTCATGTTTACTCTCTCATGCAGAAAGAAGAAGAACATTTGAGAGACTATGTTGACAATGCCTTGCGTTTGGGACACATACGTCCATCTCGCTCTCCTGCGGCCTCCCCGATTTTCTTTGTACCAAACAAAGAAGGGGACCTTCATCCCTGTGTCGATTATCGTGCCTTAAACAAAGTCACGCTTAAAAACCAGTATCCGTTACCACTCATCACAGAACTTCTCGACAAAATGACATTTTCCACTGTCTTCACCAAGTTAGATTTGAAGGGGGCATATAATTTGGTGAGGATGCGTAGTGGAGATGAGTGGAAAACCGCATTCAAGATGAAGTTCTATGATTGTGTCATGCCTTTTGGGCTCTGTAATGCCCCGGCTTCTTTCCAGCATTTCGTAAACGACATCTTCAGGGACATGCTGGATTGTTATGTTGTGATTTATCTGGATGACATCTTCATATTTTCAGATTCAATCCCTCAACACATACAACATGTCCGTTCTGTCCTACTTCATCTGTGTGAACACTCTCTATATGCAAAATTAGAGAAATGTGTGTTCCATGCATCATCAGTAGAATTCCTGGGGTTTCAAATATCCAAGAAAAGGGTGCTCATGTGCTTTTCCAAGGTCTGGGTATTATTGGACTGGCCTGTTCTGAATTAGGTAAAAGCCCTTCAGTCCTTCTTGGGCTTTTTAAATTATTATAGGTGTTTCATCGCCTCCTTTTCTGAAATAGTAGGCCCACTAACTCGCCTAACTAGTCCCAACGTTCCTTTCCTTTGGGATGAAAAAGCACGGTCTGCCTCCCAGGCCTTGAAAGAGGCTTTTACTACTCCCCCTGTTCTACAGCATCCCAATCCTTCTCTTCCCTTTATAGTGGAAGCGGACACCTCCGCTATTGCGGTGGGGCCCATCCTTTCACAGATATGCCCCTCTACTCAGCGTCTACACCCAATGGCTTATCACTCTCGGAAACTGACGCCAGCAGAACGCCACTACACGATCATGGAAAGAGAACTCCTGGCGATCAGAGTGGCGTTTAAAGAGTGGAGGCACGATCTCTTAGGCACAAGGCACCCTGTCACTTTGTATACAGACCATCGGAACCTTCAGGCTCTGTCTCATGTGAAATATACCAACGCAAGGCAAATACGTTGGCATTTGTTTTTTATCATGTTTGGTTTCATGGTGAGCTCTCGCCCCGGTACTCTACATGGAAAAGTGGATGCCTTATCCCGCATTGGCACCGATATGGACACCAAAAATCAATGCCACCGATACTACCCTGTGGTGACTTTGTTTGTGTGTGTTCTGTCTCTCCGTCACCCTTAGATGAATTTAGGCGATGGGCCAGGGATCATGTCTCATTCCTTGATGAGTTGGGTGCTGAACTTATCGCTGGCCTTCCCTATGTTCGAGGACTGTTATACCTTCCTGACAACCAAACTAGACAGAAGGCCTTGGAATGGTCCCACGATCTCCCATTAACAGCTCATCCTGATGAAGCTAAAACTTACGATCTACTGCACCAATGGTGTTGGTGGCCTGGCATGAAAAAGGATACTGAACAGTATGTCTCTAAGTGTGCTATATGTACACAATGTAAGAGACAACCGGGGAAACCCGTAGATCTTTTGATGAGTATGCCTTTACCACCACATCCTTGACATACGGTCACCCTTGATTTCGTGGTGGAACTTCCCTTGGTCGAAGGCATGTCCACAATTCTTGTGGTGGTCAATGTTTTTACAAAGATGGCACGGTTTATACCATGCTCGGGCATGCCTACCGCCCCTTTATTGGCTAGCATGTTTCTTGATCAAGTGGTGCGTTTCTTTGGACTACCTATGGTCCTGATCTCTGATCGGGGGTCTCAGTTTACTTTGCGTTTTTGGCGCGCCCTCACCTCTGCTTTGAGTATTGACGCACGGTCCTCGGCCTATCACCCTCAAACTGATGGTAAGACTGAATGTACCAACGGCACGATGGAACAATATCGCTGCTGCTTGTGTTTACAAGATCAGTCTAAATGGTTGTCGGTACTAGGCCTCGTGGAATTCAGCTACAACAAATCCAGGCACTCATCAGTCGGCTGTTCTCCATTTTATGCCCTATATGGTTTACATCCGAGAATCCTTCCGCCTGTTCTGCCTTCCTTGAAGCAGATCCCTGCTGCTAAAGCCACGAGAGATTCTCTTCTTGCCATACGTGAATCGGTAATAACACATCTACAAGCTGCGCAATGTCGGACCAAATTGCAGGCCGACATTCCTATGACCGCGGTGACCGTGTATGGCTCTCGACTAAACACCTTGCTATTCGGGGTAAACGGAAACTATTGCCCTGTTACGTAGGACCTTACCGGATTCTACATTCTCTTAACCCCGTTGCTGTTCGTTTAAACATTGGCAGATACACCCTTTGTTTCATGTCTCATTGCTCCGTCCTTTTGTACCCGGTACCCGCCTACCTGTTGCCCCAGCTCCTGTCTCTGTGAGGGGAGAGGATGAATACAAAGTCCATGCAGTTTTCGATACCTGCGTTTGCCGCGGGGTTAGATCCTACCTGATTGATTGGAAGGGGTACGGACCGGATGACAGGACCTGGGAACCGCCTCCAAACTGAATGCTCCCCGATTATTGCGTGCATTTTGCCTGAAGTGCTTGCGTGTGTGCCGAATGGGCCGCACTTTGCAGGGGGAGGGTACTGTCACATCCCGGGTTCCCAGCTGGCAGCATCTATCGATACCTAGCAGCACCTGGTAGCTACTCTGGCATCTGTCCCAGCATTATTCGGCACACAGAGTTTGTTAAAACTACATTTCCCATCAACCTCCCATCCGTAGTCACATGAAACGCACGCAATGCATTTCCGTGTCTTTCCGTGACTTCCGTATTTAATACCTATTGATTCATTCATCGGGTGCTCCTTAACTGTGTTAGTTACGCGCACTTGTATTCAGGTACCTTTACTCTGTTGTTTCAACCCAGCTTACGAATCAGGACTCTGATTTTGCCTTTGTCCCTTTCTGGTCTCCCGACGCTCGTCTCCCTCTGCTGCCCCCCTTGGATTATCGAACTCAGCTACGTTACATCGATTCTTTTTCTTAATCCATTTCTGTTGTGACGCCTTGGATCCTTGAACTTTGTTATTCGTAGGGACTATCGTGAGATTAACGCTGAGTTCTCTGGTTTCAGTTTTATGTTTTCTTTCCATATGCAAACTTCCCTTAACACCCCTTGACTCACCTACCCACTGGAGATTCCTAAACTTACAGGTGGTCGAGTTATGTGCTTTGCTCACCGGATCACATTGGGTTTGATTTTGGGATGCTCTGCTGCTTCTACAATTTTGCTTTTGAACATTTTGGGACGCTCTGCTGTTTTCACATTTTGGATTGCTTTTGAACTCTTTGGGACGCTCTGCTGCTTCCACATTTTGGATTGCTTTTGAACACTTTGGAATGCTCTGTTGCTTCCACATTTGGAGTGCTTTTGAACACTTTGGGATTCTCTTCATCGGATCCTGTTATCTCCTTTTCATTGAATACAAGTAGGTTGCTGGTATTCTTCTTCGCTGAGCGGGTAAGAGGGGGTAGTCGTGGGTGGTAATTGCTGGATTTCAGCATTTTTGGCTGCATTTTCTGAACTATTGCATTATTCTTTGTTCCTCTAGCTCTGTTGTTGCTGCTCCTGCCTTTTCACTCAAGCCCCCGGCCTGACAGGTGTATTAAGTTTCTGCAGGCTGTGCTCTTGGGGGGAAAGTCTTTAATACATTGCGCTCAAGGCTTTCGCAACAGTGAAGGAACACCCAAAGTGAGAGTTTCATCTGCAACACCTTAGATTGTGATATTATCTCAGGTTGTGACAACCTGCGCCAGGATTCGATTTAGTTAGTTGTGTGCGCAATATAAATTCTTCAAAATTCAAAAATTTAAATACACTGCTGATACTGAAAAGACAGATAGTCAACTCTTTCGTACTGGCTGGTAACATGGAGACAAGCTAAGTGTACACAGTGTTACTGGTCTTAATCTTGAAGCTTGAAACCCTGTTCCCTATGGCATATTGGAGAGGTGCACCATTAAGATGTCTTGGCAGGTGCTACAAGGCCCATTCCAACGATCATCACTCTATCTTGATGGACTATCCTTCTGTCTTCAGGTCTGGTGTCTTCTTACTTATGACCTCAAATACCTGTTCCATTTTTAAGGGAACATTGAGTGAGGGCCAGGATCCCAAACCCTTATCACAGGGCTGTAACCCTCAAACATTCTAGTGTCTAAGCAATCAGTGGCGATCACTACATTTAACGTCTGTGGGGTTCCCATGAAAACTCTGAGGATGCAAGTTCACTGAGGTCTGTTTGCCCCCAATTTGCTGTCTATAGATTTCCAATAGGCTGCCTTGCCGAACGGGTGCCTGTCAGGATTAGCAGATGCTCCAATAATGCATGCAGCAGGAAGTAAATCTGGGGTATAATAACGGTAGGGGGGAGGGGCCCATTGGTTGAGAGAGAGGGACAGTTGTTAAGAGAGGGGGATGGGGAATGAAGTGAGGCAATGCTAGGATACGGAGCACGCTCTAATCAGAGCATGGTGGGTGAGGGTGGCTGGAGTGTTGAACGCTGCCTAATTGGAGCTTAAAGCATGATAGACGAGGGCCGCATTGATTTTCCTCGCACTTCCATGGATACTGGAGGAGGGTTGAGAGGGACCGCAGGGGACTATAAGGTATAATAGGTGAGTCAAAACCAGGCCTGGAAAACCAGGCTTCTGCTAATTCGTAATACACCATGGAACCCTAAAGACTTTAGATAGCCAAATCATACTAGGGGGGACGGATATTGATCTGCAAGTAAATGACTTACATGGCCATTTTTATGTAACAAACAGACACGCACTGCTTATAGAAATGATATCCCACTCTAGTTCCTCACAAATGGATTTGAGGAGAAATAGACTGTAGGCTTATTCTTGGAGTATAGTTGGGCTGTACTACCAGGAAATCATAGAAACTGATCAACCAGGGTGGGCTCCTCACAACCAACTAGGCACGGTTACTCACTTTGGTAAAAATAAGCTCCATACCATGCATTGCCAAAAACAACTACAGTCCACGCTGCAAAAACTGCATCCTTGATGGAAGATTATGGTACATCAATAAGCATGAGCAGGATGGTTTGAGCAAAGCTTGAACCTGTAGACCATCCATGGGTTTTACTCAGGTTGAACTTTGTGTGTTTTGTCCAGACTTTTGAGAAATGAGATTCTACAGGGTTTGCCATAGCGCCCATATAAAGATAG
This sequence comes from Ambystoma mexicanum, assembly GCF_040938575.1. Classification (NCBI taxonomy): domain Eukaryota; kingdom Metazoa; phylum Chordata; class Amphibia; order Caudata; family Ambystomatidae; genus Ambystoma; species Ambystoma mexicanum. The sequence goes on from NC_090937.1 coordinate 1,576,723,625, forward strand.
GCAAGTAGAACAGTCAATGAGGGTGTGAATTCTGCGTGGAGGGGTGGAGCAAGCAACGTGCATTTGTGAATTGTGTGTGGAGGAACAGCACAAACCACTTCCATTTTGAAGGCTCACGGGATGGCCAAAGCATTAAGAACCCCACATATATTTACTAGGCGTAAGGGAAAGGCCATGGCACCGAGAATCACATGTGCATTTACTAGGCAAAGGCGAAGATTAAACCACTGAGAACCCCATCTTCATTTTGTAGGCAGAGAACAAACCAGTGCATTGAGAATTCCAAATGCATTTTGTAGGTGGAGGAAACGGCAACGCGCTGAGAAGCCTATGTGCATTTACTGCACATGGGGAAAGGCCAAAACACTGAGAACCCCACAAGCATTTACTAGGCCTATGTGATGAAATTACTTCCACTCTGCATGTGTACAGGGAGGAGTGATGGCTAAACCACCTACTCAGCCTTAGTTACTACAACAGTTATCCCAATCATAAAGGTGGAACAGGCACAGTCAAGAGATATACCTCCTTCATCTTATGTGGTAACGCAGGCCGAGTGCAGGCTATACTCTTAAGAGAGGTGTGAATTTAATTAGAGTAGGAACTCAAACAGCAATAGTGCACAGACTAAAATATAAGAATGACCAATTCTATACAACTATTCATATTTTAACTAAACAAACTAACATGCAATTACTAACTAGATACAAACTAGCACAAAAACACCCATGTGGAAAGAACATAGACAAAGAAGAATATAGACGTAGCAGCACTGTGGATACCGTATCAAGGGGGAATGGCAAACAATTGCAACATTGTCACTTGTCTAGAGGATATGTCTTGTGGAAATATTTGTAAATGGGAGCTTAACAGTATTTCTAGTACCAAAAGGTAGACCAAAGTATCATTTTCTTATGCAGTTCAACAAATTCAAACTGGGAGACTTGGTTCTGTTCCTGGATGTCGAAATGGCTTTGATTCAGGTGTCAGGTCAATGCCGAGTCAGGTTTGAGGAGAAGCTTGGTATGATTAGATGTGGCATCAGAATGGTGCGGTTCGAATTCTCCCCAGATTTGGTTAAACCGTTGAGCTGATTGGAGATGATGGATACCGCTGTGTGGAGTCGGCAGGTGACATGATGCTTCAGCGGTTCAAGTCGAGATATGGGTTTGAGTCGATGCAAATGTTTGTGTGGCGAGAAGACAAGATGTTTCAAAGCCTGCTGCAGCAAAGAGCTTCTGTTGTTCAAGTCCATGAGGTGATGGGTGCCGCTGGTTTGATGCAGCATCAAACTGTTTTGATGAATGCACGCAAGTAGCAGTTTGCAGAGAGTGCCAAAGTCAGTACCAAGCGCCATGTGTGGTCCGAAGCTGAACGCAGCCAACTCAGCTCAAGGCCAGTTCAAAGTGGCAGAAGATAGGAAGGAATCCAGGTTCATTGGATTCTGTGTGTACTTCGAGTCCCAATCCATGGACTCTGGGACAATGTGATCCCTTTTTCCCTTCTCTACCGGCCCAGGAAGCTTAGCTGACACCTGCAGGGGTCCTTTACCTCCAGTGAGGAGCATGGCTCTGGTGCAGCTGGCACAGTGTATGGCTTGATCCAAAAGCAGTCATGCCCTATGTTCTGTTGGGACAGTTAGAGGAAAGAGCTTGCCTATGCTTTGGAACACTATAGTTTTACCTCACAACTGGACGACTTTGGAATGAACTGCAATTCCAATAGAGATCAACCAAACTCTTATTTTCTTCTGAAAAGCCCAATATTATTCAAGGAAGGAATGGGAGATCCAAACTTTGTAAAGGTAAAAGGGCGAAGAAAAGCAAGTCCGATGTAATGGGCCAATGCCTGTCACTGTGACAAGTGATTCTTACCTTCTTGCATCATACCCAGAGTGACTTGTTCTGTAGGAAATGGAGGGAACATGAATCAGACAAAGCCCCATTCAAACAAAGGATGGTGAAACCTTTTTCTGTCCCCCTTACTACTCTAACCACTCCTTTCCCAAGCAAGCATCAAAGGTCCTTTGGAATGAAGCATCCTGGTGTGAGTCTGGCCTTTGTTATGGGAGTGTCTCTTTGAAGTATGGTTCCCAGGAGCCCTACTTGATAAAACTGCTGAAGCAGAGACAGGCAGGTCAGTTGTACATCCACATTGCCTTTCCATAGATGACTAGCTGACCAGAGCTCACATGTTTGACATATATATAATACCAATTTTATTTGCAATGCACTGTTGACTACTCATGAATTTACTAGATATAGGGTCAGGAAAACGCACTGAGACCACCATGAGCATTTTCTTTTTGTTTTGGTGTAGGAGAAGGCCATACACTAATAACGCCACATGCATTGAGGAGGAGTAGCAGAAGGCCAAAGCAGTGATAACACAATATATTCACTGAATAGATATAAGTGTGAATAAAATTTAAATTTCTTAAGATACTTCAGAACCCAAATGCGTTTGGAGATGGCTTACAGATTGGGAGTGAGGAATGATTATGTGGTGCATGTTTCACCTGCTACAATTATATATACAGTAGGAGCTGTTTGCACTGGAGAAGCCCAGAAAATACATGGATCTATGTGCCAGCTGCACCGGTCAATTGGTAGCCACAGACCTCATGCTCTGTAATGAGCAGGGGCAGCTGTCTCAAAATAACCTGGTGCATTAGGAAATCATTCAATAGTGCATGCAGAGCCTTTGGACATGTAGTAGGTACAAAAGACCCAGTTTTAGGAGGAGGAGGCCCTCAACTGAAGGCAAACGGGTTCCATGTGTTAATAACCCCGCAAAAATATTGCGATACAAAAATATCGCCATATTTTTGCGGCAATATTGACCCATTGATCCTGCGGGGGACACCCCCGCAACTCCTGCATTATTTTTAAATGTGCGGAGGACACCCCCGCACGTCCCGCTCCCACAAAATATCCTCCCCAAAAATATTGCCTATGGCGAGACTAACGGCCATATGAATGGCAATATTTTTTGGGGGGATATTTGGTAGGGATACCGGCAAATGGCACCAACATCCCATACCACCACACCAAAGAATCTTGCAGATTTACACAGACACTGAGAGAACACCATCTTTTCCGGAAGCTCCTGTGTCAAGCCAACAACTTGTTATTTCCCCCTCAATTCATCACCCTACATTTGCTGAGGCTTTACAGCATGTCACAAAATATCACTAAGTACATGAACAGCTCTGTATATTCAATTACACTGTTGGTGTTCTGTTGACAAAGGATGTATGCACTGCCCTATTACTGTGATGAATTGCCATCTGGCAAGGGTGTGAAAGCCCCGGCTTTTTTTGATTTTTATAAAATAATACAATGATGCAGATAATTCCATCGCTGAAATGGGAATCTGCTGATCAGAGTCCCCTTTTCATAAGCTTCATGCCATAAGCATAGTGTGCCCCTTGCCCCTGCTGCATCAGTATTCTCAGCGTCAGCTCTACCACTGGCACAAAGCAGGGTCAGAGGTTACATGTGCCCTTTTGACAGTCGCAGTGACACCCATGTTTCTGCAGCACAGGGGCTGCATTTTAAATATCCACCACTGTTCCAAAAACCACATAGCCCTGAAATGTTGTCCTGTTGGCAAAAAGAACTGTAAATATAAGCCATACTTGATTAAGGTATGGTGGCCTGGATCTTTTAGAGTTACCCCATCCGCATTAAATTGATTTCACACATGTGTCAGCCTGTGGGTCCAGTTCAGCTGTGGATGAATTATGTGTATTCCTCCCAGACAAGGCCAACCATGTTCACTGACAGGACTAGCCTTGGGGGATTGCTTCTCTCTGTTCCTTTGTAAGGTAGGTAGCACCCTTTACACCAGAACAGCCACTCCACAGGACACTGGCCGGGGAACAAGAACCAAGAGGCACATCCATTCTCCATTCACAGAGAGCTAGGCCTCACACAAGGGGATGCATTTCTTAAGGCCTTCAATCCTATTGAGATGGGGGGTGTGTGGAATTAGGGCAAGACAGAGGGGGCTGCACAGTTTTTGTAGTGTTCTGCCATCTTAATTCTCTCTGCCTCTCTTTCTCTTCCCTGTCGCTCCACTTCCTCTGGAGCAAAGCACTTTGGGTGTGACTTCAGAAGGGCAAAGGCCACTCATTTCAAGGGCAGGTATTGAATTCCTGAAGCAGACTAGCTTTAGTCCAATCACCTGGGGATTTTTGCTTATAAAAAAAGGGGTCTCCCACCACTTATTTGAAACATGTTGGGGGTGATCTGTCGGAACAGGATCTGCCTCCCTGCCAGCCACAGCGGTATCCAGGGCATCACAGTATTGGAGTGCCCCTAAAGTTGTGTGCCAGCATCCCCCGTTTGGGGGAGCTGGAGAAAAAGGACCCATTTTGTCCCAGAGTTCCTGAAGTGGAATTCACAGCAACCTATGAAGTGACCTTCCTCTGGAGCAAGACCTCCTCTCTGCCAGCCACAGCAGTATCCAGGATCTTGCTGTGGTGGAGGACCCCTGAAGTTGTGTGCCAGCCTTCCCTGTGTTTTGGAGGACAGGAAAAGGACTCATCCTGTTCCTGAACCCCAGAATTGGGACTCACAGCACCCTGAGAACCAAGACAGCTGGGATCCTAGTGTTTTCACCATTGAACTACTTTGAGCGTGTTTCAAGAACTGTTCAGCACATTTGAACCAGCAGGAACCTCTATTGTTGCCTTTTGCTCCCTCACGATCTTGGTAGAGCACCAAGAGGTTTGGTTCAGTGCTGCTTAAACACCAAGAACTGCAAATTGACTATTGATTGCTAATAGCCCCCCTTGGTCGATTTTTGAACCTAAGAAGCAGGTTAGGTCACTTTCAAGCCCTTTTGCTCACAAGTACATATCCTTTATCAAGAACATAGTCGCTGCATCTACTATCTTTGCTTATTCCAAGTTTTTTTCTAAGGGGTGAGTTTAGTGTGGGGTTTTATAGTTAGTTATCATTATACATAGGGTGTTTAATTAAAGTGTACATATTTGTATAGAACCTTGATTGGGCATTCCTTTGCAGTTTGGGTTACTGCTGAACCACATTCACACGCCCTCTTAAGAGTATAGCCTTCCCTCTGCCCACGTTCCCACAAAAGGTGAAGATTTTTTTCTTGACTGTGCCTGTTTTACCTTTATGATTGTGTTGGCTCCTGGGTTGCAGAGGTTTGAGGGATGAGTGGGCGTTTTAGCCTATACTCACCCTTTTACTCCTGCAGAGCAGAGGTCAATTTGTCTCAATTACCTTGTAGAAAACCATGGAATCAGACAGCTCCTTGCCATTTTTTATTCATGTTGGGAAATGCTGTGTTGCCACAACTTCATGCAAACTTTAGTACGACTGTGTTGTGGAAGGAGTGGAGATGGCACTGGACCACTTTGAGGGTAAGGAAATCCATTTAACTGGAGATGTGGCCCAGCACTCAAGGCACAGATTTCAGACCCAATAAGGGGCACAGGGCCAACATCCTCTGTACTTCTTGTAATCAAATGCCAGGACAACAGGTACCAGAGAGGAGTTGAAATCTGGGACAACATAAAGGAGATTGTGGCACAAGTAGGCTTTGTGGCAGCTGAAAACTGATCTGATGTTGTAGCTGCCATGAGGATAGGCAAAACCATATATATGCCCTATCTTCCCATAGCCTTCACCTTGTGTTGTAATTGTAGTTGGTTATTTATAACATGCTTAATATCCAGAGGTTTCTAAGCCCGGACGGGGGCATTGAACTTGTGTTGCTCCGCAACGGCCTGCTTCCAAGACGAGCGTGTTGCCTCTGTGCTATCCTCATGAGCACTCAATGGGCCTCATTACACAGATGGCGGAGAACCATGGCGCTATTAGCGCCATGGTTCATGCCAGTAAAATACCGGCACCGCCTTGGCGGAAAGGGGAATTACCGCCCCATTCCAAGGTTGGCGGGGCGGTAATTCCCCCTTCCACCATTGCCCTTCCCCATTCCCATTTCTGCCCCATAGGGCATAATGGGAACAGGGAAGGCGCTAATTGCGGTACCGCAAATTCGGGAAGTTCACCCATGCTGTTGTGATACAATTTTATAAACATAAAGTGGTCCCAGCAATCACCTATGGGGTTCAAGCAAAATTCCCAGAGAGCCCTCCCAATTGCAATGTTCTAGTAGGCATTTTTTGGAAAAAGCTTCTTCAACTCCCAAACAGCTTTTGGTTAACTTCATGGATAAGGCAAAAACAAAACTATCGAGTTGGGATTGGATGACTACATGGGAGCAATGATATAACTATGTGATCTTTAAAACTGGCAATTTTGTGATAAAACCTGTGAATACGGTCCCACTTTATTGAATGAAATTCCCGGATGTGAAATATGCAAGAACTTTAATGTGAATTAGATTTAACCTATGGCCAACAAGAGTGCAATTAGCCAAATACTCAAAATACAAAGAGCTCATTACTAGTTGTTGCTTTTGCAAGAACCAAGACAAAAAGGAAACGTTGAAACACTTGTCTATAGAATGTCACTGTCTAAGCGCATTAAGAAATGTTTTATACTTTTTTTAATCAACACAGGCTATTAAATCAAGATGAAATGTGGAAGATGATTTTTAATGGAACTCAAATTTCCCTGAATATTGCAATTGTACATTGTATTATTGCTCTGAAAATTCATGAAAATATGCCAGCAAAAAGCCTGAAACTATACAGATATTACTGTGTTTTTAGTTAGGGTTGTGTGTTTTGTAGATACACTGATTCATTCAACGGCCTTCTGAACCTGTTGTTATATAAAATCTAGTCTTTACTTTGTAATGAACCCACATGATTATTGTGGCTAACTATGAGTTTTGGTTATGGCACATGTGGTAAGCGTATGCTTCTATTTACTTTTATGTTAGAGAAAGCTGATTTTAATGTGTAACTATTTTTATCAAAAGTAATGAAATGTTAAGAAATGATGGATCTTATTTAAAAAAAGCATGATTTGAAATTTGAAAAGTTGTACTACACAACTAAAACAAATTAAATAAAAAAAAGAAGATTAGAAAGGGAGCCCAAAGAGAATAAACACACACACACACACAATTGGATGAAACAGGGATCAATAAACAGAAAAAACTCCACTAACTAACATTCTATCCAAAACATTCCTAAACTCACCATAAGCATTTCAAACCACCCCAACACCAAACATTTTTGAGATTGTTCTGTCGCTCATCATTCAACAGCCAAACAAAACGAACAATGTCAACAGGAAGCAATCTGGGCTTTTAAAGGCCCTTAAACCTATATGAAAATGCCCTTACATTCTCTGATTGACTTGTTAAACTCACATCTCAAGTCATAGGCCTTGAAATACGATGGCAGGATGTGTACCCCTCCGTGAGACCCGTGGCAGTGTTCGCCCCTCCATAAATCAAGTGAAACCCACCCAGAAAACTCGACTTTACCACATGACACATTTTATTCAGTTTGAGCACCTCTTCTAATAAAAACACAGATGAAGAATGCAGGGAAGCTTTGGTTTTTCGGTCTTACATGCACTTTCATGTATATCAATGGGGCCAAACCCAGAAATGCCTATCCATTGCCCATCTAACTATTTGGGTTTTAAGTAAGTAGCTCTTTTCAGGATCTAGGACTGTTAGGGGAAATTGCTTAATACGTTGAGGATCATTAAAGATTTGCCGGTAACCCTCCTGTAACATCAGCGGGTTACCAGCACCCGCTATCCCAATGTTATCGGGATATTACTGGTGCCAGCAACAGCGATAAGTTCCCAATAGGACTCCATGGAATGGGATTGCCACACTCACCGGCAGCTGAGGCCCATTGTACTGAATCTTGGCACTGGCCACATGCAAGTACATCTGAATGTACTTTGATCAGGTATTTGGGCAAGAAATGAGAATTAATATTGTATGTTTTTAACATTATTCGCACAGGTGATAGCCTTCCCCGCCCCACAGAAATGTGAAAGATATTTACACACATTTGCAAATATTTGTCTCCCTCTGCTATTTTTCCTCTTGTAAGGATTTTGAGTACAGGGATGAGTAGTGGTTTCTAAACTCTTAATCAGCCCCACACTACTAAACCATCAGTTTGGCTTACTTTACTTTATATTATTTATAAGGTTCATTCACGCCTTGAAACACTTGTGTATAGGTGCATTAGAAATGCCATATCATATCATATCCAAGTGGCACGGGAGCATACAGGCGCCAAGAACTATAAGAGAGGGGTGTCATAAGGTTATATAGCAATAGCATCAACAGCTCTATTTGAATAAATGAGTTTTGAGTTTGCTTTAAAGATCTCCATTGTAGGGCAGTTTCTTAAAGCCAAAGGGAGGGCATTTCATTTGATTGGGGCTGCCCCCCTAAAAATCACCCCTTTTTACTAATTCCAGAGAGGTTTTTGGTATGTGCAATTTTTTGTCATTATTTGACCGCAAGTTGCGTAGCACATTGTTGGTTTTGAGTCTTCTGGCTATATAATCCAGGAAGAGATGCATCAGCGATTTATAGGTAACGTCAGCTAATCTGAAATCAATTCTCTCTGAGAATGACTGTAGAGGTCCTATTCTTATCCAAATATCTACTACTCCCCCTGTTCTACAGCATCCCAATCCTTCTCTTCCCTTTATAGTGGAAGCGGACACCTCCGCTATTGCGGTGGGGCCCATCCTTTCACAGATATGCCCCTCTACTGCAGCAGTGTAGTTTTCTCCTTAACTCTGAGAAATGTGCAGATTTTCGCAAGCCCATAATTGCTCTGATGGTGCTGTTCTGCACAACTTACCACTCCAATAAGGAGGGGGCCGCAGTAGTCAATTTTAGCAGAGATGATAGCTCTGGCAATGGTTTCACAACCATTTTGGGATAGGAATGGACGGATGTGTGCATGCAGTCTAATAGACACCAAGCTGTTAACATGATCGGACATACTCAGAGTCTGATCGAATGTTACACCTAAGATTTTTATTTTATCCTTTGTTGGAATATTACAATTTGCAATGTCGAAGGATTTATAGTCTGTTGTGAGCTTAGCTAGTCTAGGTCTAGTTCCAATCAGCATAAATTCAGTTTTACCATGGTTCAGTGCCATGCCATTCCTGTCCATCAAGTCATGGATGAGCTTATATATCTCTGAGACTGTCTTGGCATCCTTAGCATAATCGCCAGTGAGTGGAATGAGACATTGTGAATCATCTGCATAGTTTGAGAAGCAAATCTTCTTTTATTCCAGCATATGAAAAAAGGGAGCTGTGAAAAGATTATATAAGACTGTAGAGAGTGCTGCACCTTGGGGAACCCCCTAGCTGACTAATATGGGATTGGCTTCTGCTTGTTTACTGCAGACACGCATGGTCCTCAACCCCAAAACGACTGCATCTAGTCTTTTGCTAGTTTACCAAAATTTGGTAGACTTTGTAGTCCGTCCAAAAGAAGGGGATGGTCCACCAAATCGAACGCTGATGATAAATCCAGGGACATCAATAACATTGTTTTTGCCTCATTAATGTTGGTCATCATGTTCAATTTAAGTTCTAATAGGGCTGATTCCATGCTAAAACCTGGCTGAAATCCAGATTGTGCTTCGTTCAGTATAGGTTGGTCTTTTTGTGCCATAAGAGTTGATCATAGGCCACTCTATCCATAATCTTTAGAATAAAAAGTGAATTTAAGATGCGTCTATAATTAGTTGCAATTTTTGGGTCCAAGTTAGTTTTTATCAACAATGGGGTGCCCAAGAGCCCTTCAATCTCGCAGGACCTTGCCCTCCTTAAATGAGGCATTAACAATCCTTGTTATGGAGCTAATGAAGTGCTCCGAGCATGGCCGTAGCTGGGAAATGATCGCCTTTACAAACAGAGGGCTTGAGTTTAGCCAGAGTGATGTGCAGTCCGTCCTCTGATATACTCCTGAAGTCAAACATAGGTATAACGGGCAGAGTAATAGATGGTTGATCTTGGGCCGCCTTATGAGGGTCTATAGCTAGTGAGTTTGTGATTTGGGTGCTACCATTCTTTATTTTCGTAGTTTTAGCAATCATAGCATTTTGTATTTGCTTACACCATTCCTGATCCTTGACAATGGGTTCCTGATAATTGATATCAGGTTTTTCCAATTCCCTGAGAATAGCGAATATTTCCTTTGAGTCATGTTGGGCATTTTGGATACGTCCTTCGCTTGAATTCTTTTTGGTTTTTATGACTGCCATTTTGAATTTATTAGCCGCGCCTAAATAGGTAATTATGTCTTCCTCCTTCCTCGTATTTTTCCATTGGTAAAAGATTTTCCTCTTTTCTACTCTATGTTTTTTTAATTCCTCGGAAAACCAAGGATTCTTGACATGGTTGCTAACCTTCCTATTTTTCAGCAGGGCTATTTCATCAATAATCCTATTCATCAGTGATCCTATTCATCAAGGTAAAATAGGAACACCATGAATGGTACACCTCCTTGGCTTCTTTAAGGTAATATGGGCAGGAGACAGGTTATAGAGGAGTGTGAGCCAGCAAGAAAGCATGAAAAGAAATCAATCGAACTGTGAGATGTCAAATCAAGGTCTGAAATGTCAAATCAAGGTTCTATTAAAAAAAGACGTTTTTAATTAACCTAAAAATGCAAACACACTATTAAAAACACTAACAATCCAGTACTGGAAAGCAATACACATAATACGCAGGTGTTTGGATGAAATGGACCGTGTAGGTATGAAGGCAGGGTACTGCAGGTAATTGTCTATGCAGCAATGTTCAAAAGTAAACAGTGGAGTCTTAACTGTTACTAGGGCCCTTAAAGCCAGGCCAGGCAGACAGAACCACTAAAGATACGCTTCAGCCTTGTACTTTAGGCTCAACTGCACCAAATCTGGACCGTAGGCTTTTTCTAGAGGGACGAGTCAGCATCACGACAGTCAAGTCACGTGCTTGCCAATGGGTCGAATTAGCGTTGAGCTTCATGGCTGTTACAGTAGTTCAAAATTACTAGAAAGCGGTTGAATTGGGTCAATGTCAAACCGAGCCCAGAGTTATGCCTTTGATGCTGGGTTGCTGTGGGATCCTGTCCAGGGTCTCACATGATATGGTAAGTCCCTCTTCTGCCCTTCTCATCCAGGTTAGTTGCCAAACAGCACTTGCAGTGCCTGACACTTCCAGTGGGAACAGTCCTAATTTTCAGTGTCCAACAGAAGGTTGCTTCAAATGCTCCTCTGAAGTGTTTAATGGGAGGATCTGACTCTCTCCTTGTAAAGCTTCATCCTGACCCCAGTGGCTGGGAGCTTTGGGCATACTGTAACACAATACATTTCTAGTGAAATGTGTCCTCTTCATGAGTCAAAAAGTTGATTCAACTAAGAGGAAAAGGGATCTCACACTCTCATTTACTGATTTTGCTACATGGAATGTTATGCCTTCTATAAGGGGCCAATCTCAGCTGTTGGAACAAGAGTTTTGCCTACTGTCAGCTCCCAGAGTGCCTTGTTTTCATGATGTGGGGAGGGGGCACAGGAAGAGTGTGTGGCCTATGAATGTCCAAGATGGTGGAACCCCTCTCCTCATAGTAAATTCTTCCTGAGCTACTCTAAACTTCCTAGTTTGAGGAAAAATCATCAACAGTGGTCTAGGTCCCACCAGTTTTCTCATCATGAGCTTGCCTTATATAGCTGACTATGGCCATGGGCTCGCGAGGGCTTTCGCTACAAGTATTTTGTGGGAGAGTGGGTGTTGCTCCCATGTCATTTCCTGGTGGTCCAGGTTTTGTTTTTGTTGTAGCGTGGACAAGCTGCTGTTGCTCGCTGGCTGCACAAAGTTCCTTAGTCCGCCACATATTACAGAGGATTCCCTGTGTGGCATTCTCCCTTGTCATTGCTGGGTCTCACAGTCGCTGATTGTGACTTCTCCGTGCTGCTCTCCCACTCTCTGTTGTGGCAAACCACAGTTACTTCTGTGCATCTCTCGGTGTGGCTCTGCTCCAAAGTTCTTGTCGCCTGATCACTGTGATGTTCTGGTGGCACTCACGGTGTATTCTTCACTTCCTCTGTGCACAGATTTCCACCGTCTTCTGCTTCAGAGGTTGTTATCCTACAGACAACAAAAAGACACTTGTGAATATTTGGCTTCTGAGGGAAGGCTGGAGATAGGTGTCTGTACAGCTACATTTCTGGGAAGAAGTTGGGATTTGGGACCTCCTCTTCCTGTGTCACCTGCCTTTCTTCCCTGGTTAACGGAAAGAGGCTCTCATGCCTTCATGACAAGGTCAGTTTATTTACCTTGTCACAGGGTATGTTCTGGGTTCTTAGGAAGCAGTCAAGACTTGCCAGCAGACAAAAAGGTACTTTCTATGGCTTTACACCACAGTTTGTTTTGGGTGAAAGATAAACAATGACATACAAAAACCCTGACATTATTGTGAGTGACTGAAAACCAGTTTGAGAAGAAAATTACATCAGAAAGGGCTTTTGGCAATAATAACTGTATCTTACTATAGTCCACTATTTAAAACCCAAAACAGCTTTCTTTTTATACTCTACCAATCTACCGCCAGGCCTTGGCGCTGCGCAGTTATATAAAATTTGTGTCACTGGCCCACAGTTAAGGGTGGTTTGATGTGCTGGAGTGAGGAGTCTAAGGACTTTTGGCTAAGGACTTTTATTTAATTACTAAATCATAGACTAGCTTTCCCTAACTCTAAAGGGGAATCCCTACGTAATTAAAGGCTAACTCAGGAGCTCAACGTCAGGATGAATGTCCAACACAATATTACAGTCCTCTGTCCAAACTCCTACCCCAGCCCGGCCACTAGTAACAAAGCAACACAAAAAGAGCATCGGGAAGATGACTCCCTTCTCCTGGCAACAGGAAATGATAGCCCCACAGGCACAAGTACAATGTTCCAAGAAGTGACTTCTTCAATATTAGAAACAACCAGGAGAATGCCTCTCTTCTTGTGGTTCACAAAGTTCTCGTCTCTCCTGGCAGTTCTTAACAAATTACCAGAAGAATGCCTCTCTTCTCTTGTTTTGTTTCTCTACTTGCCAAGTGTCTCTTTAATTTGTGTAGCTCTCTCTGGGCATCTAGAGAGCTCCCCTACAGGCTATACAATCCTGCTTACTCTGAGGAGTGTATCTTCTAAGGGTCTCTTTTAGCTCCTACAGTTAGTTTGATTTTAGCGTTTCTCCGCCAAATACTGTGATGAGGGCGATCGCCCCCGATGCATATGTCGCTGGTTATATCACTGTCGGTATCTTTCAACAACTCCCACCCATGACCAGTGATGTCCTTGGAGTCACAGGGACGAGGGAGATTACTTCTGAGGTAGAATACAAAGTTCTTTTCAGCAGTAGCCTTGCTGCTACCACTGAAAGAAAGGATATTACTCCAAAGGTCAAGATTCCAGTTCTTTTCACCAGTAGCCTTGTTGCTATCACTGCGACAAGGAAGATTACTTCCGATGCACAGCTCAATATTCCTTTCCCAATAGCCTTGTTGCTGCCACTGGGATGAGAGAGATTACCTCTGATGCACAACTCAATGCTCCTTTCATCAATAGCGTTTCTGCTGCCATTGGGATGAGGGAGATTACCCCCAATACACGACTCAATACTCCTTTCCTCAATAATCCTTTCCTCAATAGCATCATTGCTGCCACAGGGACGAGGGAGATCATTCTGAGTCCTTCTCTCTGCCATCCCCATATCCCCACCGGGTCATCCCTTCCTCCCTTACCTTCTTTACTGTTGGGTTTTTTCCTGGGATCGGGGTCCATGTCAGCGGCTTCCCAGGCTTCTCTCCTCTACTTCTGCTGTTCCGAGTCAGTTCTGCGGTCCTCTGCTCTATATAGTGTCAGGGTAGTTATTGGACCAAGTGGTCCTTCTCGTTGAAGTCACACCACTACTTCTTCCAGGACTTGCAGTGTGGTCTGCTCCTGCTAGACCTATGAAGGACTCCCTCATCTAGCTACAGGTGTCCCCTGCCTGCCTTTCCTTTGTTCCTCTCTCTGAGTTTGAAAATCCTGGGTCCTCCAGGCTGCACACCTGTCTCTCTCCTCGGGTAGTCCTTCATCTCTCTTTATATCTCTCAGCTAGTTCCTCTGCAGCCAAATATAAAAGTCCTTTGTTTGTTTTCATGATGTATTCTTTAGGTCTCCTTGGGACCTCCGCTTCCCAGTCCCTGACAGGTGAGTATTCTTTGTGACTCCTTCAGCATTCTTCTTTTATGTACTTCCATAAAATATAGCGTTAGATGTTATAGAAGGAAGGGGAGAATTGTCACAATAGCAGATAGTTGTTGTCAGGTGGAGTCTCGAGGGTTAGAGGGTTAGGGAGTTATGCCATGCAACGGGAGCACTTGTCCCCATGAGGGGAGTCTCTCTCTGTGAGGTCCTAGTGCATTATACCACCCCTAGGGGAATATTGGATAGCGTGCCTCACCACCCTTGCTTCACAGGGAAGGGCCCCCCACTGGGGAGAAGTGACGTGATGCCATGCTTTGTCACAGCAGTCAATGACTGGATTTAATTTAGATTCCAGCAGCGTTTGCCACCTGTTACTCTATGACTTTCCTGTTACCAAACTACATTGCAGCTGCTGGTGTGTCAGTAGTTTGGGCCCAGAAGAGAGATCACATGTATGCTATGCTTTTTCAGCATGAAGCATTGGAAAGTAGGTCATGATGAGCAGGGCTGACTTCCTGAGAGAGAAGAGAGCAAACTAGCATCATTGTGCATTAACAAAAAAGAACGGATGCTCAGCATTGACTCCCGCGCAGATGGCATTCAGTCACACCGTTCCCTAGCATTTACTTTTTTTGTCTTTTTGCTGTCAATATTCAGAGACCTGTAGAATGTCAGACTCCTTCATGCCACCTGTGATAGACCAACACTGAAACAGAATGAAATGGACACAAGAAAACCTTTCTGCAACACTATCTGCTTGATTTATTATTTATAGACCACGGCGGTGTCATTTTCAATTGCGTCAAGTGCTAAACATAAAACATAACATGCAAGCAAAAAGTCAAATAATCAGCTGAGAAAACATGATCTCATAAAATATACCAACAAGGCATACATAATTAGGTCACAAATAAGAATTAAAATAACAAAAAAAATCAACAAGGAAAAGCACTTGAACGTTTAAATCACCTAGAAGATCGCCAGGGCCAAAGAGAGTGGTCCTGAAGGAGCAGCAGTCAAGGCTCTTATAATGGAAAATTCTTAGCAATATTTGCTTGTGGGAATACTTGTTTTGTGTCAAAGGATGGTTACTTGTAAATGCATTTTAATACACAGTGAATTAATTTCTCTGATCAGTGAACTTTGCAATGAACTCATCCTTTGTGAAAAGGCCGTTTTGTCAGTGACCCTTTTCGGTTATGGCCAATGGGGCGGAGAGCAAGTGCTCATCTTCAACAGTGGTCCTGCAGGTGTTTTTCTTATATGTATTACATCCCTTGCATATGGTCTCCCAGGTGAATGGCATCCCCTCTTCCGGAAAGGATGCAGTTGTACTTGAATTTATGCCAGGAGTATGAAAAGCCAATTGCTGAAGGGGCTTAATCAACATTTTAGTAACAAAAATGGACTCCTCATACTTCAAATTTCCGTGAGAGAATGCCATGGGTCTCTTTACTGCTCCCACAATGTAAATAAAGTCACCCAAGCCAATAAAACAGTGGCGTAAAGCAAGATGTCAGCTTAAAAGGACAGCATCACTCTACTAATATTTCAGGAAATGGCTTGGGATTGGTTGTGTGCCTTCTGGCTGAAACATAATATTTGCTAATCTGAACACAAAACCATGGTACTAAGGGTAGCGGGAGGTGGGAATATGTGGCCAAATGGCTTTGCATGTACCTAAATGAGGCTGTTGCACCGGTTATGAAAACATCTCATGTGAGCAACCTGTGGTCGAAAAAACAGATAATGAAAAAATAAATGGTCCTTAAAGGTCTATTTCAGATACACCTCTAAATAACTTAAAGAGGCAGGGTATGAATTTCATCAAAAAAAAGAGAGAACAGCAGAAAATACGCTGCTTTGCATAGTGTAAAAAAAACATAAGGTGGGTTTAGCAACATATATTTTGATCAATGTGTATATGCATACATATCGCCTCAGGTGGGAAACCCAAATATAATACCCCTAATTATACAGTCACACCCCACAATTCTCGCCAAGAAAAGCGCTGTTTTATCAAAAGTAGAATGTATCTAAATGAAGAGATTATAGGTGAAATCAAGCCAAATGTGGTCTCCAGATTTATGCAGAGGAAGTCCCCACAATGTTACATAATAGACAGCTGGTCTGCAAAATTAAAATTACCTGCCTGGGTATATCTCACAAATTTTTGCGCAGAAATATCCATTTAAATAATCAATTATAGGCTATATTAAATGCTAATTTAAAGTAGGTCTGAAAATTTCACATGTGCCACTTATTGACCAATAAAACATTTCCAAATTACACAGGAAGTTACATTTGTAAATGAAGCAAAATGTTCACTTCCACGCCCAAAAAAAACATGGTAGAATCAAATAACTCTTTCAGGCATTTTGCTTCGCTTGTAAATATGGTGCCATGGGCTGCTAATATGTGTGCAGTTTATAATATACTAATATTGACTTACATGAGAAGTTTTGTTCAACAGAGGTCATATTTTCAATTTAGAATGCACAGGTTATTTTGTGTAAACAACTGTGAGGGTTCAAGAATGAGAGACGGACACAAAGTTGTAATATTTTTAACATCAGACATCAGACATCTTTATTGAAACAAAAAGGTTAGAAGAAGGCCTCTCTGTCCCTATCATAAAGAGAGATTCCCTACCTACGAAACTAAAACTAAAGATCAGTTTCATAATGTCAAGTTGTCATAACGTATAAACTGTCCTTGGCACTCATTAAAAGTGTTTCGGTCAAGTAACAAAGGTGCCGGTAAGCCTACCGGCACTGTTGTTACCGGACCAGCACACTACTAGTCTGCGAACGGCTGCCGCCCGGCCGGCCAAACCTGGCTCGGCGGGCGGGACGGCATCCGCTCGCAGACTTTCACGAAAGCTTCCATCATCCCCATTCACCCGGATATTCCGGGAAGCTAGGTGCCAGAAAGAAATCACGAGTCTGGCGGCAGCCTGCCGGTTTTACCGGCACGGCTACCGCCAGACTTGTAATGAGGCCCCTTGTGTCCAAAACAAACTAATCTGACCCTCACACTAAAAGTGATCAACTAAGGGTGTGAGGAAATACCTCTAACTTATGCTTAGTAAAAAGTGTTCAGTTGGGCGTGCCCCAGAGCCCTGGGGAGTTCAGTGTTTTGGCAGCAGGCATACCCATCTCAGCCTTCAGTGCTGCAAATGAACACCCTGAAAATGTTCATAATCAAAACAAATAAATACATCCAACAGAAGTAATTTTCTCCAAGTAGAAATCCTTGGATCCAGAGGGTGGTTCCCTTCTCCTGAATATGTAGGTAGGATTGCGAAAGTGTCTCTTTCAAGCAGCAATTTCTTGAGGATGGCAAAAGTGTCTTTTTCAAACAACAGTTGCTTTACGATGGCAAAAGTGTCTATTTCAAACAATAGTTCTTTTAGGATGGCAAAAGAGTCTTTTTTAAACAACAGTTATTTTAGGATTGCAAAAGAGTCTTTCGTATACTTCTTCATAATGTACTTTGCCAAATGAGTATGTTTCTTCATACCATTTTAATGGACCTGCTGGCATGTGTCCCTGCCAGGAATCCTCTAGTAGGCTCTTAAGATCCCTGGTATACTCTCCTGCCAGGTATCTTGCTACAAACTTTAAAATGAACTTCCTGGTATACTCTCCTGCCAGGAATCCTCTTGTAGACTCTTCAGATCCCCTGACATACTCTCCTGCCAGATATCTAGCTACAAGCTTTGTGTGATTACCTGGTATACTCTCCTGCCAGGAATCCCATTTTAGGACAGACAGATCCCCTGGTATACTTCTCTGCCAGGTATCTTCCCCCGAAATGTTTAATGCCTGATGTGATCCTTTCACCAGGGCTTTTTCTCAGATGTCCTCATATACTATGGGTGGATTACCTGGTATACTCTCCTTCCAGGAATCCCTCTTTGGGTCATACAAATCCCCTTGTATACTTCTCTGCCAGATATCTTCACCACCTTTAAAATGTTCAATGTCTGATGTCTTCCTTTCACCAGGACATCCTCTCAGATTTAACACAACACACTTGTATAACTTCACTGTGTTTCTATTTGCTTGAGGTAGGACTTGTCCCAACTTTCACCACATTGATATCCCATACATGGGGACTTGTTCAAGTTGTGCTGCTTTGATTATTTATTTAACATGTATTTGCTTAGGGTTTTACTTGCTCAGACTTTCCCAATATCGACATCTCATATATAGAGACGTGTTCATGTTCTGCTTTTGTACTTCATTTGTTCGGTATTCAAACATTCATATCTGTTTTGTTGGCTTACATGCCTGTCAGTATGTCCCGGAGTCGCCGATGACTTTGGACAGATTCACCAGTTTTTCGTAGACTTCCCAACCAGTGGTGCATCATCACAATGAAATTCCTCTCTGGCACAGCCTCTGTCACTCTGCAGACCTTCCTCTGGCTCTCCCTGCATCTTCCAGCTCACCGGCTGGCTTCTCTCCGCGACCAGGATAAGAAACTGCCGCCTTTCAGTGCAACTGCATCTCTAGTAGCTCTGTTGCTGCTGCCAGTGCTCTACCGATCCTCCAGCTGTACCTGCAGCATCTCTTCTGGTCTTGCACCCTCTCTCGTTGTCTTGCACCACGCTGAAAAGTATCCCTGGTACTTGCAAGCTGCAAGCTGCTTTCGGGAATTCCATTCCTACTCGATCTCCTCTGGTACGATCCTTTGTCATACCGCTTCCTTCTCCTGCTGTCTCTGCAGTTCGAGTGCGGACAGCATTTTTAAATGTCCCACGCACTCGTGATCTTTAAAAAAAAAAGAGTCTGCATATTTGGATTTGAGTGGCATCAACTCTTCACTTCCTCGTCTCAGTACTTGAGGCTTTATGGGAGTTTGAGTTTACATAATTTCTAGGATTTCAACAGTGATATTATTTAGAGCTTTTACTTAAGACATTAAACATTAGAAACAGAATGGTATCTTGACTAGAGTGTGTTTCTGGGTTGGACAATGAATTTATATGGTGGCAACAATTTGAACACTAACGGAAGGAACCCCATGTGTTTGATGAACTACTTTGAACTTGGGGAAGAGGAGCTGCTTACAAGCCAAAGAGTTCTGAGCTTTACTTTGAACGCTATTCCTTTTTGATGCTGACATCCCTACACATTGTATGCAGTTAGTTGTGAGGGCAAGTATAGGTTTTGGACACAGACAGATATTTTACTTTGGACTACCTAACGTAGACTACCCTTTGTTTACTTTAGATAGTGAAATACCACCTTCGCATAGGGCAAATTAGGCATTACTGCACCAACAACCAGGGCAGGACAAAGACTGATATTTCTCTTCTGTGAAAGGGACAGTGAGCTAAAAAATCAGGTTGAGACTCCGCCGCGACTGAGGCCGGTAGAGAGACTCCGAGAACTCCCCCTGTTTTGCATATTAAAAACTAACTTTGGGTCTCACCCTAAGTTACTAGGGTAATCCAGATGTGGACACCTTGCTCACTTTTTTTAGAGAGGAACAGCTCCCTCTCACTGATGAGGCTTGACTGCTATAGGGCAGGACAAAGACTGATATGTTGTGGATATTTCTCTTCTGTGAAAGGGATATTGAGGTAAACAATCTGGTTGAGACTCCCCCACGGCTGAGGCCGGTAGAGAGACTCCCAGAAACCCCCTGTTTTGCATTACTCCACCCTGCCATTTAAACCTGTTGTCTGTGTTTGACTCATGAGGCCTTCACAAAGGGTGTCGGAGTAAGATGTGCTCCAACCGATACAAGTTGGTGAACCCTAAAATTTGAGAAGCTACTTTCCAGAGCATCAGTCCCTTCGGTAGCCACAAATGGCTCTATTGGGTTTGATATCTCATCATCATCAAACCTTTTTTCAGTCATCAGGCCATCAAAGTACATCCTAACACAACACAAACTATTCAATTTGAACAATACATTGTATCAAGCAAAAGAGAAAAAAAGCAAATTAATTAATGTAACTGTGGTGATGGCCCCCAGAACCTACTTCTCGCTATCGGACACAGTAATGGGAAAATCCCCTTTTCTAATTTCACAAGGCAAGTCAAGATCCCTCAGATATAAAGCCACAATGATCACCATTTGGCCTTTTCCCCAATGGTATTAAGTTTACACCAGATAGGACTGAGTTTTGTGAGAAATGACCACATAGACCAACAGAGTTCATATGAGGAAAAGGACTAATTGCAATTCTGCTGTTTACTGTCAAAGCTAGAGTTCCGAGCTCTGCCCAGAATATCATTGGCCATTCTTTGGTCCCAGAAGTCCAGCCTAACAGATTCACGAAAATTGTGACCCTCATAGCACACTCGCTACAGCTTCCCTGGTCACAAAGGAACAGCCCCTCACAGTATGGAGCCAGTGGAAACATTTATTAGAGAAAGCATCCCTTGCCTCTTGCTGGTTGGGAAGTAATTTTTGTACCCCATGAAGAAATAATGTGGCCCTACTTGGCCTCCAAGGGCTTGATTATTTGTCATCCTTTCACTTGGACAGGGTCTATTTACTCCATTTTCAACTATGCTCGTGCCTTGGGTTCCCCAGTAACTGTAGCACAGTTCTACCGCTTGGTGAACCTAATATTCACATTAGGGGCTTTAGTAGTTTCCCTTGATGTGTTCTGCTGGGCAAGTTGCTCCTCTTGGGGTTGTGTCACATTGGTGTTCATGTTGGTCTCACAGTAAATAATACCGTAGGATTGATTATACTGTCAGGTTTGTTGGAGTCAGCTTGTTCTTCAGAGGTCCTTATACCGTGTGGGGCCAGCTTCTTGGTGCTTTCCAGGGGTATTTGATATAACCCCATTTGGGTCCAATTGGTCTTTGAGAGGTTCCCCCACAAGACCCCCTTGCTCCCTTGGGCTTCTATCAAAACCAATAGTAGCTTTTTATTGCCGGCCAGTTCAGAAAGCACTTGTCAGCAATTACACCCCTGGGCACTGCGTTCCTTCATAACGGGTGAGGCAGAATTAGGTCTGGTATGTAGAATGCTTTGCTTAGGATCTCTTAATGGAGTTAAGCAAAGGAAGTAACTGCTCCCTGAGTACATGTTTGTCATGTTCTCACTCCAGACGCTGCTAGTGAGAGAAGACTTATCTTCGGGCGTGTCGTCAGTCTCTGAATACATTTTGGCCATTGGGTCTCCTGGGCTTACTTTCTCTACAGGTATTGGCAAAGTGGTAGTCATTAGAGTTGGACCAGGTGCGTTCAAGGGCTCAGAGGCCAAGCAAATGCTCCTGGAGCTGGTTGTGTGAGGCATGCCCTCCCCCTGTGTCCAGAAGGGATAACAGCTTATAAGGTGGGCTGATCTCAAGTCTCCCATCGCTAAAGCTAATTGTGGCCAATTGTGGCTCTTTCTCAGAGCTTATCAGTTCTAGTGTGGGTTGGGAAATAGTCGCATTGAAGGAAACGGGGCAGCAGGAGGTTTGTAGTACAGATCGAGTTCAGCCATAGGTGTTAGCGAAGAGCTGTATCTACTGCCAGGGGCATATTCTATGTCTTTTTTTAATGTCATTATCATTGATGGGGCAGGGAAGGGTCAACCTGTGACTGTTTTTCTTGATTTTTGGCCACATGATTTGCTTCCAGGTGTGTACCAATCAAGCCCCCAGATTGCTAGTTATCTCTCCTCCATAGTGAGCTCCTTGTTTATTTATCACCCTTTCCCCCCCGAACTCCCAAAGGGTCTTGATTAGACCCCAAAAAAATGATGGACTTCTTTAATAAGAAAATAGGCTTCACCTGTGAGCTTGGGAGGGCTGCAGTCTTTTCCAGTGAGGGCTATATTGGTGTCAGTAGCATGCTCCAAACTATGTTGAGGGGGTCAAGTTCTCAATTTTCTCCTTGGGCTCTGCACAAACTTGCATGGTTGGAAGCGTCAGGGGCTGGGTGGCATGGGGATGTTGAAGATGAGAAGGGGTGGGTGAAAGTTCCAGTACATCCATGAGGGATATTAAATGTAGCCCAGATAGTAAACTTTAGGCAGCAGTTACAGTCAGCCCCCAACCCTATCACTAACCCAACCCTAACCCCTAACCCTAACCCTAATCTAACCCCTAATCTAACCCTAGCCCCAACCCTTACCCCACTAATTTCGATGAATCTATCGAATTGTATACAATGAAATGGCTATTCGATGGAATGGAATTTCGTTGAATATAATTTGATGGTTTGGTATTAGATGCTTTGGTGTTTGTTGGATTAACCAAATACCGGCCATACTCGATCTGAAATATTACTTGCTGGGATGCAAAATCAGATTATTCATGGATTATACCCTTTAGTGTGGATCAGCCAAAGGAAGGAACAAACCCAAGGGCAATGCAGTGGTCTTAGACCTCCAACCATATTGTTTCACAGTGGAACACGGAAGGGTCGAGACCAAGGAAACGTTGACTTCCTCTACCGGTTTCCTTGTGAAACATTGAGGTTCAACCCGCTTAGGGCAAGGGTATGTGAGGAACCTGAGGGCATACTCACTTCTTTTACCCCGGTATCCTCTTCTCAGGTATCCAGGGAAAGGCCATAGCTTTTGGATCCCAACCCTGGGGGTGGATATCTGAGGGCATACTCAATTCTTTTCCACTGGTATCCTCTTCTCAGGTAGCCAGGGAAAGCCCATAACTTTTGGATCACAATCCTGGGGGTGGATATGCGAAGGAGGATCACCTGGGTGGAGGAGACTTGGGAAATGGGGAGAGGACGTCCTTAGGTGAGGTATGGAATCCCTCATTTCCTTTTCACCACGAACCTTCCATCCTTCAAGCCATTTGTCCATTACTCCCCTGAAATATGTCCTTAATTGTACCAACATGGTACTGGGACAAAGAAGAGGATGACTAGAGCAACACATTCTCATGTTGAAAGAACAAACATCTATCAAGCCCAGCCACGTAATGATACGAGGAGGACAATAGGAGCAAGGCAGGACTACCGCTTTGCTGATGAACGGTCTAGTCTTTTTTTTAAAGGTAATGAAGGCGGGAACTTTAAAAGATGGAGGGTGAAACCAAATGGTGTCAGCTGTGGGAGCACAGTCATCTGTGGAGGCAAGTCAGCTGTATGCAAGCAGCACTTTCTGGTGTGGCAGCGTGGCAGGAGGAGCACTCAGGACCCGTGAAGCAGTACAGAGTATATGCAGTGGGAAGCAGCAGGAAGCAAAGGAATACAGAACTGGAGGCCGGTGGCAAGCCGTAAGAAGGAAGCTGGCGGAATAGGGAGAAGAGGTCCTAAGTATCCTGTTTTGCCGAAAAAGCACTGCTGGGTGTTCACGAGCCACACGAAGACCGCCAGGAAGAGATGCGAGCAGCCACTCAAAGAAACAGGAACTGTAGAGCCGTAAATCCGACCGGTGTGTGCAACCAGGAAATGGGGAACCTGGGCCACTAGGCTGGCCGGCGGTGATATAATTAAAGTGAAAGAAAGCATTTTGAATATCGAACACCATTAAAGCAAGTTAAAGAAAAGCAAGGTATTTTTGAATGCCATGAAAGAAAGTTAAGGCAAAGCAAGGCATTTTTTAATATCGAACACCATGAAAGCATTCGAAAGCAAATGAAATGCACTTTTGAATATCGAATGAAATTAAAGCAAAAGCATGTTTTGAGTACTGAATGAAATGAAAACAAGTTGGGAACACTGTGGCATACTGAGAGGTGTGAAAGAAAGACTGTGAACCATACTAAGGAGAAAGTTGTGAACTGTAGTGAAATAATGAACTGCATGAACTGGAGCTAGTGCTAGCAAAGCCCAGCGAGCACAGAGAGTTGTATGCAGGATATGATAAATCCAACATGTGCCACAGCCAAGAAAGCACAAATAACAGAGTATCATAACTAAGCAAGCATTGGCAAGAGCCAAGGAAACATAAAAAGGTGTAACAAGCACAAGGCAGTTAAAAAGCCACTATATAGTGTCAGGAGAGTGTGACACAAATGACTGAGGCAAACCTCACTGTTGAGGAAAAGCAGTGGACAGGTGTTAAAGGAAATACAGTCAAGGAAGGGTACCAGTTGCATGACCTGTAATGGGTGGACCATGTGGTCCGACAACTGCGCCCAGTCCGGGTGGCCCTGAATGGAGAAGCCTCAGAAAGCACATATTGAGAAGCTTGTGGTGTGCCAAGATCTTGTTGTGATATTAATGTCAAGTGTTTGTCTGTAAGCTGGAACATTTGAACTCTTGTTTGAAAGCTTCAAGATTTGAACACTAAGGGAAGGGAGCCCCCTATACTTGATTAACTATTTTGAACTGTGGGAAGGGACCCCTGTATTTGATTAACTACTTTGAACTTGGGGAGGTGGAGCTCATTACAAGCCAAAGAGCTGGAAGAGGCTCTGAACTTTACCTTGAACACTATTCCTTTTTGAAGACATTGTAGGCACTTAGTTGAGAGGGCAGGTTTAGGTTTTGGACACATACAGATATTTTACTTTGGACTTCCTGACGTAGACTATCCTTAGTTTTCTTTTGGTAGGGAAATCCCAGCTTAGCATAAGGCAAGTTAGGCATTACTCCACCCTGCCATTTAAGTTAAAATAAAGTTTTGTGGAGAAAACGTACACCTGCTATATTTTTCTGAATCATGATACCTTCACAATATGTATAATAGTGTGGAGATCACCTGCACCATACAGCATGAAGAAGCAAGACAGTGGGAGAGTTGATATGTGTATTTATCAGGCACACTGTATAGAATGGAGACGCACGACAGTGTAGGAGTAGATTTTAGTAATATTGTGGATATCACCCACACTATAAAACATGGAGAAACACAACAGTGTTGAGATACAGGTGAACACGTCATCTATAGCTACTGCCCATCCCCCGACCCAAACTCGCACATGTGACGAGTTTATTTATTTTATTTAATATAATGTGCTTTACTTAAAAAGAACTATTTCACATCTCTGTGGAAATAGATTAACAGATTTCAGTCACATCTATAAAATATATCATAATAAAATGTAAAAAAACATTTGTACAATTTGATAATTCAGTACCTATTTACATCAATCAATAAAATTCAAATATATATTTCATTATAATTTCTCTAATATTTCCCACGCAACCTTTCATACATTACATAGCGCAATCATTAATCGTTACTCACTATCATTACTCACTATCATTAATCGTTACTCACTAAGACAATTGTACCGCCCATATCCCAGGCAGGTACAGCGGGAGATGGACACAATTTAAGTTGAAGATGGCA
Organism: Ambystoma mexicanum; assembly: GCF_040938575.1. Taxonomy (NCBI): domain Eukaryota; kingdom Metazoa; phylum Chordata; class Amphibia; order Caudata; family Ambystomatidae; genus Ambystoma; species Ambystoma mexicanum. The sequence goes on from NC_090937.1 coordinate 1,576,749,020, forward strand.
CAGGCAAAAACAATCCAATGTTGCGACATTACATGTGAATACATTAAACACGAAGCAATTATGCACTAACAATGAAGAAACCCAACACGAGGTCAGATATGCATTTATACATGAAGAATACAATTAAGTTGAAGATGGCATAGGAAAAGCCAAGCCAATGTTGCAACATTATATGTGCATGCATTAGACACAAAGCAAATATGCACTCACCATGATGAAACCTCACACTAGGTCAAATATGCATTTATACGTGAGGAATACTAACATGGCATCCATAAAGACATGAAGAATACTAACATAAGCAACGTATAAACTGAATGCAACATGGACAACATGCAAATATAGCTCAATGACATAGAAACACAATAGTAATGGGCAGCCATCTTTTCAAAAACGGAAGCCACAGCACACTTTCAATTTATTAAAAGGCATCAACACGTCACGAGAATTTAAGATGCTTAAATCAAATAAATACAGATCTGTGCAGAGCTCAGGCTTTAGCTAGCAACCCAAGCAAAGGTTACTGAGAAATTAGGGAGAGTCCTAACGCTTCAGAAAAGGCACAAGAAAATGTTTCCTAAGGTAAGAAGAATACTCATGTCTAATTAAAGTTTGGAAGAGTACAAATGACCATTGTGAGCCAACTGCGAGTGAATCATAAACACAACAAGATCCCATAATGAATAACTCAAGAGTGCCCCCAGTGGCAAAAAAGAACCATAACACTCGCACGAATATTAGCTATCATCCAAATAAATTGCAGGGTGAAATAATTCCGGATGCGGTTTCATCACACGTGTCCCATAATTGAAGAACACTGTCTATTCATTAGCAACGACACAGAAAGGACACCTGGCTCACTCCTCATTCATATTCTCAAACAAGGCCAACTACAAACAAATTGCTCTGGCTCATGGTCTAGGAATAAAGCATGGGAGCTTCTTTAATTGAAAGGAAAGCTGTCCATGGACCTCTCTCCACTAACCCCATCTGGCTCATGTCTTGACAACCTGCCAGTTGCACAAGATTGGTCAGTAAGGAGCCAACTAATCAAAACCTACAATGCTAGGCCACCCACTATTTATTACACTAACCAATAATATACTGTAGAAGTGATGTCTTTGTATTGCTATCAATTTAGAGGTGGTCTCAGGAGGAGCCATCAGATTGTTGTTCCCCAATCAGAAATGCAACCCTTAGATAATGTATATGTAGCCTATCCACTTAACCAATCAGCTTAAGCTTACCCCCTAGGTTTTGGTATTGTGTGATGCTAAAGCAAGCTGAAAGCTTCGAGACTTGTATGGTGTGCCTGCTTTATTTTGATGTCAATAAAGCTGGGTTTTTCCTTGCACTTTCCGGTATTGTGTTTGGCTTGATCTAATACCAGAACCTCTGTGTACTTATGGGGACTTGTCAGGCTTTCTTTACAACAGCCTGTTCAAAAGGTTTTCACCAGGTGGTTTCTCTGAAGCACCAGATAGTGCTTTGGCTAGTGTACCACCTGCTTGAAGGTGGCGGGGACTGATTCACTCCTGTTATCCACTGCATCTATGAGAGGCCAAAGGAATTCCCTCTGTGTGCCTGCATACAAGCAAAGAGTATTTTTCTGAAGGTTTATATAGGCTAGTTTGAGAAGATTCTATCAGGATGGCTGAGATTTCAGAGATCACACAGATGGTGAAGGGCAGCTGAGAGGTTGGGTCAGGGCAGCTAACAGCCGAGCACTCAGGCATAAGCACGTGCCTGAAGATTTACGTTTTGAGTCATTTCATGAATATTAGATGGTTGATGGTTTTCTTTAAATAGGATATTCAGTGGCAAGTAGTTAAAAAGGGAGGTTGCCACAGCCCTTATTGGCTGCTGGTCAAGCCATTATTTTGTCAAGCAGGTGCAAGTGCAAGAGCCCTTTAATGATGGATTAATATGGTCATAACATTTGAGCTTCAATATGAGTCTAGCCGTTTTTTTAATCAGTCGTATGTATTTGTATTTTTTTGTATTTTATTTATATTTATAGAGTGCTTTATGCCAAAGATAATGTGGGTAATGTGTTTTGGTAGACTCAGATACAGACAGTTGCATAGTAAATCCTCAGAAATACCACTGCCCTACTTACCACCACTTTGTATTGAATGGAGGGTGCTACTCCATCATTTTTATTTGGAAATTATAGGTTTTGGAAAGCTCCAAGCTCTGCTTGACAAAATGTATATTGCTATAAAAAAAGGAAACCTATGTTTTTAGCTTTGGCAACAGGGCAAGGGAGCAGGCCCATGGCAGGAGGGCAAGCAAAATCTAAGGTGTGGGGGTATTCATTGCTATCCATATGATCTACATTGTGCATTCAATTGACTGAAAATCACCCAGTCTTGTATTGAAACCAGGAAATTGCAGCTGATTTAGGATGGACATCCTGAGAAGTGGTGGTGAAAGTCTCTAGAATGTCTCTGCCGGGAGCTTTGAGTAGCAGTTAAAGAACATGGTGAGGTGACTGATCCGAGGTGGACATCTTCCACTGTGATGAAATGCTCTGAGCTGAAAATGCCCCATCTCACCGCTGAATGTCTATCCTGCAGGAAAGAAGAGATCCGTTGCCGGGACTTTCCTTGGATACCCAGAGACAGTTGCAGTCTTTGTAACAAGATGCAGTGGCTGACATTGCCGAATGCAGCCCATAGGTCAAGCAAGAAGAGGACTGTGTAGTGGGCAAAAGACGACGGATATGAGGTCAGTAGTATGTCATGTATGGAATGGTGGTGGAACCACGGTAGTTGATTGATTTCCATGAGTGACATTTAGAGACTAAGACAGAAGGAACCAGCCTGGGAGGTAGTACCATTATGTGAGGAGAACATCAGGAGGAGATCCCAATGTATGTGTCCCAGTACACACCACAACTAGTTCAATAAAGGTGACTTGCCATACTGTCCCCTGCATCACGTCAGCTTTGTGATCTCCTACTTTGTGGTGCTCACCGAAGCAGCGGGGACACCACAACAGACTGCGGGTCTGTTTCCATCTTCCATCTACCGTGGTCAAGATGACCTGCTTTATGTAGGACAGTGCTGACTTGGTGCTGCAAGCTCGGCAGACCTCAGATTGGCCATCATAAAGCAGGTTCTCTTTTTCACTGTATTCCATCAGTTGATTGGCAGCAATGTCTTCAAGTATCATTCATACTTATGGATTTGTAATAAAAGGGTGGCTGTTGGCATTGAGGTTCAACAGATGTTTTTTCCACAGTAGTGAAAGAGTGGCTTCCTCACAGATTTTGAGGGGGTTCGCTGTGAGAGAAGGCAATATTGATGAGGGCCATTAGTGTTGGTGCCAAGCTGTCAATGATCTCTTTAATGGTGATTACTGGGCAATGGTGACATTTTATCTAAGTAGCCTTCAACTTTGCAATGATAATCACCAGGACTTCTGGAGAGATGGGCTGAAAATAAAAAGGAAGCTGCTGTGGCAAGGCAAGGCACGAGGATGAGCTGTATCTCATTGAGTCTGGGCATGAATGGCATGCGAGATTGCTCTGACATTGTTTAGAAGGGCAGGACCAGTTCTTCAGTCAGTCTTTGTGATCTGGTATTTCTTGAGCCACCATCTTCCAGCTGATCGTGAAAGCATCTGAGGATCTGGTGCAGGCTGAGGCAAGGTGGTCGTGGAGAAATGCCTTCTTTTTCTGATGATTGTACAGTGGCAACCTTTTTGGTGCCCAACACATTTAGCTCAGTCTTCTTGTTCTAAGATTTTACAACATTTGCTTTCAAGAAGTCGGTTTCTTCTTTTTTTGGAGTGCCAGTTCTTCAATGTCCTACCTCTTGTTGATTTTGCTATAAGGGGTATCATGTTGTTAGAAATTGTGGAAGCCTTGGTGTCAAGGATCCTTGTGATGTCAGCTTCAAGGTTCAAGAGGAGAATGCCTGACATGTCATTCTCCAGAGTGCTGGCAAAGTAGACTAACTTGGAATTGTGAGACAGGACCCGTTTCATAAATGTGACAAGGATAAATTCATTGCCAACCTTAGTGCCGAACCAGTTTTTTTGTTCAGGTACTGACAAGTTTAGAGAGACTGAGATGGTGGTCTGTCCAGGGGAGGAGCATCTACAGAGGGCAAAACATTTGTATTGGGTCTTCAGAAAAACCCTGAAAACCTGGCTCTTCACCTAGTGCCACGGGCACTACATTACCTGTTACGTATTTTCTGCCCTCTCTCATGTTACCTGGTTGTAACAGCGCTTTGATGCCTGCAGGTTTTGTCTGCTTAATAAATGAACACATAAATAAATAGATAAAGAAATAAAAACCTGTGTGGCCCTCCTGATTCAAGAGACTGAGTTTGTGATTAGCAATACAGTGGAGTAAGGTCACAGCTGAGTTTTTCAGAGGGAAATTGAGCCAGGTTTTGATTTGATTGAGACTTTTGTTTGACTTCCTATGTTAATCACTAAAGGTAAGCAGTATACACAACTACCTTATTTCTGAACTTGATACGGTGAACCATTGATCATGTTTATGGATAGTAAATAATACAGGTTCTAAGAAGAAGGCAGTGGGTGGAGAAAGGAGGAATGGCTCCTCCCTAACACCTAGGTCCACACACCATGTACTCTCCACACTACCTGAATCTAGGTGGCCTTCTCCCTACTGTCTCCTCCCCTGATTTCCTGTAGATCCCTTGCTTCCAATTGTCTACCACTGTCCTCCCTGTTAGCTCCCCACTCCCCTTTTCTCTGCCCTACACCTTCCCCTGATTGTAAAGCTCTTTGTTGCTTCCCGAAGCTAGGTCTGTGCTCAATGAATACAATAATAATAATAATAATAATAATAATAATAATAATAATAATAATAATAATAATAATAATAATAATACAAATTAATGGCCCACCACAAGAATGAAATGCCACCATCAAAATTGTTTTAAAAAAATTGAAAATTAAATGGATCATTAAGCCTTATGTGTATGCATTTCCAAATGAAAGTATTACTAGCTTTTGTCATAGGAATGTTGCTTTTCAATGTCATTGGATCCATCCATTGTACATAGCTATGTGTGTATTTAAACTCTCTCCCATAGCAGAGCTTAGTCAGTTAAAGAATCTGTCAACAAGCAAAAGGGCTAATCGCAAATATTAAAGCAGGATGAGGTTTGCCAATCAATTCTATTTGTAGCACCCAAAAGAAATGAGGATCCTCATCATTTATTAAATATTGAACAGCAGTGTCATTAATTGCTGAAACTTAAAGGAATGGTTCGGTCAAAAATCTTGATTGCCCCTACGGGTCGGCCATGTGTTTTTAAGCCTAAATCGCTCGATGTTAGAAAAATTTCCTATGGACCTTACCCGAGTTTTCGGCCATTAAATGCACGCGAAAACAGGTATCAGGGAGCTGCCATTTTGTGATAATCCTATCATTTCCCCCATCGGCCTGGCTGACCTGCTTTTGCGGCACTAAATCATATCCGCCACCCGTGAGCCTGTCATCAGCAGACGCGTACCGCCCATTTCACAACGCCAAAGCACGTCTTGTGTCAACATTCGCTGCGCTTCAGCTAATGACGTGTCGCCATGGAAATGGCAGGACGCCTCTTTCCTCAATAAGTATAAACACACCGTTTCACAACACACAGCAGCAGATTTTCGATTCCATTCCTCTCTCTGTGTTACTTTGAGTATTCTGTGACTCGTTTCTGTACTCTGGTCAGCTACCTTCCTTGCTTGTAGCCCGTGTGAACAGATACCAGTACCACCGCTATCAATTATTTTAGTTTGTTTAACACACATTGGCTACATTAATGCCCTACATGTACAAGCCCGAGTATACCGAGGAGGAACTACTGGTAAGGGAAACACCCGAAAACGATGGGTCTTCGGACGGCAGTTGGGAGGACGATTCAACAGCTGAAGAGCCTGGACCTAGTCGCATGGACGGTGTTTCCACCTGGTACACATGCAATCGGAGCGAGCTAATGCCAACCGAGGACAAGAACTGCTGCTGCTGTGAAAACTCAGGATGCGTGGCCTACATTTCGGAAGGCGAGCCACGACCGCAATGCATCACCGAGCTGCCAGACTTCAGGGCAGCCTGCCTCACACAGTCCGTGTTGAGGATAATGATGGTGCTTATGCACGAACTTCGCACAACTGTTCGTCCTTGTAATCCGAGTAACGAGTAAGTGTACTCTGCTTGTCATGCCACTCCTATTTCATGGTCTTCTACTATATCCAAAATTACATATACATATCATTGTAACGCACGAAAGTCGTTCAATAGTGTGCAGTGTCTAGATAGCATTTGTCCGAGCAGAATGGCATTAGTTACAAGAATTGTCATTGACAACAAACGTTTATTAAACTTATCTTGGTCATTTATAAACAGTTTGTTTCATTCCTTTTCACAGGTGGTACAGGCTGGTGGCCTATCGTTCCTTTACATGGTGGCTTCACGGGAGGCTTGGACACCGCGTTCGAAGAGTGATACCCGCCTGTGCCGTTCGTGCCACAAGAGAAACGTTCCCGAGTGACAGCGGTCAGTACAGGGGATTTTCTCTCGCTGTGCTGCAACCTGAACTGTACAATGTTTAAAGTCTTGTATTTTTGTGTCATCAAAATTAGATACAAAATAAAACACCACATATTTTTGAACAACAGTTGTTTCGATTTTTTAAATGAATCAAGTGTGTCTCCATTCAAGGATGGACGTCAGACATCTGTGCTCGGAATGGGTGAAGTTCAGGTCGCTGTGAAGCGGGGTGGTCACTATCTAAGCTAACATAATATTATATCAATAATGCATGCACTAAATAACACTTGTTCAAAGTCTTTCAGTCGGTTATGTCTCTATAAAAGTCACACATATATCTATACTATCAATTAACATTGGATTATACAGGCCTTAGGTCAAGGGTCTTGACCACCATAATACACTGTTTGAAGTGTGGGTCTGTGCTCACAAGAATCTCCGGTATGTGGCATTTGTTATTGTTAGGCAACGATATACTGCAGTAGGGGTCTAATGTTAGTTGGGGATCTGCTAGGTGGGCATCATGGCGTGGTCAGTGGTCTGGCACATGAAGAGAATTCCTTGCAGGGACACAGGGTCAGAATGGCAGTAAGTTTCCACTGGCGAGGGTGCGTGGGCAAGGACACGTTTGTGGAGATGAACGAGCTATGTGCTTGCTTCAGGCCAGTTCACATGCAGGACCGTGATCTCAGAGGAAGAGTGATTTGTTACATTCATTAGCTGTTGCAAATACCTCTGGAGTTTTCCAGTCAGAGTGGGAACGAGGGTGTGGGCCATGTGCTCTGTGCGCTGTACTATCGCAGTGAGGCCTGGTCACCAAGATGGAGTGGAAAGGGGTTACAAAAATGGATGCCCCGTATCCTGCTCAGTGTTCCCATCTATGCCAATGTCATCCAAAGTTAACATCACATAAGGGCAAGGGGCGAACCCACTACTGGAGGCACTTGGTATGAGTTTCTACTGAGAAGTAAAGGATGAGAGGGACCTGATGGCCCCTCGCTCCCACACACTTGCCTGCACGCCCCAGGCCCATCCCTCCCACCCCCTCTATCAAAGGCGGTTTGCTCCAGGGGATGAGCGCTGGCATGGGGGGCTGTCATGGGCGCAAACGGCCAAGGTCCCAAACAGCATGTACACTTCAAAAGGTATCCGACGCCCAGGGGCCATCGCTCACATGGCCTCCTCAGACCCCGTGTCTCCAGGCAGGCCTCCCCCGAGGCAGACAGCCCCCCTGCAATAAACATAATACCACGACATACACACATCATTCATTCACAAACACACCCCTGTTTCTAATACTTTATAAACCACTTGATATATCTCATGAGAACATCTTTGTGCTTTGCAAGTCAACTCCTGAACCCTCTACCTGAGAATCACTGAGATCTATGCTAAACTGCTCTTCGCCGTGCTATCTGTGACCGCTTCGAGCAAACTCGTCACTGTGCTACCTGTGGCCATCTACCTGTTCTCCTGCAACATACTGCTTGGCCTGCTGAATCCAACTGTTTGTTGGTCAAGGTAAGGCCATGTATCCTAGTCATATTTCGGTCATTTTTACATTTCAATCTCTTTGCTGTTACAGTATCCAATAGAGCTGTGGTCATTGGTCTCATTGCTATTGACTTGAGTTTCAATTGTTATGCTATCAATAGATCTATTTATTTTCATCTGTGTCAATTGTCATCGAATTGCATCCTTCGGGGGTCGAGTCTATAATGTAAGCATGTTTCCTTTTCGTGCAAAACAGAACAACCAAGGGACGAGTCACATGTTCAGAGTTTAGTCACATAATTTAAAAAATTTCTGTAACTTATGCAAATATTAAGCCGCACATGATGAACTGGTATAGTTCCGGCGACCAAAACAAACCTTGCATTGAGCATGGTATGGTTCATTTCATTTTTATGACATTTCTATTCATCAAGGTTTTATAATAATCTTGATATTTAATTTTCAGAATTTTCAACAATGCCTGCCTGTTCGATTAGCGTTTGCCCTTCGAAGACCCATGCTAAATCTGAAGGCACTACAATGCATGTATTCCCAAAAACTGTTGATCGAATAAGAGAATGGGTCAGACATTGCAGATATCCACTGGATGAGCTGGAAAGTAGAGTCCAACAAGTCTTTGAGGACAAGAGGGGTGATCGATACCGCATCTGCAGCCGGCACTTTCCCAAGAACATGTACACCACATCTTGGGTAACTAAGAAGAATAAACGGCGATCGACACGAAAATTGCTTGCAAACGCTATTCCCACTCTATTCATCCACAATCCGCCACTGATGAGTCAAGAGTCCGTTTTTAGCTTTAGGCCTTGCGGTAGTGTGTAGGTAGCCGAATGGATTCATTGATATTTTAGGTGTTGTTTCCAATTTGTAATACTTTCGACATTGATATGAGTGTATAGCTTTTTGAATAATGACATTTATCAATATATTATTTTTAGATTTCATAACCCACAAACGAAATCCATATATGGGCACATCTGTCTCCTTACATGGCAATTTTAAATTTGGCATTTCATTATCAAACAATAATTTACCTTTACAACTTCTTGACTATCCCTTGAATCCGAAGCAAGAACATTCTACTTCATCGCCGTGCTCGCAGTTATCAACCACTTCTAGCGCATATCAGGTAATCATACTTGGCTATTCCGCTCCAGACTTGTTTTATGCATGTCAAGTAATAGTTTGTATGTATCGTGTGATTATTTTACCAATTGTTTGGTTAGTGCTTTCCCATTGAAATATACACCTTAGTTGTCGTCCCCTGGTGTTTGTTTTCAGTTATAATTAGTGTTATCCATACAAATGCAAGTACTGTCTTTCAGGGAGATGCTGAAGCGTCCACCACATTGACAACAGCCCTAGATGTTCTTCGGCAGCACGAGGTATGGATACTGACATCTCAATCGACCGTGATCATCAGGACTGGAACACTTGTTGTTTGATTGTTCTACACCATGTTTCATTCGTGGTTAGCCGTTGATATGTACCTGTGCCGTCGACCCCTAGCGTGTGTTGTGTTTTCAATATTGTAATCCTTACTAATGCAAATACTATGTTTCAGGCAGTTGTTGAATCGTCACCCCCGCACTTGATGCGGAGCCTGACATTCAAGTAATTCCGGTGGAAGTGGGACCATGCGGATACGAATCGGCGCAACAGCTTTCGGAAGTGCTCACCACATTGACAACAGCCCTAGATATTCTTCAGCAGCACGAGGTATGGATACTGACAGCTCCATCAAGCATGATCATATAACGTGATTCCATTTGCTATACTTTCTTCCCTATTAACGCAAGTACTGTGTTTCAGGGAGACGATGGAGCTTCCACTACAATCACAAGATCCCATTTAGATGATGCTGTTGTAAAGAAATCAGAGAAATAAGTCGATTAAATGTGATCATATTTAAATATTCCTTGATTCTTTTAGACAATGCAACATTTGTGGTTATCTCTTTAGATGTACCTGTGCCGTCGACCCCAAGTGTGTGTTATGTTTACAATATTGAAAACCATACTAACGCAAGAACTGTGTTTCAGGGAGTTGCTGGTGCCTCCTCTTCAATACAATCATTCGTGGCAGTCCATGCAGAGCCAGAGGTATGTATACTGACAGCTCCATCGAACTAGGTCATCAGAGCTCGAATACTTGTCGTTTGATTGTTCCACACAATGTTTAAATCGTGTTTGGCTATTGAGATGTACATGTGTGTTCGTCCTCACTTGTGTTTTATGCTAACAAAATTTTGATACACAGTAATGAAAATACTATGTTTCAGGGAGTCGATAGAGCCTCATTCCGTGCTGTCTATGCGGATACAGAAAATATAGTCGTTGCAGCGCAAGAGGAAGGGGAGACATGCGGATACATATCGGAGCAACAGCGTGCAGATGTTGATGGTCGAGTCAAAAAAGTTGGAAAGAAAAGAAACAAAAATAAGGTTAGTTACAAACAGTTCATAACTTTAGAAATTTCTTTTGTGCTGGGGACTGTTTTATGTTTTTTTCAAGTCAATTGTACTATACTTTATCTTGTGTTTAAACTGAACATCCCTTTTCCAATCTGTCCTCTAGTTACCCGTGGGTCTACGAACTATACATACAAAGACAGTGAAGCGAATGAGAGATGTTGCTTGCCAGACCATTTACACTATGGAGGCTATGGAGGAACTATTAATTCAGACGCGGCATGTTGAGACTCGGGGTTGCTCATGTCCAATGTACAGAAAATGAAATGAATGTGTCCGGAGAATCCGTTAAAGTTGTATTGGACCATTGCTACAGTACGACCGCACCACCGCAACAACATGATGCTGGATGTATTGAAGATAGCTCTGAAGTAGTCGCAGATCAATTCACACAATCTACAACCGGCAAAAAATTGCCACCAAAAAAGCTGTGGACATTGTTGTGTTCTCCCATTAATGTTGAAGTAGCAGATGTTGAAATGACAGAGAATGAACCAGCAGCATCAGAACTTGATAGCAGCGATATTTCTTTCAAATGTGGTGATATGTCCTCAACGTCACAGGCCGAAACAACTTTGACGCAGGATGACAGTCTAATGAAAGAGGACAAATACATAGTATTCGACAGTTGTTTGATGGATATTATAAGTATGCTGAAATGTGGGCATTCCGTCAGAGGGAAAGTATGTGGGAAGCCATTGGTTCATGTGACTCGTCAAAAACAAGGCAGTAACGTCACAATACATGCCGCCTGTAGATTCCATCATACATTCTCATGGTCTGCACAACCGATGCTGGGGAAACTGCCAGCAGGCAATCTACTGTGTGCAGCTGCATCACTTTTTAGTGGCTCCAGTTTTATAAAGTTAAAGTCTTTCTTTCAGTTTTGGGATTCCATTTCATTTAAAAAACGCAGTACTACAAATACCAACATGATTATCTGTTTCCGGCCATTAGTGATGCTTGGAAAATTGAACAATTGTCTCTAGCATGTACATTCAAAGGCAAACGATTCAGGCTAGCCGGCGATGGACAGTGCGACAGCCCTGGATTTTCTGCCAAGTACTGCACCTACCACTTTCAGTACATGGATAGTAAGAAAATTGTGAGTTCGGTGGTCGTGCAGGTAACACAATGTACATCCTCAGTGGCCATGGAGAAACTAGGATTTATAAAATCAGTGGAATATCTGCAATCGAGGGGAATACACATCGACCTCATAGCCACGGACAGACACGTTTCGATTGCCAAGACAATGAGTGAGCAGTTCCCACATATTAAACATCAATTTGGCGTATGGCATCTTGCTAAATCTATCAATAAGAAAATCTTGGCTGCAGGGAAAAAAAAGGTTTGGAAAGTATTTCAGAGTGGTCCCAGTCTATCAGCAACCATCTTTGGTGGAGCTCCAAAACTTGTGAAGGGTCAGTGGAAATACTACTTGAAAAATGGCGTTCACTGATGCACCACTCTACCAACGTGCACCGCTGGTCAGAAAACCTACATTTCCACCAATGTGAACATGGCCCTTTGTCCCCAGTGGAGGCACGGAAAAAGAAGTGGTTGAATCCATCTTCACCGACACACAAAGCCTTTGAGAAGATTGTTTTTGATCAAACTCTATCAAGAGATTTAAGGGGACCAACAGAATTCTGTCACACAGGAGGTTTGGAGGTGTTCCACAATATGTGCCTAAAGTACAGGCCAAAGCGCTTGGATTTCAGCATACAGGGCATGAGACATAGGACTCTACTAGCGGTCTTGGCCCATAACGAGAATCTCGGCCATAAACAATCTAGGACTAAGGGTAATGTAAGGATGCCTCGCTACACTAAGGCCTTTTCAAAAAGAAGTAAGCAATGGGTAATCAAACCAGTCTATGAGGAAATGGAGTTCGACTTTGTCAAAAGCCTTATTGTTGCTGTATTAGAGAAGCACAGATATGGAATTTTGAACGTTTCTGTGCAGAGCACTGATCCATTGCCACCCAACATTGCCACTGTGCCATGTCCACCCAAAGGAGAGCTGGTTGTGAAGTACAAATCCTGGTTTAAATAATTGTAATACGATTGTCTTTTTGTAAATAAATGTTATTGTACAGTGTGCATACAAAGTACGCTAACCCTAACCCCTACCTTCATCATCCTGGGTGCCGAACAACCTGGGTGTCATCTTTGAATTCTCTCTCTATTCACCTCATATTGCTGACCTTGTCTATATGTGTATGTATATATTTTTGTTGATGTAACTAATTTTCGCAATCTCTTCTAAATGCTGGGCACTGTTCACCGAGGGGAGGCTTGCGCATTGCAAATAATAAAACAAACAAACAATAAATCTCACTTTCAACTCAACTCCTTGGGTACTTTATACTTTCCCTGACCTTCCCCAAAAAATTCAAAGTCTCCATGGTTCTTTGGGGCTTCAAAGCTCGCAGACAACGAGGACAAAATTGGGACCTTAGAACACGACAAGCGAGCCATTGCAGATGGGAGAGAAGCCAGTTTGCATTTGCACATTGAGGCGCACTACATAGATGGATTTGAAACTTCAAGTTCTCACAGATGGCTTTACTACGGGATGTTGCAAAGAAAGAATGTATGCTCATTTCTAGTGAAGGTCAGCGGCTTTGATTTTCAGCTCGTGCCCTGAAGAGGCCCACAACTCGCACTGGCAGTATAAGGTTCTATTGTTTTTTGACCTTGAGAGACAGGGACCATGCTGAAAGAACTTCATTTGAAGGGGGGGGGTGCAATAACGTAAGAGACGATAAGGCAGAAAATTCTGAAACTAGACCGAGTTTCATGTTAGTTCAGTATACGAAAAATCGTTGTCAAGAGCACAGTGGGATTTACGGACTGCATTACGCAGAGACACAATGGAAATTGCAAATATAATGTAAATAACTCTTTAGGCGCTTTTATACCGTAATGAAGAATTAATGAATGGATGCATGAATAAATGAATGAATGAAGAGCTTGGAAAACGTTTGTGGGATCGTCCTTGTAGCGAGCACATGGGCATGCAGGTCCACATTCCGCACTCATGTAGACAAAAAGTCATTTATCATTGTGTACTAACCTCGATTTATTTCGTTAGTTTTCGCATTGATTTTACAGCCGAACATACTCCATTGCACTATCCTTGAAAGCAAATAGTTTCAGCTTGGTTGTAATAAATAAAATGAATAATATTAATAAAGATCGGCTGGCGAGACTAATTATAAATTTTATGTTTTCAAAACAGGTATATCCTTCCCCTTTTGCCACTGCCACCAGTTTCAGACACCGGCAGATGTTTTTTTTAACCGCCAGCTGCAGCTTAATGTAAACAACTGCAGAATCCTGATGATCTTATGGGACGATCGCCAAGGGCCCATATGCCATTACGCGGTACTAGCAGCTAGAAGCAACATATCAACCTTTACGCTGGCCTAGTGCCTACTTGATGGAACAGCCTTGCGGTTCAACGTGCAACAAAAGTGCTTCTTTACACGAAAACCAACACCCTGTGTACCATAAAGGAACAGCACGTGACTCACGATAAACTTTTACGGATTTGCAGATAGAGATAAAAGAAAATAAATGACTTTCGGAGTTCATATGGCAATTGCTGAACATTCTATAAACATTTAATGTCAAATAAATGTACTTTACCAAATGTACCGTGTTGCTGTTTGATTTTAAAGTACAGTTTCATATTCCGAATTGTGGTCTGCAGTGTTGTGAGTTGATCTGTGTTGGTTTCCGGGTTCTGTGTGAAGTCGCGTAGAAGACGACTGGGCGTGTTTGCCTACGCAGCACAGAAACATCACAGAGGTGACGGAATATGAATGTTTTGATAATGTCAGGCTCAGGGTTGGGGGATATGATTTAGTGCCGCAAAAGCGGGCCAGCCAGGGTGATGGGGGAAATGATAGGATTATCACAAAATGGCAGCTCCCTTATGCCTGTTTTCACGTGTGTTTAATGGGCGAAAACTCGGGTAAGGTCCATAGGAAATCTTTCTAAAATCGAGCGATTTAGGCTTAAAAACACATGGCCGACCCGTAGGGGCAATAAAAAATTTTGACCGAACCATTCCTTTAACACTAAGGAATGACGAGGTTCCATCAACCATTACACGTGTAAAAATAGGAATCAGCCAAAAAGACAGAGCTGGAAAGACCGAATGGGAGTGGGGGTTGCGGTGGTGTCCCCCGCAGCCTGTCCCGAAAAAAAGGAAGAAAAAAAAAGGAAAGGATGCCGGTTTCCGATCACGGAAGTAAAAGGGAACTGGCGTCACAGGGACACAGCAAGTCGGAAGCAAAGTGAGTAGGGGCATGGGTGTGTGGGTGTCGGTGTGGGTGGGGGCCAAGTCGGAAATGTTCAGGGGAGAAAACACCAATGGTTATTTCGGAAAAATAATCTTTGTTCTTTTCCCCCTTGAACATTTCCATCTAAGGCTATCAAACCCTATCCTAAAAATATGAATGAAGTTCCTTAATAATTGGCATCCCCGATTTGTATTACTGTACCCAATATTTTTTCCAGTATTTGAGGTACGCTTTACAAAGATTGTAGCACTTTTTACTAAGTTCACTTAATAAACACTAAATCATTATAGATAGTATTTTAGTGCTATATTTGCTTCATCTCAGACCGTAGAAGACAAGGAACTAGGCTCCAGCCAGGCAGGCGTGAGCTGCAAGGTCTTCATCATCTTTGACCTTTAGCGTCACATTTTCTCCCTTTCCGTCATCATGGCATCTGTGCGACAACCAGGCTACACACATTTATTTATTTATCTATTTATTTTTGCATGTATATCAGCGCACAAAACTCTCAAAACATCTCAGCGCTAGTTACAGTAAGATATGACAGTCTGTAAAGTGCAAGACCACACATATGGGTTACAGCATACTAGTGAATCTTGAGAAGCAACTCCGAGACTGAACCCTTCTGCACATACATGCGCACACACACCACGCCAGGCACTAAATGTAATTGTGGTTTTAACGCTTTCCTAGTGGTATCTTGTTGGTATACCGGCTTTCATCAATGTTTGTTTAATGTCATTGGGCTTCATTATGACCCTGCCGGTCCGGAAACAACGGTGGCGGTAAGATTAAGACTGGCAGATTAAGAGTTCTGCAAGCGGGTGGTGTCACTCCCGCCAGGTCTGACCTGGCGGGAACTAACGTCTGACCTGGCGGGAGTAACGCCGCCCACCTGCAGACGAAAATGGAAACACTGGCATTGTTAATTAGGGTGCCAGTGTTTCCATGGTTCCCATCCCCATGGATTCCTATGGGACTAAATGGGCATGGGGACTAACATTATTCTGCCTCTGGAATTTCCGGACCACCAAGGCTTGTAATGACCCGGTAAATCCGGCAAGTCCGGAGGCGGAAATTAATTCCGGGTCTGGCGGCAGCCTGACGGTTTTTCCGGCACAGCTACCGCCAGACTCGTAATGAGGCCCATTATCTTTTAAATTCACTTTTCCTCTTACTGGTTTTGGAAATTCAACAAGATATTAAGCCTTAAGGAAGCCCTCACAGTGCGAAACATGTGACGGATTATGGATTTTTTTTTTAAACTGTGTGAGAAAATTACTCAACAGTCGTTTGTTTACACAGATCATATTTTGGGATTGAATTCCTTTCTCATATACTGAATGCCTTTGTTACGGTTTCTAATCGAACCACGTGTATAATTAAGTGCATACCCATAAGAAGAACTCTAAACCTAATTCAGCTATGATAAGTGGGAAGACATGTATCTATTCCTGTGCACTGGGGCTCTACTGGAACTATGTCATTGGGTACATGCATGCATAACCTGTGACACTATCAACGCATATTATGGACTTGTTATTATTGTCTTCATTTGCTGCTATCTCTGGAAATGATGGGCCTAGCACAGCTTTCAAGTGCCTTGGAGGAACTTGGGAAAAGGACGAGCTTTAGTCATCTCTGCACAGAGATCATGAAAACAGGCTCTTAAAAGTATTTTAGTGGTTATAAAAGCCTGCAACCAGATTAGTCGGTTACTGCCCAGTGATATGGCCAGCATTCTTTAATTAAAAGGAGATAGTAAGAGAGGTGGTAACAGTAGACTGACATCTCTCCTTTAATAATCAACTCTATTTCTTTGCATCCAGTAGCATTTTCACTAAGAGCACACTTAGTGCAAACTCCTCTCTTCCATCACCCACTTATCTTAATACAGCTGACCAATTATATAGTTCATTATGATTCAACTAGGGTAATGTGCAAATCAGGGATCGGCAACCTGCGGCTTGCCAGATGTTTTACACTACAACTCCCATGACCCTTCACCATCGACCATTGTGGCTAGAGTTGTTGGGAATTGTAGTTCAACACACCTGGCGAGACGAAGGTTGCAGACCCCAGGTGTAAATGATTGATTCTGGGAATTTCTAAGTTCCAGCCTACTTGGGTAACAATTCAACCGTTGCACTGGTTGACAGTAAAATATCAGATGGCAACCATGAACACACTGGTGGCAACCATGAACACACTGGTGCAAACACGCACCACTGGGAGTGTACTCCAAATTCCCCCAAAACTCTTATCAGTATCAAATCTTGTAACGTGATCCCCTTTTATCTAACTCAACATAGCATAATTGCTCATCAAAATACAAATACCTGTATGCCAAATATCAAAGCCCTGAGGAAGTGTTGTACACAAAACACGTTCAAGCTTATTTTCTGCATGCAAACAACATACTTTGAGTATGGTTTGTTGATATCAATTTGAGACAGTGTCACACCAACAACCAGGGCGCTATTTAAAGAGATCCTGCACAGTCTGGGCATACAAATAAAAAATAAGAACAATCAGTGAAATATGAATCAAGACTCTTAGGCATAGCTAAGAACTAGAATTATTGATCAGCACTGGAGAAAATTGGAAGGTCTGGCTCGTGTTTGCAACGGCCTTCATTGCATTGTTTTGTCTTGTACTTGTCATGTGTATAGCGACAATTTTACTATTGTTATAGTTTCAATGTGTTGTTAGTGGAACTCCCTCGGAGGAACAAAGTCCAGAGTGTTGGAGGTCTTCGGGGACAAATATGATGCGTGTGTGCATTTGGCAGAAAAAAGGCTTAGCAGGGCTGGTCAGGCTCCGGTAGAAAAGCAACCCATGTAGTCAGGCATGTGGATGGGTACCGAGAAGAATGGGGCTGGCGTCAGTGCTAGTGACTCACCATGTGTTCAGCGTGCGCCTTAAATGATTGCAGGACTGCGCCACATTCTGCTGCCAGGAGGTGTTGAGGGGTAGTTGGGTACAGGCAGGCAGAGAATGTATGTGAACATCATGACCACATTTTTTGATGTAGTCCTTGCTGTACACTGATGTGTGTGGTTAGCCCTCCTCGTGGTCAGTGGAGTGGTGTATTCTACATTTATGGGAAAGTCTGCTCTTTACCCAAACCTATACTAATTTGAACCCTGCTGGAATACCTCTGTTTACTGGTCAAGTTCCTCAGCAAACCTCTTGCCTTTCCACAAAGCAGTCACGTCTTGGCTCTGGTATAGCTCTAGTTCCCCATAAGGTCAACGGTCATTACTGATGTGATTGAGGTCAATCGTAAAACTCGTTTGCGCTACAGCGAGAGGCCACTGGCATCAAATCCAACCTGAATTTATGGTTGATTCTGTAATGTTGGTTTCCATTTGATACACAGGAATGCAAGTTGTGTGCCCTATTCTGCAGGCGTATGTCATTTATTTATTTATTTAAATTTTTATAAAGCGCCACACGTCCGTAGGCCTCAGGGCGCATGTAAACTAATCATTAATCAAATGCTTTCTTTGAGTGTAGTACTTTTGAAAGGGCTCTTTTTCAAGAGGACCTATGTAGGCCACCAGGTGATGGGGTTGTTAAAATGGAGACTGATTTTAGTTGGCCTATGGGATAAAAGTAGTTTCAACATCTGGGCAGCGTTGAGTCTAGTCAAAATCGCAGGCACAAGGTGCATCAGTGTGACCATGGTTGAAGAGCTCCACCTGGTGGCTACTTCTTATAATAACTGCCTGGGGGGGATATCAGTTCCCCTAGACTCGAGCACCTGACAGAAAATGTGTGATGTAGCAGGACCATTCCAATCGTTACTGGGCAGTTTGAGGTCTGAAGGAGACACGTTTAAGGAGTGATGGTGAGCAGAGGGTAGGAATATGAAATGTGGGCAGTGTGCAGTTAATTATAACATTCCAAGTATTACAATGTATTCACAGCTCCAAAGTTGGGATCAGAATCCATGTCTCTGGGTTTTAAATACAGACACTTAGTTACTAAACCACATATCCTCACTTGCTTGACATAGCCATCGTTCACATTATGTAACAACTGGACAGTGCCAAAAGTCACCAGTTCTTGGTTTGGTCTCCACTTGTTCACTTTTCCCATGATGGATTCTGGTTGGTTGCTTTCTTGTACCCTCAGCATTATAAAGTCCTTGGTAGACCCACCTGTCGGATAAAGACCCTCTGAGTTTGGGACGTCGGGCCAGGTGGATATGATGTTGATGCTAATTGATAATTGAGTCACACTATCCTCAGCTCAGAAACCAATTGCAGCACTGGGGCATTAATTGTTGACAGTTTCCCATTGTCATGTATACACTTCCTGATTACTACATGTGTTTGCAGCACTGCCTGTTGCTCCAACTTCAACGTTGAGGCATCAGGCAATTGGCTTGAAATAGCCTCAGCCACATAGGCCTCCTCCAACAAGAAGTATATTTGTAGCGAAATAGGCGAGCACCAATGGCAGGCTGGAACGGCAATGGCACACCTCACACCACTTATCGCCTTCAAAGATGTTCATTCAACATGTTTGTGGCGAGCTTTCTTGACATTGTCAAAGAAGAGAACAACTCCTAGATTTCCAAAAAGACAACGCAGTTCAGGAGTAGGATTGGATAAATTGTCCACTGAAATGAGTAACTCGCATCAGCTCAGGAGGTCCATTATGCAAACCAACCATATCATTAGGGCCTTGTGTGGATAGCTACATTTTACTCTAGGCCGACAGGTAAAATATCTACTTGTTAGATTGGCACCATCTTATTCATCATATATTAATTGTATTACTACTGCATTATTGCTTTAGCATTACTATTTCGCTGGCACATGTGGTGAATGTTGTTTACAATATATTTGGCAATTACAAATTAATTAGTGTTTGATTTTTTGTAAGCATTAAATCATTCTCCTACTGTTATTATATTTAAAGTAATATGCTGCTTCCACCTTGGTTAATAATTGATTTTCATGCATTCCTAGATAAATAGGGTTTCGTTCCCTGAAGAAGGTTGATTGGCTGAAACTAGCACATCTCTTTTACTGTTAGGTGATGAGGGAAGTGAGCTACTAAAAAAAGCATTTAACCTAAAAGCATTGAGCGAATACCACCTATCAATGTTTTTTAGATCCGATTTTTTTACACCAAACCTAGTGCAATTGGGCTACATAAATGCCTTTGCTGAGAAGAATATTCCAAGGGCATGTGGAGGGTTGATGGGTATAAAGAATGCAATACATTCAAGCACTTTGAATTGATGATGGGTGGGCAAAACTGGGCAACAGGGAAAGTGATCATGAAAAGGTGAGCTATGCTAAAGGGTATCTGTCCAATCAAAAGACAAGAGGAGGCACATGCTATGTTTTACCTCATCCCCTCATTCTGCCACATTATGCAGTGCCTTATAAAGTACTGTGTGCCTCCACATATCCCAGACGAGGGTGCAGGAAACCCGTCTCAATATGTCACTGACATAAGCATAAGTGCAAATAATACAAGGGTACCCGAGCACACCCAAATGCTGTAGTGGAAGTGCAGTGATGTGTTATCTTTTAAAGCACATCCCTGGAGCTCTTATGCACCCCCACTTTGGCCCTACATACCACGCTGCATGCAAAGCAGAATTATAACATCACTTCCACATTTCTGTCTTTCTCTTGGCATCGTGTCATATGCTGAATGCATTTGGAAGACCCACAAACATTTTTTCATGGTTGCTTTGTTTTTTCTACAGGGCATTGCATCCCATCAATCTGAGTGTTGTCTGATGTAAGGTTCAGTCGTGTCATGATTGGTTGTAATACAAAGAGGAGGATAAACAGAGCGATTACAATACCAGTGGGAGATTACCCATAGACACAGGGTGAGACTCAGCCACATGTGGACCTATTTAGAAGGACTAAGCTACCTGGCCTAAGGGTAAAGGAACAGACAAAGCCATATTCAAACTCCTAATGGGGGAATGGGCTGCCTGCTCTAAAAACATGTGCAGAGGCTATGTGAAGACCACTCTGAGGAATTTGACCATCCGCACAGTGGGTGTGCTCTCACCTGGGCTTTTTTTTAAATATTTGTTTAGAAATTGAATGATGGGAGATCAACCTCTGAAAATGTGTGGGGCTAAACTGCACACATTTACCTATGCTTGCTGCACAACAAACACATAGTCATGTGTGCTCCGGGCAGGTGCAGTTCCCCTGTCATGTTCAGCTGGAATGTGGCAGCCACGGGTACATCAAAGCATCACAGGAAGGGGGAAGGCAACACCTTCCTCCTGCCACGGCCAGCCTAATTCAAATATCAAAGGCTCCATGGATTCACCCAGTTCAATTGTCAGTCCTGACTTGTGGCAACGCCTACTGATTATAGTTAATTGAACCAGGCCTGCAAAGAGGTCTGGACACAGAACTAACAAACGGGACATGAAACCAACACTTTTTTCATATGCAATGTGTCAACTTGAAGCTAGCTCCCACGGCTCTGTATGAAGGGCAGTGAATGTCATGTCTGCGACAACTGTTTACAGTATGCAACCCCTTTCAGAGGGAAGAAGTATGTGATTTGATGGAGACAGAAAGTGTGTTCTCGCCACAAACTTCAAGGGAGACCTTGCTTTGATCAGGAGCCACGGAGAGCTCAATTAACCAGAGAGACACTTTGGTCCACAACAGACAGGAAGATGGTTGGGACTTTGTAGTATATGTTGTCACTCCTTACCTTTCTTGTTGTAAAGCACTCTGGTTATGTTCTCATGCATAAAAGAAGATTGTTGGTGGGGACCCAGGATTGGTTCATTAAGGTAGGCTCAGACTGCACCAATCACTGCGGCTCATTTGCCTTTAAAAGAGGGTTGAGCCCCTTTTTTGGCAGATCATCCCACGACTACCAAAGGAGTAAGAAGAAGGACTCATTTGGACCCTGGCTGTAGGTACAGTCTGCCTTACAGCTTCTGCCAGTGAAGGAAGGCCAGGATTTCCAAAAGGGAAGCAAGATCCCTCCCTAAACATCTCACAGGGAACAGAGAGAGATACCGACCTAAGAATAACAGTTCAGCAGCTCCAGAACCGGTACCCAGCCAGCACACAGTGCGCCCTGCTAGGTTCTGCCAGAAAACTTCCTAGGCGGGAAGTGCCAGAGAGTCTCTGACCAAACGACAAGGCCATTGCCTGGAAACACTCTCCTCAGCTTTGGGCCGTCCACCTTAAAGGACGACACATGCCCAACGAAGAAGCTAGGAGGAATGCCACAACAAGCATCAACCAGCATCCATCTTTTAAGGACATATTCAAGGCAGTCGAGGTCTCCAACCGCGACCTGCTGCACCACTGACTGTTGTCACGCTGCAGTCAATAAAGCTGCCCGAGACGCCTCGACCAGTGTTCCAGATCCACCAACCAGCACATAGACACAGATTCTTGACCCAGAGCCGCCGTGTAGGCCAGCCTGCAGCCATCCGTCCAGGCTCACTTGCTGAACTGCCTGCCGCCTAAAACCCACAGCTGTCTCCCGTCTTGAACTCTGTTGCAGGACCAGATCTTCTCAAGCACCAGGTACATTGTGGTTCTGTCCCCCTGGTCCTTCTCTCAAGGCGCCTAGTGACATTTGCTTGCTCCCTTGGTGCTGAAACCAAATAACCTTTAACAGTTAAGACAGATAGCTTTACCGACTATCCTCCTGTCAGTATCCAGAGTGCAGCCCATCCCTTTCCTTTGCGAAACTGTCTGTCCTCTGTGTTCCTTTACAGGGTGGGTTGTATTTTGTAGTGTGCTAGAACCGTCTGTTGTAATAATATTGAAGTTGATATTTGTATACACCCTGTCTGGACAGTCCCTTTTATCACTGGGTAATCATTGGATTTTCGCTGTGTTGCAACTAACCAACGATCCACGACCTTGTGGAGATAACCTGCCGTTCCGTCCACGTTATCAAAATTGGGCAAGGAGGTTTGTAATTTATTTTTGTTTCCAATCTGTTAGGATCCCTTCTGGTGTACTAGAGGTGTGGGGCTGTTTGATGGTTTAGAAACCAATATTCATCCATGGACCACTGGTGCCCCGGAAGGTGATTTGTCATAACCACTGTGGGCAAATCCCAGATCAGAGTGCCCATGTAGGGAGCAGCAACAATTTAAACTCACCAGCTCATGTGTAATTGCAGGAAAAGGCAGTGCTGAGTCGCTGCAGTCCTTGCATTTCCCTTCCTTGGCATGCCTTGAATAATCCTATAGTATGTCATTGTCAAAGTTCCCTGATGGTCACCTAGAGAGATCTCCACTTGCACTAACGCTAGTAATCGCTATCTTGGGAAGCTTTGTAGATTATTGCGTAACCATGCTGTCGGGCGTGAAGTCCAGTATGTATTCGGTCCCCTCCCTACTCGATCAGGGAGGGGGCAAAGGGCACCCCTCAAGCCAGAGGCTGTTTGTCAGGGCAGTATCAGAGGCAGCTTTTGGATGCAGGGATGATATGGAGCGCTCTATACATTTTCACCTCCCTACCTAGCAGTGCCTGACCAGGTACTCCACTGAGTGTTGATGGCACAGATCAATGGAGTTAAGCACCCCAATCCTGAGAGCATCACTGCAAGAGACGAGATAAAACCAGCAGGAAGTAGAGAGATCTGAGCAATGAGGAACTATCCATTACCATCTGTGGCTAATGGCAGTATTTGTGTAAAGGCTTTGGCTCAGTTCTTCCTTGTCTAAGGCCCCAAATTCCAAGTCCTACTCCAAGAATTGGGGAAACAGCCTGTGTAGATATAGAGTTGTTTGTTTGCTGTAGCCACAAATACTGACACCCCATTAGGATAGTAAACATAAACCGCAGTCTCGTTTGAAATTAGGTTAAGAATGTCCCGGAGTGTGCCGCAATAAGGCCTTGGGTTCATCACAGGGCGAGTTTGAATATTTCTTGGTCGGGCTGGTAAAAAAGAAATGGAAATCCAGGTTTCATTCCGTTCACCACTCCCAAATATGAAATAAGTGGCCACCATTTAGGCGCAAGCAGCCTTTACTATGAATCCCCATGAATTCTGGCAGCTTTGAAAAGTCAGCAAGAAGTCAGCAAGAATTCCCATCAAAGGGGAGGAGACAATACTGGTTCCTTTTACAGAGTGGGAAATGCACAGAGTGTATTTCCTGCTATGTGCCCGCAGTCACTTAGGGGAGTGCTGATAAATGTTATGTTAAATGTTCAATGTTAAAGGTATTTATATTGCGCACCGTCACCAACGGAGTTGGTCCCCGGGCGTACTGGCGGTTCTGTAAAACAAGAAGGTTGGTGGGGTTGGGTTAGTCGGGAGAGAAGGGAGTAGGAGAGTGGGAGAGGTGGTGTGCTGTTGGCGGCTTCAGTTCGGTATACACCGTGAGCTGAGCTTTGGTGTAAATATGGAACCGGGGAGAGACCTTGTGTGCTGTTGGTGCTGTTTATGTGTTGTTGGTTTGTTGTTGATGCGTTGTGGTAAAGTGTGTGCGGTTTGCCGGGAGAGAGTTGGTTGTGTGAGTTTTCGGGTGAGTTAGGTATGCAGAGATTTGAAAGTAGGGTTTGTAGGGTAAGAATCCTGTCCTGGTATGTAGCAGGGTAGCAGTTACAACAGTATCCCAGTGTGGGGATGGCAAGCAATCACAGGAGCAGTTTGCTGTGGAGCAGTCTAGCAATTAAATACTATCACAGTGTGGAGTAGGCTAGCAATCACAGTACCATCACCAAGTGGACGCCTCCAGATGTGAATCAAGTCCATCTCAGCAAATTCCTCAGTGTGCGACGCAGGCTAGTAATTACAGGCTACGGTAACGTTGAGCTTAATGTTGGTAATGTGTGGTATGGACTGTGAAAACATGGGAGAGAGCTTGTCCATGTCATGTTAGTTGCCAATCAAAATACAACTATTGATATTTACGTGGGAAAAAGGGGATGAGCGAGGCCTGCTTCCCCAGAACGAGTGTAGGTCTTTCTTCGGGAAAGAGAGAGAGAGAGATTAAATGGAGCACAGGTCCGGCCCTGGACATGAGAAGTGGTCTTTTTCCCAGAGTGCATCGCTAGGCTGTCAGAATCCAGCCATACGGTTCAGAGCCGATAAAGTGAGATTTCGAGAGTGGGATGTTGATCTACTGGTGTCACATCTGGTTATGTTTGTAGCCATCGTTTAACAGTTGCTGCTTGGAAGGTGGAAGGTCCTGCAGGGATTGAGGAGTTTCTTCTGAAAGAGATGCACAGATTCGGGTGCATGTGGAGTTCAGGCGGTATGACGCTGACACAAATTAAGGTAAATGCTCTATAATGACATATTAAAAACACACCCTGAACACACAGCTAGCCCACTAAGCCTGTCTCCATTCTAGCCTGCCTCCTGTGTCCTGGCCACTTATAACCACATTGCCATGTGCTTCCTATGGAAGCGGAAGGAGTTCATACGGTTGCCACTACAGGGGCTAGATGAGGACACAACATCTTGTCCCCACTCGGTTTGCTGTGGCCCTTTCCATATCTCCTTCATGAGCAACCTGGGCTGGTGAATATTTCATTTTGGTCTAGCACCTGTGGTCTCCCATGAGGCGCTTAGGTGCGCACCAAGACAAAGTCTTGTAATGGCACTAGATCAACTGCCTTGCTCCCTGTATTTCAGAAGTCATCCTCCTCTATCGCTTCTCTTTTGGCCAGCGTCTCGAAAAATGAGTCATTCCTAGTCACCCACCTCTCATCGTTTGACACCATGACCAACATTCCTCAGACCTTGTTGATGGTAAGGATATCAGCTTCAAAAATCAGATCACTCTTCCACACTTGCTCTTGCTGGGTGACAACCTCCTCTCCAACCCTGATCAAGAATCACCACGCATGGTGACGCTGGCCCCCGTATTTTGACCTTGGATTTATGCATCATCTTTTTGTCACAGGTTCTGACGTCTGAGTCTCCCAGGGCCAGACAGCCACCATCAAAATGGCCGGGCTGCTCTGAGAGTAAACATGAAGCGTTAAGCCAGCCCATTGGCTTGTTTGCTCAGTGGTGTAATTTTCTTCTTATTTAATCCTAGGTATCTGGCAAATCTCTAGAAATCATGGCCATTGAATGTTGGCCTGTTATCAGACATGACTTCTTCTGGCATCCCCAACTTGCAGAAGATATCATCCAGCAGGGGATTATACCCAGATACTTCATGGAATTTACATCGCCCAATGGGAACCTTAAGTACTCGTCGATGATGACCAAGAGGTATTAGTCATTCTTCAAAGGCCCATTGAAGTCGATGCTCACCTTTTATTGCACACCTGTGGGTAGCTCTGATGGTGTCAAAGGAGCTGGGGTGTCCTCTCCTAATGTTAAATGACAGGGCATGCACTCTCTCATGCTCCGTTCCACTATCTCTTTGATGCCAGGAAACAGCACCTGATGTGGTTTCTGCATGGCTGCGTTTGGCTAATGGCGAAATTATAAAAGCAATGACAGTATGAATATGTGATGTCCTCTAACTATAGAACTGTACGCTCATGTTCTTCATGTATTCGAGTGTGTGCGTGTTTGTGCTCCGCAAGGGCGGATGGCACATTTGCTTCATGTCTAACGCCGCTATGTGGTGGTATCTCTAACAACGCCAGCAACATGGCTTCTTTGAGCTTTAGTCAAGACTGTCAATGGAGGTGTCTTTGATCATGGCTTGTGGCTCTTCATCCACGCTGGGGTAGAACCGTACCGCTCCTGAGCTGTCGGGCTGGTTGATGGGGTATGGTTGGCTGATGGGGGTATCTCTCGACAGACTTGTTAATCCTGGGACCACTGGGAATCGGTCTGAAATAGAATGGGTGATTGCAGTGTTTCCTGGCCTTCTGTCAGGAATTTCATAGGAGGGGGAGGGGTGCTAGTCTTACCCATCCCTCTTCAGTCCCCCCTCTGTTCGACCTGTCGACCACATCCTTATATGGCAATCCTTTTGCTCTGGTCTGTCAGAGGTGCCCATAGTAGTTTGAATGGTCACCGAACGACCAGTGCAAGTAACAGAAAACTCCTTCGGGATTGCACCAAACCCACTTCCCTTCATAGTACTTGGGCTCCAATGGGTTGTCCAGCTTCATGCATCCAGTAGGTAATAGTTGGCATTGTGCAATTCTTTCTCTGCGCTGGTCCCTTTCTGCAACAATATCGTCCTTTGCTCCTCCTATGTTTACATCATCAGGATCTACCTTCCGATTGCCTGCCCGCTGTTTTCCTGCCTTTGGCCATGCAGATTTTGATCCCACACATTGATGTTGCTGCCAGTACGAGTGCTCCCATTATCACCTTAAGTCCATATGACAACGATGATGGCATACAGGACCATATGTAAGCTATCCAGCTTTGGTACTTTCCTGTCCCCCTTTCTTCATCTTCCATCTTGGCGTTCATCTGTGCCATTTGTGCCACTGCATCTGATAGGGTTCCGTTATCTTTGTCGTTGGCAGGTGTGAATGTGCAACAGGAACTCCCTATTTGTGTGCAAACTCCTCCTTCCATGGCTGTGAGGAGGTCCAGGACATACCTATTCTGGAGCGTCACCAACCTTATCGCTCTGAGCTCTTCCTTTATCGCGTTGAATCCATTCACAGTAGAATTAATCATTACCATCAGCTCCCAGAGAGTGATCTGTAACCATTTGGCATTTAGATACGTATGCACGGAAGTTATTATTGGTGCAAAGAACATTTGTGTCCTGCTGAACAGCCTGTATTCTGCTGGAATCTCATCCAGTGCTGCTTCTGATGCCCCTTATAAGTAGTTTCCTCCTCACTTTACTCTGCTCAATCCTGCTTGCTTTTCTGCCTTCTCTATCTTGGCTGTTGGTGGAATCTTGACCGACCACATTTTCCTTTTGTTGTTGTCCATTTTCGGGAACTCATCGAGCTCTACGTCCTTTTTTCAGCACGACCAATGAAGGCATGTTGATGTGTACCAACAAGAAAACTCCTCCCGAGTCAGGGGGTGGCTTCTTGTATACTTTCGATCCACAAGCCCAATAGTTATCCATCAGCACTGCTGTTCCTGCCTTCATCGCTGCAAGTTGTTCGATGTTCTTGCATCCAACATTCTCGCCAACTTCAACTTCACCATTGTTCTGATAGCACTGTGCTGATGTCTTCAGGGGGATTATCGGCATCGGACCAGTTTCATGCTCCACCCATGTTAGCAACTTCGCACTTGTTTCCAGTCCTTCTGGCACTTATCATTTGTTTGTTTTATTATTTGTAAAGCGCACCTAACCTGTGGATAGCAGGGTGCAAAAGTGACAAGAGGATTGTATAGCTTATGTTACAGAGCACGCAGTAGATGAATCCAACTGGTTTACAGTGTTGGGAGCATCACAACATTAGGACTGATACATCAAAATATAAATTACAGGTAAATATACATAGGATATACAATGTATACACAATTTACAGTAGGCGCGGCAGTGGAAAAGCATTAGATGTTATGTTCCTTGATCCAAGGATGGTGTTGGATCTGAATTGTGGGTAGGGAAGATCTTCCCTGAGGGATGGTGATAGGGAGTTCCAAAATTGTGCTGCTTTGACAGGAAAGCTATTCCCTTCAGACATAGTAGGTTTGAATCTTGGTACTAGAAGGAGGTTGGAGTTGGCCTTTCTAGAGGGGCGGCAGGAAGTCGGTCTGGTGAATCTCATTATCAAGTATTGAGGGGCCGCTTTATGTAGGCATTTATGTGTCAGAGAGACAGATTTAAGGAAAATGTTATCTTTAGTGGAGAGCCAATTGAACGATCTTCTAGTCTCTGAGATATGTGCTTTCTTCGGGATGCTTAGGGCTGCTCTTAAGGCATTGTTTTGTAAGGTTTGAATTTTATTCGTGATGTATTTGTTACTGCCTACGTAGAGAGTGTTGGAATAATCCAGCTTGGATAGGATCAATGCTCTAGCTAAAGTGATGCAGTTGTTCGGTGAGAGGAACGGTTTGGCTGCTCTAATAAGTTTACATGTATAAGATGTGGCGGAGGCCATGGCATTGACTTGTTTTTTGAAAGTGAGCGTTGAGTCTAAATAGAAGCCAAGGGTTTTAACCTCCTTGGCTACGGTGATGATATTATTGTCAATAACAAAAGAAGAGTAATTTTGGCCTAGTTTATTGAGGTTGGGTGCGGTGCCTAGGATGAGTAGTTCTGTTTTGTCATCATTCAGGCATAGACCATGAGAGGCCATCCATGCCTGGATGATGAGGTACACTCTATTTACAAAGGCCAAATCTTTGTCATAATCCCCCGTCAACGGGATGAGGATCTGGGTATCATCAGCATAGTTAGTGTAGGTGATACCCATACCATCTAGATCATCGAAAAGGGGCTTTGTAAAAATGTTGTACAGGGTAGGGGAGACACAAGAGCTTTGTGGCACACCACAAGTAATGGGCATAGGGTCAGCGGTTGCTGATGGGGAAAAAACTCGCATAGTGCGGTTGTTGAGGAAGGACTGAATCCATTCAGTTGCGTCTTGGAAGAAGTGAGCCTTGCCCTCATCTCTCAGCTCATCTATCTGTGCCTTAAGATCTATAAGCACAGTCTCAGTCCCGTGCTGGAGTCTGAAGCCTGACTGTCGGACTCCTAGAAGGTGGTTAAGTTCAAGGTAATGTTGAATTTGTTGGTATGCTATTTTATCAAGGATTTTGAGAAGAAACAGCACTGTAGTGATGGGACGGTAGTTAGTGGGGATAGCGGGATCAAGATTGGGTTTTTTAAGGAGTGGGAGGACCCAAGATTGTTTCAGATTGTTGGGTATGGTGCCGGCTGTAAAAGATGTGTTTATTAATTTAGTGATAAATGGTGAGAGTTCACGAGCTGCATCTTTTATCAGTTGTGCAGGCCATAGTTCCCCATGGCAGTTCCAGGGTTTGAGTGCAAGAATAACTTTTTCAACCTCTTTAGTAGAAACTTTACTGAAGTTGAAGAGGGGAGTAGGCACAGGAAGTGGCATCTGTGTGGGTTGTGGCAGAGAGGGACTAGTGCTACTCAAGTTAGAGACGGAGAGAAGGGATTCTTTTTTATTACTAATCTTAGTTTGTAGAGAAGTAATTATATTGGCTAGAGCATTTTGTATATCTGTGCACCAGTTTTTGTCCTTGATGGAGGAGTCAGGCGGCTGGACAGGAGTTTCTACTTCTTTCAGAATAGTGAAGAGCTCTCTAGTGTTAGATTTTGCTTCGAAGGTTATAAGAAGTTTGTTTTGCAAGGATAATTTCTTTTTTGTACTGGGAGGCTAAGTTGCTTAGATTTTTCTTATTAGTTTCTGATGGATCTGATCTCCAAATATTTTCATAACATTGTTTCTCCTGTCTGATAGCCTTAAGGTGAGGAGAGAACCAAGTGTTCACATGTTTGCGAGGTTTGCTCTTTCTCAGTTTGAGAGGTGCTATGGCATCAAGGGAGGCTAGCATTACTTTATTATACAGGTCTACCATGGTTGAGGGATCTGTGCTGTCAGGAATAGCGTGAAGAGTAGGTAAAATCATAGGGATAAGGTTTTCAGGAGTAATGTTTCTCTTATTTCTAGTTGGGACAGCTGGAGCTATGCTGTCAGGTTGCCGCGGTGGTATGGGCTCTAGGGAGAATGTGATCAGGTGATGATCAGACCACGACTGTGGAATTATAGATGAGACTGTGAGTGGGCAGTTATGCACAGCTAGCCAGTCAAGGGTTCTACCTTTAGTGTGGGTGGGAGCTGTGATTTTCTGAGTGAAGCCTAGTTCCTCTAAGGTGTTAATGATTATGGCGGTATTTTCTTCCTGTACTTTGTTTACTGATGACAGTGCTAGTGTCAGTGCTTTGCTCCCCACCACCCCATCTTGCCATCCATAGTTTGTGTATACTTGGCCATACACTAGTATCTGTGGTCATTCCCAACATCCTGGTTCTCCTCCTGCTTCCCTTACTCTCACCCAGGGACATGGCAGTTCCTTCAATGTTATTGTCTTTGTTTCTCCCTTCTCAGGCCCGCCGGTTATGCACTGTAACCCTTCATCTAATTGCCAATAATTGTTCATCATGTCCAATGTTTTTATATAATTATCTTCATATGGGAAGGTGGCTGTCTTCCCTTGATATCTTCTTCGAGTTCGCACCATCGAGAGATACATCAGGCATTGTGCTCTTGCTGCGGGTATTTCAGTTGCTATGAACGTTCTGGAGGCACTCTAGAGGGGATTAAAGAGCAGACATAACAGCTCTCCCTGGTGGTTTCCTTACATACATTTGTCATGTGCTTGTACCACATGGTATTAGACACTCGAGCAGTGTCGGTGAGATACATGTCTACCCCCTTCATGTCTGTGTCAACACTGCGCTTACCTCTCCTTACCTTAGCAGCAGTGTTCTCTCGTCCACCTGACATGGTCGTTCCAGCTGCTTGGGTCGGGGGAATGTTAGTATAGGGCACAGTGGTACCAGTAACAACAATATATAATTGCCAGAATACGAATACCATCCACCCACTGGGAAGTAATAGACACAACATAATGATAATGTCCTTTATTGTTTCCCTCATTTCCACTTACGCTGCTTGATCCTTGCAGTTCGGGTGATACAGTTGCCCGCCTGAAATGCGTGAAGAAATGCATGATCGTGTTAGTATTCCAAGCGCTCTTAAGCCCTGAGAACCAAATAATCACTTATTGCAAAAACAAACACCTCTTCCACACCTTTTTCACTGATGAGTCCCTTAACGTGGCAAGTACTAGGGGTTCACCATACTCAAGTTATGGGTATGTTTGGGCCAAATATTCTATAAATGCAAGATAGTATACTCCAGGGGATAATGCTCGAAATCTGTTAGGTAAAATTACACAAGAGCACAATGTCCCCAACCTTCACAGTGTTTTTCAGTTCACAGTCTTGTGGTGCGTTGTCACAGTCAATCTCTTTGCTGTCTTCTGGACCCCCCTGGATATGCAGTATATGGCAAGAGATAAAAGAAGCTCTAGCCAGCAGAGAAGTGATGTATTCATACATTTCCTGTCCTAACACATCTGCACTAGGCTCACAGTCCTTCAGTGCTCTTGTGAGAGGAACCAGGGGAAGATGCATGCACTGTCCAGTCACCACCTCATGGGGTGTTAAATCGTAGTCAGACCCAGGCTTGTTGCGCAATGCAAACAGTTCAAAGGGCAAACAGTGCAACCAATTCATCTTGGTGCTTTGCTGGGTTTTGGCTATGCACCCCTTTAGAAGTCCATTCAGGCGTTCACAAATGCACTTGCTTGCAGGTGGTATGCACAGGCGAACGTATGCTGAATGCCTAACAGTGCTTTGATGTGCTCCGCTGAAACATTTAGTTGTTGAAGTGAGGGCCATTGTCAGACCGCAGGACCTCACAAACTCCCCATCTTGGGAAGACTTCCCTAACCAAGAATTTAGCCGCTCTAAGAGCATCAGCATATGAACAGGGATCTGCCTCAATCCACCTGGAAAATGGGCAGACAAACACTATCATGTAGCGGTATCCTTGGCAGACTTGGATCATATCCAGATAATCCATGTGTAAATGCAGAAATGGGCCTACTGGTCTTATAATGGCTCCTCTCACAACTCTCAGAATATGACCTGCTGTAAACAGCTGGCAAGTCAAGCAATTACTCACAAATTCATCCACGTGTTCCGTCAAACTAGGACAGAACCATGTTTCTCCAATGCGTGTATCAATGACCTCCTGTGTTGGATACTGCAATTGGGCTAATGCTGTCTTAAATAATGCTAGCAGCATGACCACATTTCCTGTGTTTTTCTGTCATCATATGGCATCTAGCAGAGACATTGAGCACCCTCTCCTCACCCATAGCTACTTCTCTTCCTTGGTTGGAGCTCCCTGCATAACTCCATAATCTGTGTCTCTGGTAACACATTGTACACCTCCTTTAGTACCATGGTTCTCGCTCCTCTTTGTGCATTGGGTCTCTCTCTTACTACCCATAATTCCCCAAAATATGCACCGCATTTGGCCTCAAAATCTGCTGATTCATTCCCTCTTGAAATGGGATCTTCCCCTTTTGTGTGGGCTTGGCACTTCACTATTGCAAAGCGGGTTGGCCATGCAATTGCCTTGATCAATCTTCCCAATAGAAGTTCATACTGTACTGGAGTTCCGTCTGCCCGCTTGAATCCTCTCCAGAGCCAACGTGCTAATCCCGAGTGTACTGTGGACGTCACGTAGGCAGAGTCAGAGTACACTGTCACTTCCTTCTCCATACCATGTTCCATTGCTAGTGTTAGGACCACTAGTTCTGCTGCTTGTGCTGAGTAATCTGATGGTAGTCGCGCACTTGCAACCACCTCACTTGTCCCATCTTCCTTCCATCTTACCACTGCAATCCCAGTATGTCTGACCCCATCAGTTTTATCAATTGTTGAAGAACCGTCAATATAGAGCATGTGTCCCCCCTGAAGTGCATCCTCCTCTACCTTGCGTGTCTCACTGAACATCTCTATGTTCTTTGTGCAGTTGTGTGCATAGTCTCCTACCTGGAGGGTATCTGCCAAAAATGTTGCTGGTTTTACAGTCTTGCATCTCACTATTTTCAAGCATACATTTGATAGTATCACTTCGTACCCTGATGCTCTCTGAGTGGTTAGTGTGCTCTTTGGCTTCTGCAGTAGCGCAAAGAGGGAATGCTCTCTATCGTTATTGCTGCTGACTTCTCCAATGCGAAGGCGGCAGCTGCCAAAGCTTGTTTGCATGGATAATGTCCTCTTATTACTGGGTTAAGTTGCCTACTGTAGGAAGCTATCGGCTTGTGGCCCATGCTTGTCTTTTTTGTCAATACTACATTCATCACTGTACCGTCGGTGTGTGAGAACAAGAAGAATTCCTTTTTGTAGTCTGGCATCCCTAACACTGGAATTGTGAATATTGCTTCTTTCAGTTCATCGAATGCTTCAGTCATCTCAGTGGTCCACGTTAGTGTCTTGGTTCCCTCCTGTGCTTCCTTCAGGGCACACAATTGTGGCCTTGTGTATGTGCTGTAGTCAAAGAGCCATGTTCTGCAGTAGTTGCATAACCCTAAGAATTGTTGCATTTCCCTCACTGTCGTCGGCTCAGGTGTTTTGCGTATTGTCTCTGTTCTCTCTGGGGTGATTTGTCTGCCATTTTGGGATAGCGCCTGTCCAATGTATAGCACCTCCTTCTGTAGGTACTTCTGCTTTGCCTTGTCCACATTGTACCCTTTGTACCCTTTGTACCCTTTGTCTGCTGACACAGTCAGCATGTGTACTGAGTCTTGTCTACACTGGTCTTCTGTCATGCTGCAAATCAAAATGTTCTCTACATACTGCAAAACTGTGCTATCGGTCTGTATGTTGCTCAAGTCCATCTGTATCACTCTGTTAAAAATACATGGTGACTCACAGTACCCTTGTGGGAGGCGAGTATGTTTCCACTTCTGGTTTCTAAACATAAAGCTGGTCAAGTGTTGTGAGTCTGCATTCTTCAAGTCAAAGACCGTGAAACAGGCATCTTATGCCGGAATGCTGCACAGAATTGTCGCTGGATTAGCAACTAAAGGATACTCTGCTTCTACAATATGGTTAGGAGGCTTTAAATCATGAATAAAATGCAAGGACCCTCCCTTTGCATTGCGCACAGGATACAACGTGTTGTTACATGAGGATTCTGATGGCACAAGAATGCCTCTCTCAATCAGTGCTGTGATTGTTTCATAAAGTCCCTCGTTTGCTTCTTTGGTTAGGGGATGCTATTTTACTCTTAGTAAGATTGCTCCTGGCTTCAACTGACATATCTAGTCCCCAACTAGTATGACTCTCTTCTCTTTCTGTAACGCTCACCTGGTATCCACGGGGACGTCACTCAGCCAGTCCTGGCCTCTTACGACCTCAAACCCTTCCCTGGAGGCTATTTGACTGGCGACTGGGCCTGAAACACAGGATTGATAGAGTTTAACTCCCTATTGTCTCTGTGTGCTTGAACCCCTTCCTCCCCGGGTTCCAACCCTTCCCTTTGATCCACAGCTCACCTTGTTTTCTTGGATGGTGTGCTCTCCATCCTGCTTTCAGCGCAGGGGCACGTTGATTGATGCAGGGACGTTGGTGCCTAGTTACTTCACTGGCGAGAGTCCGACTGGTAAGTATAATGAGTCTTTGAACAGTTCTCAGTTGAACTTTGTTCCTTTCCTTCTTAGATGATGTATTTGTATTGAACTGAGTTCTTTTTCGGTGTCTTTTAGGTGCCGCGGCGTTGTCAGCGTGGATGCCGGTTATGAAGAACAAATGCGGTGAGTAAGCGCGGTATGCGGCGCCTCTAGATGTTTCCACGCTAACCTGAAGTGTCTTTTCCCTCTCGTAGATGGATGAGAAGTTCGGGAGACACAGTTCCCCCAGAGCGGCTGGGATTCAGGTAAACGTTTGAAGCTCGTACTGTATTTGAAAAAAAATAAGCGAAGAGCTGTAGAATGCTTACTAATGCCTTTTCTCTGTTCTTTTCCTCTTCTTGAGGAAGCGGCGTGCCCGGATGGGAATGACACCGCCGAAGATGCCCACAGAACAGAAGGAGCGTTGAATAATGGGCAAAAGGGCTGCAAGGTAAGGCTGTTCCTAACTGTGTTCTTGTTCTTGCAGGAGCTGAGCGCATAAGAAAGATGCAGGCCCACTGGAGACCGATCCGAACACGGTGAGTGTCACGCTGCAGGTGCAGAAAACGCAAAGCATGCTTCTCAGCCTGGGTGTGGCTTAAATAGTCTCTGGGTATCCCAGGTGCCTCTGGACTGAACCACACCCAAAAGACTTGACCGCACATGCAGGTCTGGGAACCGAAATATGTGGGGGCATCCATCTTGTCCCCATCAATGCATTACACGTCCAATCCCCAATGTTATCCTATGGGAGTGAGTGAGTCTGGTGCCACAAGCGCCAAGTCTGACTCCAAGTGAGTGTTTGGAGGGATGGAGAGGCCCTTGAGGGCCATGTAGGTGATCATGGCCTGGCTCCAGCCTGACATCTTGGAGGGCTGGGGACAAGAGGGGCAGGAATCATGACACTTTCATCTCTGTTCAAAGTCAGCCTGTCTAACGACAAGGCTTTATGCTCAACACTAAACAGGCTTCCTTCCTTGCCTCGCGACTTAGCAACTATAGATTGACCTTGTTGACATCTCTAACTTCTTTCCCATGAACTTTGCATGCAAGTATGTGGTCATGTGCTGTAATACTGATTTTGACAATGATCCCCTTGTAGCCACGGCATGAAAATCATATCTGCAGTGCCTTTTACCCATTCTGCACTGTACTGTTAAATCTTGGGCATGTGTTTTGGCAAAGTTTTACACATGTGCATCAGTGGTGTAACTTCTCCAATTTTGACAAGTCTCAATTGACTGTCTATAGCATTTACACAAGTAACATTTCAGAAACATAATCAAATATGAGCGTGCTCCACACTTGCCGCTCAAGCCTTTACTTATCAATGCTTCCAATCTACCCTATGGTCGGCGCCGAAAATGACCCAACATGAATAATATATTTTTACTTCTATTCACCAAAGCCTATTCTTACCATCTCACTCTTTAAAACATACAATTCACAAATAGGCAAACAAGTCGACTCTCACATGCATGTCATGAAACCTCTTTTCACTTAGACCCTAAAATACCCCTACAGAGTTTGAATTGTCTTCTTTCGCAGACTTGTCTGCATGTGTTGCCTACTTTTAGCAACTTGGAATTTAAGACAATACCTTCCGCGATTCTTGAGCGAGGACCACAGCGTCGCATTTAAACACCCTTATCATACACATTGACGTTCCTCGACACACACTAAAATAACCCCTGTTACTTTATTTTACCACAATCCCATCCCCACAGTTTGCCACTCTCCTTAGCCTATTCACCATTTGCGTTTCAGCTCTACACCCTCATTATCATCACCCCTCCTTCAATCCAGCCACTGTCGCCTTCAGTCCGCTCGGTACCAGTGGAAACCAGGAGGGATTTCGTCAAAGAGGGACCCATCCCACCTGTATCTTCTTTACTTGCAAGCTAGACTATTTCGGCCTTTCTCCACAGGAAACTTTGCGTCCTTCCAGCTAGATGGCAGAGGGTATCGGATTATCTGAAAATCTATCCGAAAATCTCGAATCTACTAACCCGATGGATATTTTATCTAACCATCCGACCCGCTACCACTTGAACCCGTATGGGCCCTCTAAAAGGAGGTGGCACTCTTATGGGATGGATGGGGATGCAGACGTTACTCAAACATCAAACATCAATGAAAAGATCGACTCATGAAGATGGCAAAAGGTACGCTGTTGTATTAGTTATCTAAAACAGGGAGACAAACAGACATCAACAGACGTCTCATAGCAAGATCTCAGCGAAAAACATAAAAAACACATTTATATAGTAAAGCTTTGTCATCACTGACATCACACTATGTGGCAAACTGTAAAACTTAAACTGGATTGTGGTTGGTCTATGTGAAACATCTACACATACTTTCTATGGGGTGTCAGGTTGTGATTGGACCTCTATTGTCAGGTGGGCAACTAAGCCCTCCTCTAGTGCAAGTCATCTTCATCGTCATAAAATACACAATGATTTATTGGTTCACAAACTATAGGGCTCTTTGATACGTGGCTCTCTATAATTGGTTGGCACCCTCGTACCCTTCTGGAAAATCCCACTTGCTAGCAGCACACAAGCTGGTACTCCAGGTGCTGGTGCGTAGGGCTTGACCATGCCTCCCCAGAAAATAAGAGTGATGATAGATGTTGGGTTAATTGGGTGGGGAGTCCCCACCCAATTAACCCAACATCTATCATCACTCTTATTTTCTGTCATGCAATTAGCTTTTGAACATGGCCTTGCAAGCCTCACAACTCCTGTGAATAAAAAGGGAGTGTGAGCATGCTCTCATCTTCTCGCCTCAGTGTTGTCTGCCCAAGTCTGTTTCCATTTAGGTCACATGACTGGAGACCATGTTTTGAGCCTCTTTTCTTGTATTTAATGGTTTTAAAATGAATAAAACTTGCCACTCATTGTCTTTTTGCTGACCTTGGCAGGGGCTTAGCCCGTCTCTTGAATTCATTGTATCGCTTGAAGCTCGACAACCAGTTCTCGGCTGCACTGGCCTTTTAACACTGAGCCAACCAAACCCTCTTGGATTCTTTCTTGCTCGTCAGCTACTTTTATTAACTGTGCCACACTTTCAGCTTCTCTGCTCATGGGGTCTCAGTTTGCTAAAACATGATGTGTAACATCCAGATTTCCTATGCATAAATATACCTTGGCGCATAGCCAACCTTTACGATTACTTTTTCTACTTACGTTTCCAGCATCTGTACAGTGATAAAATGGTTTGCATTTTCTTCCATGCTCTTCACATGTGTAATCTTCATTTTGCATTTGAACGTTTACTCGATTCTTACTTTGTCACTAAATTCTATATGTTATCTCAACTTTCTCTTCTGTTATCTCCTCCTCGGTGTGTCACTTTGCGTCATGTGACGTCACCAGTCAGATCTTTCGTCCATCTTCTCTCGCTCTTTAGGGATGTTCCTTAAGAGATTGTCAGCTCTTCGTGTTTACATATAGAAAGGTTTTCCCAAAGGATAATTTGCTTCAAAGGCGGCTCGTGTTATTAGCATCATTACAGGTGTCTTGCTTGTCACTATTTCCAGTACCCAACATATAGGCAATTTAGGGGTGGGACTTCCAGTAGAGGCTTTGGCTCCTCTTCTACAAGTAGGAAGTGTCTTATGAAAGTGCTGAAGGGCCGTGTCCCCCGCAGCATTTTCCCTGATAGATGCTTAGTACCTTTTATCTGACCTCAAGTCGAGGGTTTCGATAGTCCGCTGTTTAGGAAGATAGGCACAATATAATAATAATGTTCAGTTTCTACGAGCCTCTCTGGTCCCACAACTTATCAGGCGTGCTATGCGCACAGCCCCTCCTTTACAATCACTGCCTCCTCAGGCACACCCACAACCTTGCAAATGCGCATTCCGTGCACCGCCGCTGGTTCACCTCGGCTGCCAATCCCAAGTTTCCAATATTAGCTCCTCACCATCTCAAGTTCTTTGTGTCCTATGTGCAACCATATGGGTGACGTCACCAAGCTAACAGAATAATATAGGAAGATCAAATACTGTGCACACACTGTAATAGCCTGTTACTTCCAAACCACACAAAAACCCCACAGCTGTCTTCCCGTGCTCCAGGCGGAGTAGACCAATATTCTCTTGTGATCGAACTGCACACGCTGCATCGCCTAGCGTGCAAAATGTCTCACTCTAGGAGACTTAACCAGTCGACTCATCTTCTGCAATCTAGGCCAGCTCCCTTGACAACCCTTAGAGGGATACCGTCATCTATCACCCAAGCTAAAATGCCCAACCCACAGGAAAACCTTTATTTACATATCTTCTGTCATCCAAGTCCTTCAGTCAATAGTCTAGGTTATTCACCAGAACCTTTTAACTCTAGAACCAAATGTGCCCTAACCATAGAAAAGGGACTTCTACCTACACTCCTGTCCCTACTAACTTTCACTATGCTAGACAATACTTCGATAAAACTTGACACTACTAAACAATACTTCACAATACTCAATATCTTTCCAAACCCACAGTTGCCATGACTGAGTCAATACTTACACTCTGTACTCTGCTGGTGCTGCTTGGCTGCCAACTCCTCCTCAAGGCGCTTACCTCCCCGTACTGGTCTGCCTGGACAACTCGCTGACTTTGGGCAGGATGATTCACAAGGGGCTCCTGACGGCCTTTACACGGGCATGTGTTTTCCGTCCTTCTCGAAAAATATGCGAGGGCCCGCACCCTCTCAGGTTCGGCGGCGAAGGAGATGACCTGGTGCCGTGCTGGTGCAGCCAACCATCACATCTGCTACCAACTTGTTGAGAAGAACTCTCAGGTATGCCAGAGGGAGACTGGAAGTCCTTGGACTTGGAGAGCCCAACTCCCTCCTTCCCAAGATACGTGGAGGACTCAGTCAACGACAAGTTCAAACTGCGGTTTATTACAGACAAAGCCATCAGAGATCAGCAGAGGAACAGGAAAATCCATGCACTTCACGCTGCATTCTAACTTGTGTGTACCACCATAGTCTATGAGAGTGCTCTCCTGCTCGGTGCAACACTTGTCTTACATTGGGGCATATTTATTGCTGCCTTATATCTGGTAGCCTGAGACCGGCTCCCTTTCCCACCGCTGGCCACTGTCCATTGTCTGCTTCGGCCACGTCACGTGTTCAGAAACCATGAATTTGAGCTGTGCAGCTCTGAATTATGAAGATTTATTTGCATTTACTGAAGCTGGTGCCTTTTTCGTCTGTGGATTGGAATCTCACCTGTATCTCGTTGCCTTGGTTGCTAGTCCTGTCTCACACGTCTTGCTCCCTGTTCAGCCTGAATCATCTCAGCCCGTCTCTTGCGGAGAGGCCTGTGGCCTGCTGTAATTTTCCTAACCCATTTTAATGGGGTTTCTACAATGTCCATAGGTTTGTCACACTAGGTGCTGTCAGGTCTCATAGGTGCTCCTGCAGTTCCTTGGGTTATTTGCATATAGGCATCTGCAAGCTTTGCTCAGGATCTCTTGCTTCTTGCTGTTTCTGTCTGGCTGCGTTTGGCTAATGGCAAAATAATAAAAGAAATGACAGTATGTATATGTGTATCTCCTCTAACTATAGAACTGTACGTTCATGTTTTTCATGTATTCGAGTGCGTGTTTGTTTCCCAAAGTGCGGATGGCACATGTGATTCATGTGTAACGCTGCTATGACGTGGTGTCTCGAACAACGTCATCAGCATGGCTTCTGGTGCTTCAGTGAAGACTGTCAATGGAGGTGTCTTTGATCATGGCTTGTGGCTCTTCATCCACGCTGGGGTAGATCCGCACCGCTCCTGGTCTGTAGGGCTGGTTCAGGGGGTATAGTTAGCTGAGGGGGTAACTCTCGACATACTTGTTAATCATGGGACCACTGGGAATAGGTCCAAAATTGAATGAGTGAGTGCATTGTTTCCTGGCCTTGTTCTGTGTCATGAATTTCGTAGGAGGGGGTAGAAGGCTTCCCCATACCTCTTGACAACAAATCCAAACCCACAAAGTTATTGATGGCTGGGACCACTGGAGTCTCCTGATGTGGTGCAACCACCATCGCGAGTGTAGCAGATCAGCACCCTGTGCCCATCCGCTCTTGGATTCTTCTGTGGCATCAGGCTTCCACTCCTCGCCCATATTGCCAGTCGCAGCATGATCATCTCTGTCATCTTAGTCAGAGTCAGCCTTGACGCATTTAGCAGTGTTACTCCTTCAATATGAGAATTGTTGTTATATTCACTGAGTGAGTACCATCCGTCAGTGCTTTTGGTAGAGGTGGTGACTGCTGCTATTGCATGTCCGCATCCTACCCCCACTGCATTGCCACCAGTGGTGGTGGCGCTTCTGCTCCAGATTGTAGTGCAACTATAGCTAAGGTCACAAAGGTTGACCTTATTTCTGTAAATGGGCCATGTAGAATATTATCAGTGCTTGACAGCAGCAGCGATGTGCAGTGGATGAAATCATTAGCAGGGGTTTGAAACCTGCAGCTCTCTAGTTGTGTTCGACTTCAACTCCCATGATCCCTCACCGTTGGCTATGATGGCTAGGGATGGTGAAACCTGTAGTCCGAAACATCTGGAGAGCTTAAGGTGGCATGTAGTGTGTCACTATTAAGGCATCGGTCATGTCAGTGGTGCAATGGCACATCTCCCTATCGCCTATCGAGATATGCAGACTAAACACAACAGCGATGCTAAGGGGTTCCTGGTGTCGAGCTGTTGACTCCATGTTTTGCGGTCTGAGTTTTATTTTAAAGATTCTTTTCTTTGCTTAAAGAAAACATTGGTATCCCTGCCTTTCCAGACAATGGCCCAAAATCACTCTTCTTATCCAGCAATCTTGTGATTTACCACTTTGCGAATCAGCTGCGGTCTCGGCGTGCTTCTCTAACTCCCTCATGGTCAGTCGTTTTTCAAAGAATCGAGCTGGGGTTAGATCTCTATCTTCAGTGGGGCCTCCCTCTGGAACAGCCTCCCTGCCACTCTAAAACCTGAGGAGAACCATCTCTGGTTCTGGAAGTAGCTCACAACCTTTCTCTTTTCTTCTGCCTTCGCTCCCCCTCTCCCCTGCTGATCTGTTCTCTCTGGCACCGTGCACCTGGCCACCCTCTGTCATCCTGGCCCAGGTACCTGCTCACCCTGCCACCCTCCCGCACTGCCTCTGGGCCACCCCTTGCACTGGGGTCTGTATCTGTACCCATACATCCCCCCCTTTTCTTCCTGCACTTATCAGACCTACCATGTCTGCTGCCTTAAACCTAGC
This sequence comes from Ambystoma mexicanum, assembly GCF_040938575.1. Lineage (NCBI taxonomy): Eukaryota > Metazoa > Chordata > Amphibia > Caudata > Ambystomatidae > Ambystoma > Ambystoma mexicanum. The sequence continues at coordinate 1,576,791,195 of NC_090937.1, forward strand.
ACTTGCCAATTGCTGGCTGCACTACCACTGTTTGTTGCCTTTATTATGTATTTATTTATTTAATATTATGTATCTGTTTCTCCTTTGCTTTGCACTTTCTACTTCTCCCCCCTTCCAGACACTTTTCTGTTCCCCTCTCCCATGCACGTTCTCAATGTCACTGGGCCTAGCAAGATCGTTGTTTTGTTCTCCCCTGTTCCCTCCCTTGACTATTTATTTGATGAATAGAGATACTAGCATATGGAACCTCTTTTGATGACATCTCACTGCCTTACTGCTTTTTGGTAGCTCCAGTCAGCTGACCAGGAACCTTATACCAACAGTGTTGTATAACATAACTGGAACCACACAATGTGTGTTAGTTGATAGTCCCAACCGTGGGGTCCAAGGCCTGTTGGCTTGGGAATGGAATGAGCCGTTCATTGGCTAGAGGAAGGGCCTCATCACAGCTGGGCTGGTTCTGGGGCGCCTTATGAGGTGGAACCGTGCACTGTTACGAGCCGCTCCATACCAGCCCTGTGGGGGTAATGGAGGCTGTGCTTTTTATCACTGTTATTAAACAAAGGGCAAATGTACACGTGGACCACTGAGGCTTTTCCTTGCTTTGGGAATGCCGCATGTCTGCAATGGTTAGGTTTTAACCAAAACAAATATAGGAAAATGAAAGTACAAATTTGTAAATAAATGTATCAATTGTATGGAAACTGATGAAAAGGTTTGTATTCCGTTTTTTATTGTTGCTGTTGTGGCTCCTGAGTGACTCCTACAGAAGAAAAAAAAACGAAAGAACGTGCAGACAACATATATATAGTGTCTGCATTCTGGTTCAAGTTAACAATTCTCTGAGAGTTGATCCTTAGCCAACGGCGTCTTGACTTGTAAATTGAAGCCATACCGCAGCCGGAGTAAACGGAGGCCAACCTGCTACTACTCCCGAGCCCCTCTCAAAGCGAACACTCTCCCGAGGTCTGTTCACAAGGCATGGAAACCCTAGGAGGCGCAGGCGGCCGAAGTTCAGCGAGAGTTGAAAGAAGCAAGAAACTCGAAACTCTGCCGTAGCCCCGGACTGAATGGAAAGCTAAGTGGCTATGACTGGCCCCGGTGCCGCTAAGCGCTCCACTCAGCCCTCCCATAGGCCCTCGGGACGGACCTATGAAAGGTCTGGGCTTCTGTGGAGACATTTTACCCACATCACCTCCCTACATGTGACCGGGACGGTCCTGCTTCCCATAACACAGGCTGTGTGTATAGAAACAGCCAAATGGAAACACCTTTGTCGACTGAGCAGGCATGAAACTGGGGTTTCCACATGCAGCAGCACAACCTTCATAAGGTCAGCGGGAGGCCAGAAAACTAGCTTGTGGGGCGCGCGCGGTCCATGCAAGCGCAACCATGCAGAAGATGATAGGCTAAAGATTCCATAGGTGGTGTTAGGGGGGCAAAAAGGTAATGCTTACACTGACTCTAATGCATAGGTATTAGGGGGTGTAACACATTTCTACAAATAATTCAGTTGAATTGCAGCTGGAAAGAATCTGTTCTACTCTGGCCCAACTGGTTCTTGCTGGTCGGTTACAGCCGGGTACTTCCTCATCTCATGTCAATGCAATGAAACAACTCAGAGAGGCAGACAAGGGGTGCAGATTGCAAAAGGGAATGGAATTAAATATTTAGTCCAAAGCTATTCCTGATGAAATATAAGACTAATGTGCTTATGTGTGTGTGTGTTGGGAGGAAGGAGTGATGAGGATGAAGGAGAACATTGGTGTGTTTCTATGGCAAATGTTGATGGAGAAACTTGAAGAATTCACAAGAGGTAGTGGAGACCAGTAGGTTGGACGTGGTCAGTTGTATGTTCCGGCAGAGTCATACACCCTAACCTAGGAGGCCTCTCAGAGGAACTTCACATTCTTCTAAGCTCTCCAGTTCCACTGAGTACTAGTTTGCATGGGGATGAGGGAGTGCAGAGAGACTGAGTGAGTGTGTGTGGTGGACTCCGTTTGAATGGCACTCAGACGGCTATGGTCTGCTGGTAACATTTGGAGGAGAGAAGGATGTTTGGAAAACGGTAGACTTCCCAACAGACGGGCTGGCTGGCTCTTCTAGGTCAATGAGGGTAGGGATGAGTCTGTTATAGGTCAGGCAGTGCAAAATGTCAACAACATATCCCAACCCGTATTGGCTTACTGGGAGAGCTTGCTTTTTGGGACATCTCTAAAAAATAACACATACACCCGTCTGCCCCCATCAAAAACAATGTGGGCGGGAGGGGGCAGAGGGAGCCAGAGAGCACTGTATCTTCTCGTGTTGTGGGGGTGGAGTGTTGTTCCATGCGTCCTTGAGTGTGCTGTAAAGGAGGTGGGATAAGAGGACATGGATTGGTATTTTGTGGAATGGGGAGACTGTCCAGCCCAGCAGACAGCTGCTTCCTGACGCCTGTAGGGTAGTTGTAGCCACATGCCAGGCTTTCCTACATTAAATTATCACTATTGGTTATTTATAATGCGCTTAACACCCAGGGGTTTCTAAGTGCGGCACCAGGGATTGAACCTGTGTTGTTTCACATCGTCTTGTTTCCAAGGTGAGCGGGTTGCCCCTGAGCTATCCTCCCGAACTCTGGGATTACCCCTGTGCCAACACTGTTGGTCTCTCTGGGAGTGTCCTTTCCTATGTTTGGCGCATGGGAGGTGGAGACCCATTGTTAAAAATAGCATGGAGATGGTGTCCACTCACCTCACGTGTACCCTAGCGTGTGTCCTGCAGGAATGGACAGAAACCATTGCTGCATTTCGATGTGAACTGCAAGGAAGGTTCAAACATCATGTTCCACCTAAGCTATCATGCAACTCACCAGAGATTGCAATGTGTGCGGGCCCCAATGGTATTTGCAATATTCATGTTGCTCAGTGCAGGCTAGCTCTCTGTGCATTCACCAACCCTGCCACTTCGCATAGCGCTGGGTTTGCCTATGCAACAGCCTTCCGATTTGTGTTGATTTTCTCTTGATTGTGTGCTTTAAAACAGGATAAAACGAAGAGCAATAATTACATGTGGGAGCACATTTGTCCTAGTGCTTTCATTCTTTAAGTGTATTTTTAAAACCAGGAAATTGATTTATGAAATAAAACAACTATTAGGCTTCATATTGAATACTTGACAAACTATTTGGTATTCGGCCGAATTATTAATATGCGATTCGATTCCCCCTAATCAATGTTTCTTGATTTACAAGGGCTGGTGTTAATCGAATCTCAGTGTCTTGTCGCCCTCAAGGGGCCGATTCATAAATACAATATCTGCGTGGGGCGGCAGGATGGGTGTTTTCATGCATCGCTTTGCACATGTGCAAAATGCACATGATGCGCAAGCACCTTGCATGTGAGGAGGAGGAAGCATCCTGCCAATTAGCCAACCATGTTCTCGTCTGCAACGTGGGCTATGTTCGGGTTTTCCTGATTACGCACTTGAGTGCACATTCAGAAAATGCTGAGCTGCTGTGCAAGCAGGGCACACATGTGCAAATACAGTGCATGAGCAAAAAAAGACCACATTGCTTGCAGCAATAGTTACCTTCCGCCTGTGCTAAAGACCCCTTTCTGTGCTCAGTGGGTGCCCCGCAAGAGACTGCCCCTTTGTGCCATGCCCTCTGCCCCGTTTGCTGAGGACCCTCTTCTGCTGCAGACCCTGTTAACCTTGCCATGCCCTGGGTTTCTGCCCCCACATCTGCTGTCCTGCCTCCCTCCTCTACTTTTTCTACCTGGCACTGCCACCATCCCTGCCTGAATCCTCTACCACTCATGGTTAACCCCTTCTGCTGCACATCCCATCTGCTTCTGGCTAGATCCTGAGTCACCCTGCTACAAATCCAAACATTAGGGAAGCCATAGCTAGGAAAACCGCCCCAAAAATCCTATGAAGGCAGGATTGTACAGGAAAAGGCGTGTCTGATCAGGAATGTGATTATCAGGTGCATACTGTGCACCAGGACCAAGACATGGGAGGGCCTTCCCACTTAGGTCAGGGCAGTGACTGCACTTTGGCAACCTGGATGACCAGAAGAAGCACGAAACAACCTCAAGAGGCGCATCATCGGCAAAGCCCCTGAACACCTGCTGGGAACACCTCCTGGCATTGCCCACCACCCTGCCTGGAGCTCTTGTAAAAATGAACTCACCAAATTCCTTTAGTAATATAAGCACTTTATTTATGTATTTATTTATTTATTTCTCTATATAGCACAGCCACTGACCCGGAGGCTTAAGGGCGCGAGGCAAGCTAGACATGTACATACAAATAACACCTCTTATTTACGTGATTAAATTACCTCTATGTCCCTCTTCTTTGTCCCATTACTTAACTGAAAAACTCATGTATCCCTTTCAGACACACCATGTGCGTGTTTCGCCTCTGTTCTTCCAAACTCCTCCCAGTCACTTGGCTCCCACGAGGGGGCCCTTCCCCAATAGAAAGTCCTGCTTAGGTCTGTCACGTCAGCATCAAGCATGCTGCAGCCTACCAGGACCCAGAATTCCTCTAATATGTTCTAAAGAAATACCCGCTATGTCCAGTTGCCTCTGGCTAGGCCCCCATTGCTTTCCAGATATTGAATCAACGCAGCAGATCCCCCAGCATGCAGTGCGGTGCCCACACTGCCTTCATTTGCATTATGCAATGGAAGGGGTTTTGGGGGGGTGGAGATGGATTCCACAACAGTCCATGGCGGGATCATCTGAGTGGAAAAGTCGCCCTCTGTGCTACACCCTCCCGGGTGGCAGGGGAGCATCCAGCGTGGCACCAGGAGTGGAGGTCGAACCATGGAAAAAGTCCTTTTTTTCTTCTTTTTGATCTGGGAAATCAGGTTCTCCCAATGTGTTGTCAAAGAAGGTAGCAAGACCTAACGAGCCATCTTAATGGGCTTCCATGCCCCCCTATGTCAAACCCACTGCAGTCTAGACAGGGGCGGACTGGCGAGAGGGTGAAAAGGGGCGATTGCCCCCAATCCCCCGGGCTCGCTAGGCTGTTGCTCCATGGGCCAGAGCTCCCAAATATTTCAAAAGAAAGATTAATAGGCGAATTCCTTCCAAATTTAGACTGTCACCAAACAAAGCAGGTGCTGCAAAGCCGGCTCGGACTCTGTGTACATGGGCGAGGCATTTATCTTCATTACAGAGATATTGTAGATGTGCCTGGGTGGCCCCCACACACGGGCCTCCAAATTGAGTGAGAGGGAACGGAATCTAGGCTGCAGCGGCATGTTCATACCACCCAGTGGCAATGAATGCATTTAAATAACAGATTCTGAGACCCTGGATGGTAATGTTGACACCACTGTGCCCATACACCATTGGCTGTTAAACCACGGCAGCTTATCATGACTCCTACTTGCCAAGGAAGTAAGAGTCCATATCTTATTAGAGTTGGTCCTCGATTTGATTCTGTTTGAATGCTTCCCCAATGTTCTGGTGAATTTATCACCAGCGTGTTTATACAAAAAGAGTTTAATGTGGTTATAGAAAAGGCTGTTGGACTGTTAGAAACATGTACTATTCAGGTATTAATTATTCGAAGACTACAGACTAAGGGGGGTCAGTCAGAGTTGGGAAGCTGCAGAAGGTTACCAACTCCGCCAGTGGTATGTCTGAAAATCCACCCTAATCAATTTTTACCACCAGCAGAGGTGGTATTTCTGGAATACCTGCAGTGCTATTTCAGAAATTCGACCTTCGATGGCAGTAATGTAAAAAGGTTTTTTAACGTTTATTTTTTGCCATTTTTTGCATCAATGAGAAGGGAGAAATGGAATGTGTGCAGTAGTGGCTCATATCACTACTGCTGATTTCTAATAGTTGCAAAAAGGTCAATGATGGCCATGCAGTATATGGGTAAGATAGTGATAGGAAGCAATCAGAGATGCCAAGCATTTTATCCCCTCAACATGGCCCTCTGTAAACATATCTTTCACTCTACTGAAGGGAAGCAACTGTGCTTCGGTTCTCTATAGTAAAAAGAGTCAATTTAAATAATGTGGGACATGTTTGGATTTTTTAAAAATCCAATCGTCTCACATTATTTAAAGGTAAAAGGGTTGGCATCTCTGATCAGACTTCATATATTGTGTGATACTGAGCAAATCACTTTTCATCACTGTGCCTTATTTTCCTTACCTATCTGTAGAGAAAGCTTCACTCATATGGGTTTATGCTCTAGAGTGTTTATAAATAATGTTAACAATTTATGTTAAGCACACTCGTGAGGAGGCAGGATGACAAGTGAGGGTCTTATCTTCTGGGCGGAGGTATGGACTGGGTGTGATTTTAAAAAAGGAAGCCAAATCCGACATGGAAGCCATGAAGTCTTGTGTGGTTCTCTAGCAAATTACTTCCCAGATGGGTTCACGCTAGTACGTTTGCTCCTAAATACATCAGGCCTTTTCCCATCTTGCCCCAAATCAACCCAATGGCAATCAAACTGCAATTGCCAGAAAGCCTTTGCAGAGTGCATCCGGTGTTCCATACGGCCTTACTCAAGGAACACAAGGAAGACCTGTATGACAGAAAAGTTCCAAGAGTGACTGTGAAGAGACCTCAAGCACCCAAAGAATAAGAGGTATCCTATCTTGTATACTCCAGGTACCGTAGAGGCATGGTTCAGTATCTTGTGCACTGGAAAGGGTACTCCCTGTATGAACGGATCTGGGAACCCAGAGGACATATTCACGCTCCACGGTTGATTAACAAGTTCCACAAACTCCATCCGGACAAGCTGGGGGGCCCCCTGAGGGGAATGGTGTATACTGTCAAGCTCGCCCTTGGAAGGTGTGGCAGAGCTGGAAGCCCTAGCGACCACAGCCTTGGTTCTACAGGACATGGTCTAGTCCCCACAATAGATGGCCACCTAGTGTTTATCTATGTTCACTTCCTGTGAGATGGCGCGTTGTATCCGTCTTCTCCCTTGGGACGACGCTGCTGTGATTTCACAGTTCTCTTGTGGTTTCCAGTGCTCTCGTAAATACCCTTTGATCTGCTTATTAGCTTCTTTCGTCCCTCGTTTGCCTTCCGTATACTATACTTTCTTCCCTCCACATAGCAAGCAACCCCTTGCTATGTCCTCTTGTGTCCTGTGTGTGCTGCTAATAAGACGACAGGCAGACTAGTGGGACTCTTACAACAGCACACCTTGCCTACCTGTCCATGGGAGCACATTTCCAAGGATTTCATTGTTGATCTCCCTAGATCCAGTGGTATGACAGCAATCATGGTAACCATAGACTCCTACAGCAAGTTCGCCCACTTTTCTGCACTCCCTCGTCTTCCTACAGCTCCCGCTGCCCAGAACATTAGTCTCAGACAGAGGCACTCAATTTACATCCAAGTTTTGGGCTTCACTGTGCCAACAGTTGGGTTTACAACGAGCCCTCTCATCTGGGTACCATACACAGAGTAATGGGCAGACTGAGAGACTCAAAGCCAGTCTAGAGAAATATCTCAGGTGCTTTTGTAATAAGGAACAAGACGATTGGGCATTGTTGCTTCCACAAGCAGAATTCGCCTATAATAATGCTGTGCCCACCTCGATGAAGATGAGCCCGTTCTACTGCACTTATGGCTATCATCCACAACATCTTCCTTGGACTGGCTTAAAGGCGACCAGCACACCAGCAATCGATAGCCTTCTGACTAATCTGAGGAAGCTGACGCAGTGAAATCAGGATGCTTCTCTCCACAATATATGCCAGCATTGCCCTACTCTCAAGAGTTCCATGTAATAATGTCCCCTCAAAAATAAAGCCAATCAAATAAAACACCGAAATAAATAGCAGTTTTTTTGCAGGAACGTTATTAGATGGAACATGCGAGGACACCCCCGCAACCCGCAAAACCTTTTTGTCAATGGGAGCGGGGGACACCCCCGCAACCCCTGCTCCCTCTGTCCCTATATATATGGTCACCTATATAACGTCGCCACTACCTTTTCCCAGCGATATTATATACAGCGACCATATATTTAGGGATATTATTATCTGATACCCTTTCAAGAAGGTTATCCTCAAACCAGGTCTGTCCCCCTTTCTTGCCTTTTGTGCCCAAAGAAAGTAATGCCACTGGTCTTCACAATACATTACAGAATAGTGAAAAGATGTATGCTTCAGTCAAAACACAGGAAGACAATACTGGAGTGAGTTACTTTTTTACTTAAAATTCAGCTACAGGATCACAGGTATCAGGTACCTGCACATACCTACATTGCTACTTCCCCACCACTACATTAGTCCCCTACACCACCTCTTGCAGATCATGAAGCTCTGAAAAATTGTGAAAACAGCAGAAGGTGTGTGATGCAAAACAGAGTAACTTAATAGGGCACATAAAAGAGTTTCATTCATGTGGGGCAGTACTCTGGAAAGCTCAAGGAAATTTGGTGATTGGCAGTAACAGAGGAGGAAATTAATGTTGGTTCTGTTGCAGTTATTCTACTATACTAGAATCTCTGGTGCGACCCTGTATCTGCTGTTGAATCAGGTGTTATGGGACAGAGTCGAGATCCTGTGCAAGAATGACACTAATCTAGCTGACCGTCTCAAGGGCCACAGAAAGAGAAGCACAAGGATAGTGTCACTAAATTCATTAAATCAACCCCATTATAAGGCATTTTGTTTCTGAGAAGGGTGTATTTTATCACTTCTTAGGACTTTGATCTTCATGGTTAATTCACAGTGATAGTTATCATGTGTCTCAGGGGTAAACATCATGTTGCGCTCCATGCTTTTGCCCTCCGGCATTAGCATGATATGCATCTTGCCCTGCCTGCTAACACCATGCATTTAGGGCTTTCAAGATGGCCGTACCTTATTATGCCCAAAAAAATGTTAACGTTTTTGTTTCCTGCTACTGGGCCAGCTCCCGACCCCTTCCCATTGGTTTCCTTTGGCTCTTAAGCAAATGGCTGCAAAGGGAGGTGGGAGCTGGCCACATCACCTAAGACCCACAACGAAGGCCCTGTCTACCCCTGTACGCCACTAGCCTCCCCTCTACGTGTCTCGTGAGTACGCCCTCTCACCCCTATCCCTCGCCAGTGTGTCCTTGTGCTCCCTGACGCCCGACAGTTGTCCATGTACCCCCTGACCCTCGCAAGTGTGTCCTTGTGCCCCCTATTCCCCCGCCAGTGTGTCCATGTGCCCCCATTCCCCGCCAGTTGTCCATGTGCCCCCTGACCCCCCCAGTGTGTCCTTGTGCCTTCTGACTCCCTGCCAGTTGTCCTTGTTCCCCCTGACCCTCCACCAGTTGTTGTTGTACCCCCTGACCTCCACCAGTGTATCCATCTGCCCACTGAACCCCCACCAGTGTGTCCATGTCTCCCCTGATCCCCGCCAGAGTGTCCATGCGCCCCCTGTCTCAACATTTTCTTACTCCCACCCCCCCCCCCCACTCCCTGCTCCTTGTGGAGTCCCCCTGCGACCCCATGATGATCTCCTGCCCCCTTTCCCTTTCTTGACTTATGCCCTGTTCCCCCTCCTTTTCTCCTCCCTATGCTCCCCTCCTTCACTTCCTTCCCTCTCTCTGTCAATTTCCAGTACTACCCCAATTGCCGTCATGCATAGTAATTCGTAGCCGCCGGTCTTTGCATCCTTCCTGCCCCCCCTCCACCTTTTTAAACTTTCTCAGCACTTATTCTTATCATCGGTTCCTGTGACCCCTGACCCCTGCCAGTGTCCTTGTGCCCCTGAACCCCCCTGTGTGTCCATGTGCCCCCTGACCTCCCTGCCAGTGTGTCCATGTGCACCATGTCCTCCGCCAGTGTGTCCTTGCACCCCATGACCCCCGCCAGTGTGTTCATGTACCCCCATGTCACTCGCCAGTGTGTCCATGTGCCCCCTGTCCCGCCATTTTCTTACTCCGAACCCCTAATCCCTGCTCATTGTGGTATCCCCCTGCTACCCTATGATGATCTCCTGCCTCCCTCTTTCCCTTTCTTGCCTTATGCGCTGTTACCCCTCCTTTTCTCCTTCCTCTCCCTCACCCTATCCTCCCCTCCTTGCCTTCCTTCCCTCCTTCTGTCAATTTCCGGTACTACCCCAATTGCCGTCAGGAATAGGAATTCGTAGCCGCCAGTCTTTGCCTCCTTCCTGCCCCCCTACACCTTTTTAACCTTTTTTCAGCACTTACTCTTATCATCGTTCCCTTTAACCACTGATAACAGCTTGTCCATTCCCCCTTTTTTCCTTCTTGTTATTATCCTCCGACTCCCTCCCTTTTACTATCTTGAACAGTTTTTGACTTAATGGATAGTCACTTGTTTGTTCCTTATCTCACTCCTTCTATTCCTCTCCCCCTACTTCCCTCCCTCCCCCTCCTCGTGTCACTCTTGCACTGCAACAATTGTCGTCAGGCATAATAATGTTACTGCTAGTTTTGTCTCCTTTTTCCCCCTTGACTGATGTCCTTATGGGATTCTAATTGATGTAAAAACATATATTTTTGGGTGGCAATAGCATTTGGTCAGCACTCACCGCTCCTCGTTCTGCCTTCAGTATGTCTCATACATTTGAATTGCCTTGAGTCAATCTTGATTGCTTAGATCTTCAGCATTTCCCTCTGCGGTTGGGAAGTCCATCACTTCAACATGAATTTGTGCTAGGTTGGACTCTGCCTTCAACCCTTAAAGAATTGGTGGTTTGTGTTTTTAGCATATTTGTTGCAACATGATCAGTGGTAATCAACTTTGGCCATGAACAATGGGAATTTTTTATTTACTAGAAAAAGGCTTTGGCCATTGGTTATGGTATTGTCTCCTAATGTTTGCAGTGTGAACATTGGTTTGCTGGTGGAACATGGTTATTTGCTAGCAAGGGGGATATAGGCCATAGTCTTTTATCCTTCTTGTTGCAGATTTGACAGGGGCGACTGCCGAATGCCATAGCAAGATATAGCATAAGAAAAACCTTGAAATTCAGTAAACTCTTCCATAGGTATGCATTTTTAATATTTTTATATATGTCAACAAATCTCTTGAAGTTAGGCAGATGTGGTGTCTTACTCCTGATTGTAAAGTGAAGAGAAAATACATCTGTGATTTTAGAATGATGTTCCTATCTTTCCAATGATTATGTTCCTTTCTTTCCAATGGAACAGTCATGTGAAAACGCAATCATAAATTAAGCAAATAAAATACAATATCAAATCTATTACTTTGAACAACACTGCATTCTATTTAACTTAAAACGGTGCATGCCTATACATGTAAACCTGGATTTAGCTTGGGGCAGTGCAGCCTCAAACCCAGAAACATAGGTCACAAGACTCCAGATCATGAGTTGCTTCTCCACAGTAAGATTCACCAGCATATAGCCTGTTTAAACCGGTTTTCCAGGCTATGATCACAAGGCAGCATTTGCCTCAAATGAAAATCCCATGTTTAAGCTTGTATTCATCAGTATTATGCAAAAGAGCTTGTTTGTGATGTAACACTGGAGACCTTGTGTGGCCTGAAGCAGTATTTTATTCAGATACAAATGAACAGAAAGGTTTATGTTGTGTCAAACAACCAAAATGTTTAATCAATTAAAATTATAAAACTTCTTAGGAACCTGAGACAAATTACAATTTGGTGTTTGTTTAGCAGATACGGCACGTGCCTAGTTTATAATGATTGAAACTGTGAAAATCATCAATAACAATAACAGCCAAAACACATATGCCCCAGTCCTGAGTTAAATGTCCCTGTGTGCAGGGCAACACACAGAATTTAATGGCCCTAGTTGCATTACATTATCAGACCTTTTTAAAGAGTTATCAGAAAAAACAAAATAGCCATTTTACAAGATAAGTGAGATTTCCCTTCCACCTTTTCACTTCATACAACTATGAGTGGATTTCTCTCCCACCTTTTCAAGTCACTCGATTGGGAGTGGATCACCACCACCTGAGATCACAAGATTAGGGAAGGAGTTTGGTTTATAAAATACCTTGCACACAGATATATAAAAAAGAGGAATGTTAATCAAAGGTAATGGCTGGTTGCAGATGAATATAAAGGGACCTTGTACATTGATGAAATTCAAACTGAGAGGATCCAGGCTGATTCCCAACAATAGAAAGTCATTTTTCAAAGTAATTAATTAAGCCCCAGTGCAAATCAAAATCTTTTCATAGTCCTGTCATAGTAACTACCCAGGAGTTTGGTTGCCTTTTGAGGAGACACTGTGGCAGTGAAAATAAAATGTACCGTGTTTTTCAATTGTAGCAAAGAACAAATGTAGATTTAATTTCCTTAAATCCCAATGTATTTTTGTATTGAGAGGCCCACTGTAAAACTTACACAGCAGGGGTAAAAATGAAATAATAAAATGACATCAAGGGACTTCCAGAGGAACTCCAATTTAAGATAATCATCACTCCCCACACATACTGAATTTCATGGGTTTTGTTGCAATAAATCGGTATATCTTAACTCTGTCTTCACTAAAGTTGTTCAATGAATTATGTGAGGGGTCAGTAATGCGAGTCGGACAACTGCTTGTACTTTTCTTAGTATCTGCCATTTTATTTTAAAACAAAAACTGCTAATAAAACCTAACTATGCCTACTCTAACAGGAATACCCTGCCTAGTCTAGGATCTAAGGGAAAATCTCCTAGCATATACAAACTAACCCTCACACTAAACAACAGAGCATATAAAGCAAAGCATAGGCAACATAAATAAAAGATTACCAAATGACCAGTGTTCTTGGATAACTCTCAATTATCCTGGTAGATCTCCTTCCATAAGAATGTCCATAGTCCATTTCTCCCAAAGAAAAGTAAAGTCTGAAATCAGTACATGAAAGGTTCCAAAGAAAAAAAAGTTCACCCAAACAAAAATCCACTGGTAACAGTTCCTTCTGTTGAAATGTTCCCCTTGCAATCTCCACAAAGGAAAACAGCACCAGTGGTGATCTTGGATAACCTCTGTCCAGGATACGATTGACAAAATTCAAACTTCTGCTTCAACACAGCTCTCCTTTTGTAACTTCTGCAGCGTCTTTGAAAAAACTTGTCAGGATGCTTCTTCTAAGGGGGTTGCTGTCTCCTGGATAACTCCCTTCTATAATTGGTAATGTGAAAGCTGGCTCCTTTGCTTCACAGTCTACTACTGATTCAACTACATTCAAGATAACGTGTTCTGACAGTGGTATAGACAACCACAGATGTATTGATTGTGATACATCTTGAAATGGTTATGAATTTGTCGGCCAACTTCAGACAAGTCTATTTGACTTTCACAGGTAGCCAAGGCACTCTACTTTCCGATGCCATAAGAAAGGGCAGCCTCTTTGCCTCTTCTGTCTGTCTTACACCTACCACTAGAATCTGTCATGGCTTCTAGACTGCTTCTCTTTCTCAGCTTCACATGTTGTTTGTCAGTTAATTTAACAAGTACCCAGCTCCCTTCCCCAGCTTTGTACATACCTTCTTGATTCCAGTAGTGGCACCAAATCTGTATTGCCACTCTTCCAATTTTGGATAACCCTGGCACCCTTGTATCAGAGGACACTGGATTGATAACAATTTCAACAACTTTAAAACATCGCTGTATAAGACTTAACAGAGCAGGTGTTACTTTAGAAGGGATTAGCTACTGGCTTGGGTAATATGTGTTCTTCTTATATCTTCAGCAACTTCTGCAACTCTTGCATTATTGTTATTGATGTTAAAAGTGTTGGGTTTCACTTCAGGAACGAAATTTGGTACACACTACTTCGCTTTGATGGTGAATATCAATTGAAAGACTTGCGTTCCCTTATTCATACAAAGCTCTGCTTTAACGTGAATCGAGAATCACAATTACAGACACGTGACCTTTATTTGATGGAGATACACTTCTAACAATTCGGGAAAGTCTGCTGATACCATGCAAGTGATTCTATCAGCATATTCCCTCTTGATTGGAGGCACGCGACCACTTCAGTATACTTTTAAAGGTAACAATGGGAAAGAAAAGCTTTCTTTCACATGCAAGCACTTAAACATCTTTTAAAACGTGCGCATGATACATTTCCCTTTGTTGAAAGACTTCCCGCAACAATGAATAATGTTTACTTACTGCTACGTGAGTGTTAAATTAGCTGGTTAAAATTACTGACAAGGAGTCTGGTGTGAATTGGAGTACAAAACCTTTATTTTTAGATAGGCTGACCTCTTACAAAATACATAGTGAATTTACACTCTGAAACTCCACCTAATAGTTAACATCTAGACCCGTATATAGTTTATTCTGTTTGGTGCGCAATAGTAATATCCACAATCAAAATCAAAGAAACCTATTGGTGCAACATGTGCAGTGGCCACGGCCGAAAGCCATGGCTAGTGGTTCTTGAATAAACTATGGTATAATAAACCCTTGAAATTCACTGAAAAAAACATTAGTTGAAGGACAGTTAAGGTGATCAATTTTAATGTAACAAAACCTTTGAAATTCAGCGGACTTGGGAAGTGATGATCATCTGAGCTGCAAAACCCATGGACAAATACATAACAGATGGGATGACATACAATGACATACAAAAATAGAAACTGGCAGGATAGCACAGTCGGTTGAGTGCTCTCTGCAGCAATCTGTATGTGATATGCAGGGTGCAGGTTCGAATGCCAGCTCAACCTTTCATATTCTGAGATCGATAAATGAGTCTTCTATGTACAGCACTTAGGCGTAGGTGCTATATAAATAGCACGTCATTATATCCCAGGGGTTATCAATTGGGGTTCACTGAGTTAAGATGATCATCACTTCATCAAGTCAGCCCCAGGATCAAATGAGCTTCTTCTAGCCACATTGGGTCTCAGAGTGCACAAGTCCTTTTTTGTCATTGGAAAACACATTGTAGACTGTCAAAGCAAAGGCCAGAGGTTCATTATATATATATATCTTTCAGTTTTCCTTGCCATGCTGACTTATACACAGTAAAAGGATTGTCAGTCTGGGCGAGCTTTGGTGTTCCTGTCTTTTTGTAGAGAGTCATCCTGGCTTTCTCTGCAGTTCTAAGGAGTGCATTCCATCAACTTTTTCCTGGTTCCATTGTGGATCGGGTTATTGTTTTAAAAAAAAAAAAAAAAAAATATATATATATATATATATATATATATATATATATATATATATATATATATATATTTATATATGAATATTGAAGGCAAGATGCAAAATATTAAAAGGATCTTGTGTAAAAGAAAGTGTAACATTTAAAATCACCAGTTTCTGTTCTACAAAAATGGCTTCAGTTTCTGTCCAGCAGTGACCTTCCACTATCTTGTATCTAAAACATCTCTTTGAAGCCACAGCAGTGACAAAGAAGGAATTTATGGTGGGTTGGGACCAGCGACTGGGTAAATAAGGGCAGCCCTTAATGGGTTGCCGTTTCGAAAATACTTGGATTTAAAACTCAAATTTGTGGTCCATCTATGTAACAGACATCAGAAGGTGCTTTATGAGTGAGGGGTGACCATTCTTGACTGAACCTGGTGAGGCCTCTAACCAAGTCCTGATGTTTCCACTGAGTATGCAGAAGCCTTGAGGACGTTCCTGAGCACAAGCACCCAGAGATATTTAGTTAATTTAACCTGCCTAACCAAACCTTGTCTTGTGGGGATCTATGTGATGTAACTTTTCTCTTTATTGATTGGAGGGCAAAGTAGACCCCCAGTATTTTCTTACCAAATAATAATTGAATTAATTCCCCTATGGCCAACTAGCACAGGGTGATTTTGTTGAAATTCAAACTCAACAAAATGCTTCCAGTGTGAATAAAAATATAGTCTATTAAAGTGCTTGAGTACTCCTATTTCTTTTTGCCAATTCAAAAATTCCCTAAAGGGAGGAGTGCATAAAAAACGAAATCCCCCACTCTTCTCCAATTCTCAGACCCTGCCTTAAAGCAGAATGCTGAATGAAAACTAAATATCTGGGTTTTTGTGTGCTGGGTCAGAAAGTGTCCTCCCAAAGTTAAACAGAGTGGTGTCATTGATGTGAAAGCATACCTTCTACTGAAAGTGATCTAGTGGCTCCCGAGAGAAGGGAGATTGTTCATTGCACTCTGGTGAAGAAGGAAGTGTTTTATATATATATAAAAAAATGTGTTGGTTTTTAAATGTCGGTTGTGTATATTTCCAAGTGTGAAGGAAGATTAAAGCAAGAGAGCATTGCAACTGTAATTGTTTTTGCCAATAGAAAAGTTTTGTATATCATTTAAATTAAACTTCATATAAAGCATAGTGTGAAGCTTGTGATCTTGTCATGTTTCAAGGTGCTACATGCTGTTAAAAAGAAACCCCAGGCAATGTTTTTTGACTGTGCATGCCGAGGTGGCCAAAGAGTTTGTGATCTTTGTCATCCGGAACCAACTATTTTTTTCAATTTGCGAAAAGAAGTCTTCGCTGCATCAATGGTTGCCACATACATATCTCCTACGCATAAATGGAGGCTCATGGTTCTCAGTTTTTGATTCATGACAAGTGCATTGTTTAACAGGCTATTCAATCTACTGCAAAGTCAATACAGTGCTTGGCAGTTGTTCATGAATTGTTAAAATACCACTGTTTGCTGGAACTCTGAGAATCATGGAGGTATACAGAGGAATAGATGTGTGCAAAGTAATGCAAAAGTAATCTGATTTGGCATTGATTGTTGAAATCTAGCAGAATAAAGTGAGATTTTTGCTCCCGTGCAGAGAGTTTAGAAGGGTGCAAAACGGCATTTTTAAAATTAGTAGCATTGAAATGGAAAATGCCAGGAAACATCTCCTAGCCAAATTATGTATGTGTGGAGAAAGGCCTGAGAATGAGGCTGAATGATGGCAAGCTAGACAAATACAAGAGATCACATCGGTAAACACTGACATTTCACAGGATAATGGGATTTTAAATAATGCTCTAGGCGGGTTTCACATTACTCAAAATATGCATGAGGAAGACACTAAAATGGCTCAACTCACAGTTCAGTTATATTTTCCTTTGCAATTAATCGAGGAGTGATTGCAAAATAAAGTGGCCAGTATGATAGATCAGACTAGAGACCTGAAACAGGCTCAGCAATCACTCATGCAATTGGAAGATAAAGTACTGCAAAGCCAGATTTCAAAGTTCAAATTAAAAAACACATCAATAAGAGAGTATTGAGTGAGAATGCAGTTCTCTACACTCCAGGACACACAGAGAATGTGTGGAAAGCTTGAGCAGACTTCAATACAAGGTGAATGATCAAACCACTTACAACAGTGCTCCCATGGATATTTCTGGCAACCCACCCCAGCACCTACTTACCTGTTGGTGCACAGCTCGTTGTGTGCCGCCATCTCCTCCTTCCCTCTGCAATGCTGGTTCCCTTCACTTACATGGATGGGAACCAGCAGCGCAGGGTCCCCTTTTTTTAATTTATACTTTATTTCATCGCGAGCGGGGGACACCCCTGCATCCCCCGATGCAATTATAGTGAACAAGGGGGATGGGGGACCCACGCAACCCCTGCTCCCCTTGTTCACTATATTAGCACCAAATGATACATTCATTCGAAATGTACGGCTGTACGAAATGTTTGTATAGCCGAAATTCAAAAAAATATACCATTCGTTTTTTTTTCTAATATTTCTGCAGATACCACCATCTACCACACCTGATGCTGACAAGGATGGTGGAGGTGGAAACTACCCCTCCTTTGGACCTGGGGATTGGGGGGCTGAAAATACTCCTCCAGCTGACATGCAGAATGAGGGGCATAGGATACCCGCCTCCCAGGCCCAATCGAATGCTGGCCAGGCAGGGTATCAGCAAAATGACCCCTCTGACCCTGCCCCCTATGTATGTCCTCAATACAAGGGTACAAAACTGATTCTGGGGTATGTGTACACTCTCCCGACAGAGGGGGTGGGGGGCCAGACCAGGTAAGTACTTCACCAGGAAACTTCCCTCCAAATGTATTCCCATACCTCCCCCCAACCTTACCTTATCAAACAGGAACCCTCAAAATCCTAACTTCCAAAACAATACTCCTCCTTCTCACCGGTTCCAGGACAATAGATCCCTAAACCAAGGAGAAGGGAGAATCAGGACTGAAAATTATGAGAGAAATTACCAATCCTTGAGCCACTTCGCCAAAAGAGACATTTACTCTTTTATGGAGCAGCAGATACAACCCAGAGAGAGTTACACATGTGGAGCGACAGGTCCAACAATTGGCTGTCGACCCGAGGCACATAATGAGGGCTCAGTGAAACCCTCAACCTAACCATGCTCCCCAGATCCCCCCAACACCCGGGTATGATGCCCGAGGTGGAAGGGTAAATGACTGAAGGAAAGTCCCGCAATCAACAGCTTCCTGCGTATGGGGCCCTAGTTGAAGGCAGATGCCAAGCCCTTGAGGAAGCTTCCTTTCTTACCAGAACAGAACCTCTTGAAACCTCGCAGCCTGGTAGTGAATCTTCTAACCTCTGGAAGCTAGGACCCAAAGAACAGAGGGTAAATTGGAGAAGTCAAGGAAATCTTCTCTTTTAGGAATGGAAATCCCTCCAAAAGAAACATGGGTCCCAAGAGACCCCGACTCTGACAGGATAGGTAGCAACCTGTACTCCTGTTGAGCAACGGCATGTGGCTAAGCTCACAATATAAGAACATGTTCAAATACATAGCGTAGTGTGCCATGCCGCCAGCTCACACATCACAAAAAGAAGACAGATGCTGATGATTATAAGCCCTGATGAACATAGCGTAGTGTGCCATGCCGCCAGCTCACACAACACAAAAAGACGACAGATGCTGATGATTATAAGCCCTGATGAACATAGCGTAGTGTGCCATGCCGCCAGCTCACACATCACAAAAAGAAGACAGATGCTGATGATTATAAGCCCTGATGAACATAGCGTAGTGTGCCATGCCGCCAGCTCACACATCACAAAAAGAAGACAGATGCTGATGATTATAAGCCCTGATGAACATAGCGTAGTGTGCCATGCCGCCAGCTCACACATCACAAAAAGAAGACAGATGCTGATGATTATAAGCCCTGATGAACATAGCGTAGTGTGCCATGCCGCCAGCTCACACATCACAAAAAGAAGACAGATGCTGATGATTATAAGCCCTGATGAACATAGCGTAGTGTGCCATGCCGCCAGCTCACACATCACAAAAAGACGACAGATGCTGATGATTATAAGCCCTGATGAACATAGCGTAGTGTGCCATGCCGCCAGCTCACACATCACAAAAAGACGACAGATGCTGATGATTATAAGCCCTGATGAACATAGCGTAGTGTGCCATGCCGCCAGCTCACACATCACAAAAAGACGACAGATGCTGATGATTATAAGCCCTGATGAACATAGCGTAGTGTGCCATGCCGCCAGCTCACACATCACAAAAAGACGACAGATGCTGATGATTATAAGCCCTGATGAACATAGCGTAGTGTGCCATGCCGCCAGCTCACACATCACAAAAAGACGACAGATGCTGATGATTATGAGCCCTGATGAAAGACGTTTTCTAATCTGAAATGCATTGGCATCCGCTGCATCTCATTCTACCTTAAATTAATAAAAAAACTACAAGAACCTATGAAATACTTCTTACAAAAGGAATTCCAAGAAGGATTTAAAAATATATTAGAATTTTCGAACTATCTTACGTAACCATTGAGTGAGAATTAGGGTGTGAAGCACACACCAAAGACGTGTTTGTCTAGGTCTCTTCACATTTTCATTTACATTGTGAGTGTGAGACATTCTCTCCTCTTCTTCTCTAACACTCACTCCTAATCCTCCTCCTCCTACTTGTGTTCCACAATAGGCTTTTCCCAGCGACATTATGTATGGGGACATTATGGGTGGGGACATTATTACCTGAAACCGATCATTCTGCTGTCCTCTTAGCTGCCTCCAAATGAGCTCTGTCTCCAAACTCTCTCCAGTCTCTCTCATACTTTCCACCTTTATTGTTGTGACCAGCCCCTATGGAGGGTCTTGTCTCTATGGTTTTTAGCTCTATACAGTGTGGGATAAGGAATTGGCGGATCCCTGCCCCTTGGTGGTTTTCTCCCTGAATGCCACACCCTGGCTCGGCCCTATTGGAGGACACCCAGCGGGATGGGTTATGGTGTGGACAATTTTGCTTTGGCTTTGGGATTGTTTATCCCTGACTCCTCTCGGACTTTGCTTTCCTCTCTTCTTGCGAGTCGTTCCTTGACGCTGCAGTAGGTCCTTTACTCTAATCAGCACCTCCCCGTAACCTATCATTCCAGTCCTCCGCCGTTCTTCAGGATAATACATTTTTTCTCCTTTATGGTACGATTGACGGCAACAGTATTCCTCCTCATTTTATTTTTAAACCCCATGGTCCAGTAAGCCAGAACGTCTTGTAACCGGGGACGTTACCTATCTAACGGTAGTAACGCTCCAGTGCCTATTAATCCTTAAATTTTGCATTTCCAACTCTGCTCATCTCCTATTTACTTTCATCTATCTTCTTTTCTACAGCAACCGCCAACCCACCCACATATCTTCGGTACAGTCCTTCTCTCTAGCCGCTTTAAAGGGGTAAGAAGATATTGGAGAAGTTAGTGATAGGGTGGCATTGAGCACAGATACGGATACTTAGAGTTAACTTTCATTCCTTTATTATATAGTTAACATCAGAGGGGCACAGGATTCGCAACCAGCAGGAACCACTTCCTGACCTGCATCTCTTATCACCAGAAGACTGCATCAAGGATTCAACGAACCTCAGCTGCTCTTCTCAGGGTTTTTTCCCTTCAGGGTTTCCCTGGGTTGCTTTCTGTATCCAAGCTTTATGCTGGGAACCAGAAGGTATCTCAGGTAGATTCCCACTCTCTACCAACAGGAAGACATCCTAGCCTGCAACAGCCCAGAGGTCCATACGAACACAGATGGGTGATTTCTGGCAGCTTCCCTGACTTTGGGTGAGAAATTGTTTATTGATTCATAGCCTAGCATAACAGCACCTCACCAATTCTCTGTCCCCTGGAGCAACAACACCTCTCAACTCACTCCTCTAACTGTTGGTATTCCACAAGGCTCTGTCTTGGGTACGCTCTTCTTAACACTCTACACCGCTGCTCGTAGGGTACTAGTCTCCTACTTTTGGTTCTTGTACCAACTCTTTGCAGATGACAACCAAATCGTCTTCTCATTTCCTGACCTCTCCTCTGATCTCTCTATCAAAATGTCCAATTATCTCTCTGCCATTAAATATTGGATGTCTTTGCATTCTCTGATGTTAAACTCGACCAAACAAAACAAAGGTGCGCTTCTTCCCAGCCAAAATCTTTCTCCCAACTCTTCCTCTGCCTATCCAGTTCCCACCTGACATGCTCCCCTACTCTTCTGCTGGTAGGGTACCTTTCCGAGTAGTTGCCTATGGCAGGAGCAGTGGGGATTGGTATGGGCTCATAGGATCAGCGGCCATATTGTCGTTGGTGCTTCGTCCGTTTGGGGGTCTCTCGGGATGGAAGGTAGTTTTGGATTTTCCCTCTTCACCATCATGGTCACATCCTGATCCCAGCTGTCCGTACCACTTAACTGCTCTTAAAAATGTCCAGTGCTGGTTGTCCTTAATATATGCATGTTCACTTATGTTTTGTCCCCAGTGACTGTTCCATTTACTCCTCTCCCCAACCAGGTCAGAATGGCCTTCAAGCTCACTGCTTCCCATCAAATCTGATTTCTTATCTATTGTATGTTCTTTTGTGAACAATAGAGCATTGTTCCTCCTGTACATAAGTAAATGAATAAAAAATAAAGAATTCTCTTTGGACTTTAAACGAAGGATAACATCTTGGGAGCAATCAGATCCCTCTACTGGCTTCACTTTCCTCAGAGAATTACGTTCAAGACCTAATGAATCAGCCACCATATATACCACAGCATAGGTACACGTTTCATCATCAATGAATTCACAAATATTGGCCAGAAATAACACTGAGATCTACCGACAAAATATGATTGGTTCCACCCACAATGGCAGAGCCTCCTCGTACGTACAAGCTAGCAAACTGTGGAGTTCCCTTCCCTCACACATTGGTGACTTGGATGATCACCTGCTTTCTGGAAGGCTCTAAAAAGTTGCCTGTTCAATTCCACTTACTTATCTACTCCATTCATCGTCTTGCTCATCTTCAGCATCAAGGTACACTAGGGTGCACAACGCACTTTTTAAATCAATAAATATAACCTTCCCCATGGTGTCTACAGGCCCAGCATCATGTTGCTTGTGGCCACATCTGGCCTCATAGTGTCCCAAACATTCATCCTCAATGTTAGGCACATGTCCCTGATCGCACCAAGCAAACTAGAGGAGTCAACGTTGGGAGGAGAGGGAACAACTGCGTCAACAGCAGCAAAGGCCATTCTGTTACATTAATCCAGTTCAACTTTATTTCGATCCAACACAGATCATGTTAGTGTTCATGGCATTTACATTTTCATCCAAGTATGTCCAGCCAGCTGACAAATACTCCTGAAATACTCCTGAACAACAGCAGGAGCGGTGTGGGCTACTAGAGTACATTCTGAACGCCTCACTCATCCTATCCACGAACAAAACTGGGAAACTAGAAGGCCGGTGGTTTAGGGGGAAATGACCAAGAAAATACCCTCTCTAAATTAGAAAAGCAAAGAAATAACTCAATTGACTTTACCTTTGGTCATGGGGACACACACAGCGCAGGCGTGACAAGCATTCAATGTGGGGCCACACCTAATAATATTGACTTTCACCATGGCATCTCACAAGGAATCGCCAACCCGGCCTAAAGACATACTACTAGAACATGTCGGTGCTGTCCATGGTGCTAGACTCACATCAGGACCAGTAACAAAGGAATATTAACCCCTTACTATCATTGGGTTGGATGGACAAAAAAAAAAAAGTTTCACCACTTTCTTGGAGCAAGACACACTTTTGCAAGACTCACAAACCACAGACATGTTCAGTTATTATATTACCTCCGGGTTATTAAGACAAGCCATCTGCTTTTCATTTTAGAATTCGATTTTGTGGTAACCTACTGCCCAGGAGTAAGGAATATGGAGACCAACGCCCCCTGTTGATTGGACATGGGGAAAGATGAGCACCAGATATCTGAACCACAGCTGATAGGCAACATTTCAGTATGCTGAAAATGGCAGAATGGGTAGCGCAGGACCCCCGCGCCTCGTCGAGAGCAAACTACCTTATCAAGGATCCCTGCTGTATGTGCCTAACGTAGACCTACAACTCAGTGTCATCAAGGAAAACCATGGTTATTTGGCTGTGACACATCCCAGAGTACAGAAGACCATACACCTGCTGCAATTAACGTATTGGTAGCAGATACCACCCCGAGATGTACGTCTATACATAGAAACCTGCTCTGTGCCCAACAAAGGAGCTCTCAATAACCACAAGGATTACTACAACGAATATCAGTCCTGCCATAACCTCGACATGCCATATCTATGAGCATCACAGTAGACCGCCTCAAAAGCGAGGATTACACCACCATCTTAGTGCTAGTAGATTAACTCTCAAAGACAGCTCATTCCATTCCTCCAAATCGACTACCTACGCCTACTAAATAGTCAGAATTATTCCTGTAACATATGGTCAAAATACATGGGAGCTCATGTCCCACTGAGGCGCAACATTAATGGAAGGCGTCCATTAACCTCAAGTCCCATTTCCATTCGTTTGTATGGTGGATAGGAGGGTGGAATGCAAAGTACATTCCATTCATCTCCTCCATACAAATGCCCCAGCATTTGCGCCGGCATGCATTTTCATGCCGGCGCAAATGCTGGGGATCCCAATGGAGCCCGCTGGCTTTATGCACCAGCATAAAGCAGGTGGACTCTACAGGAATCCATTGTTAACGCGGCAATGGCCGGCAGTGTTTACAATCAAACGCTGCCTACCATGCTCGCATGACAGGCAGTTTTTAAAATCAAACACTGCCTTACAATTCTATGCTACCTCCCATGCATACATGCATGGGAGGCTGTGTAACATTGTAATTGTAAACCCTGCCTGCCATGTTGCCATGGTTGGCAGCGTTTACTCGTTGGCATAACGATTTGCAAATGTGCAGGGCAAAAGATGGCGTGCACATTACGGTATGCAAATGACCACAATTTGGCAGCGGGGTTCCGCTGCCAAATGGCACCCCGCTGTCATATTACATCCAGGAGCAAAATGAAGTCCATAGTGTGTCTGCAATTATCATTGTTGACAGTGTTTCCCACCTTCTGCCTATGTTCTGTAATGTGGTGTTCTCATCACTGGTGTTAGATGTCCATCTATCAACCAGCTATCATCAACAGACAGACAGAAAAAGGGAGAGAGTAAACCATGGCCTATAAACAGTTCCTCTGAAGTATGTTGGGTCCAGGAGCAGGGTTCATGAGCAGAACTATTGTTGAATGCTGAGTTCACGTGCAATAACTCTACTGAATCGCCCACAGGTTATTCACCTTTCCGTTTTTTGTGCGATATCACCCAACCACCTCCAAAACTGGCAACACCAGTGAGAGCCAAGTTACAGCTGTATATGGATACCAAGAAAGACTCCTGCCAATACTGAAAAGAAGCCAAGGACATGTTATTGAAGCTATAACTCTCCTCTCAGAGTAGGCTGATCTCTATAAAGGTCTGCGCCCATATACACAGCGAGGAGGACAAAGGCCGGCTGTAAACAAAAAAGCTTCACCTAACGACATCCCTTACATATGACCCACTATGTATATTACTTTTTAAAAAAAGACACTCCCTGGTGTGAACCTTGGTGGTTGTTAAAACCTTCTGCTCTTGCTACGTTGAGCCCAGTATTTCATACTTCACTATTTTGCCAGTTCAATGTGGAAGGCATCCATTACTAACTCTTCGCCACCTTCTATCACATGAGGGGACCCAGCATTTGAAGGAAAGGAAATAATGATTTCCATAATGGTCACCTATACTACTTAATACTTTGTAAACACCGCAGCCTAGAGGACCGTTCATGGTAACCCACAGCATTTGAGTGATATCTGTCTATTTCTAGCAGAAAACCCACACCTGATCCCAGAGAGGGGGAAAGATATTTTTGGGGAGTAACACAGTCAGTAGCCTCAGCCCCATTACCTCATTCCTAGCATTCACAGCCCTAGTCCTGCCGGACTCATCGCTGGCAACAGAGACATCAGCAAGCCCAGCCCTGCAGGCCTCTTCACTGGACAATAGAGACATTGTGAGCAGCCTGCGCTCCGCCAGTCGATCAATGGTGGCAGCGCCAGATCCAACAGCAATTATCGGGCCTAGGAAGAAGTTTTGCATAGGCCAAAGAAAAGAAAGGCAGAAGAGGAGGCTCTCGATGCTGAGGAAATGTACGGCTCAACCTACTCATCCTAGGAGGTCTAAACAGGCCATATGACTCGGCAGCCTTTTTGAGACCACCAGGCTGTACCCACAGCAGCAATAGCAGCAGTGGGCCTTCCCGTGAGACTCCTGCCTCTTGATAACCGCAAGAAGATGAGCCTCCAGGCTGGACCTAGCTTTGTCTAGATGTTGTGCGCATGCGCGTGGGAATAACACAAGCAGGCAGTGCACTTTGATCTTGAGCATGTTGAACAGTTCCTGGACAATCGGCACGTAGAGTTTTGGACGCAATTTCGTTTTTGTGAATATATGTGAAACAATAAGGGAATTGCCAACTGTAGGGTCACATTTATGATGCAACACGAGGTCAAGAAAAAGGCAACAAACATTCATTGCCTCTTGCAGAACAAAAAAGAGCTAAGAAAAACTCTGGCTGCACATCTTCAAAAGAAAGCCAGGGTCTTACCCAGCCAAAGCCATCAGGTGGCTTTGAGGGGAAGCCAGGCCAGAATTCCTGATTTGTAATTCCAGGTCCCAATGAAAGAGCACTAAAATCAGCCTGGAAGCTGAGCATGAGTCTAGGACGGCAGGTCAGCTGGAAAAATGCATCCCATTCCTGTCCCTTTTGCAGCATTGGTCAGAGCTGTTGTATTCTAGCGCTCGGGAATACCACTGAGTGTTCCAGGAAATCACAGGGCGCCTAGGCGAAACTCAGGTAAGATCTGAGAAAAACATCTCACACGACACTCTCCCCCACACACACCAACCGAGATGGGCCCATGTTGGTGGGCCATAGCTTCTACCAAAGCCACCATTGCATATAGAAAAATAACAGTTGGGCGTAAGCATACATTGCCTGAAGTGCATAAATACCTATGGCTCGGACAGGAAATAAACGCAGAGATGGCAATGAGAATAAATGCAGCAACACAAATTGCAGCATTATATTAAATGGGCCAAGCTATAGTATATCGTATATAAATAATTCTCTAAGGACGTCTGTTCATTGGAGAGCGAGCATGCACAGTCGTTCTTGCCCTGAGGCCCAGCCTCCCAATGTGTACAATTATGCAAGGCTCCCAAAACAGAAGTAGGGTGACAACAGAGTGACAGATCGTGCCGCCGTTTTCCCTCATACACAAATCTTGATGCTGGCAAAATGGTTCATGGCAACAACCAATTTATAGATATGGTAAGTGCTGTGAAAACGAAATGTGCACCAGACACAGTACCCAAAATGCTCTTCGAATCCATGCAAAGCAGCCAGAACTCCTGATTGGTGCTATTTTACCCTAACACCTTTTTCATGGGGGTGTTTTGAAAGAGCACAACAGGAGTGTATTGGACTGCCATCTTGGAATGATAACCAATCAGCAAATAATGTATATTGTCATTTCAGGTTTGGATAGTATGCTTTGGGTAGTAAGTATAACATTCTTTTTATGACTACAATATGCACTCGAAGCGATCATTCGAAAAGAAAATGATAAACAAATGTAAACATCCAGTTAAAAAACAGTACAGTTGAATACTTTCTTTATTGTATTGCCTGTTTTTGCAATAAATTCAGACCATTATCTTTCAAAATGATATTCCTTCTTCTCCCTCATGTTAAAGCCAATATTCAGTTTCATCTGTCTTCACCAAGGCATTGTGTAATTGAAAGTACTGGTCACTGATTGCTTTGCAGTGCTGCTGATCCTATGCATTTGTTGCAGTGCACAACAAATAAAACTTGACAGAAAAAGTGTTTTATTGCGCTTGGTTTGAATGCAGGTGTTTGGGAATGCATGAGAGAATGTTGGTGTGCGTGAGAGACTGTTTGGCTGTGAATGCAGGAATGCATGTTGTGAAGCCCAGCAAATCACCCTAGGCAAAGTAAAGGGGAAGTTGCAATTTTTGATCCGAAAGAGAAGAAAGAGAGAGGGCAGCAGCACCTTCGATGACCCAGGCAACATGCTCCAAGGTCAACAGGAGTGAAGGAAGGGGGTGCGGATGACATCCCATACCTATAGCCACAGCGAAGTAAAGGGAGGTTGTTCCCTCTTCAGTGTGGCGCTGGGCCATCAAATATCGAGGGACAAGAGAAGAGAAGAGTGGGGACTCTCATATCATACAAGTGGCAGTGCTGATGGACTGTTTGTGTACTCTGAGAAACAAGTGTGATGATGATCTGGCACAGATGTTGTTAAGGACAAGTGGCTGTAAAGAGAGACTCATTAACTGCCCCTAATGAGTTACAAGATGCCCCGAATGTTGTGGTGTTCTATCTGATGCTGCCGTGGGGCCAGCGAAATCTTTGGGAGTTAGAGCTCCGTTGGGCTCCGTGGTTGGAGTGGGTATGGTGACGTCACATGGAGCAGTAAGGGAGTGTGGCGCACTAAGAATTCAGATCGGTCCGTTCCTGCCTCGCGTTACAAGAGCGCCAGTGTCGAAGGTCC
This sequence comes from Ambystoma mexicanum, assembly GCF_040938575.1. NCBI lineage: Eukaryota > Metazoa > Chordata > Amphibia > Caudata > Ambystomatidae > Ambystoma > Ambystoma mexicanum. The sequence continues at coordinate 1,576,819,013 of NC_090937.1, forward strand.
TTCGTGGTTGGATGGAATGCGGTTTTTACAGAGAGCAGATCGATGTTGAGGGATGTTAAAGGAAAGGACCTTTTGTTTCTTCATCAACGTTCATGCTGTGGGTCGTAATGAGGAAGCGGTAGCGGTATGGAGCTTTGAGACCGCTAGAGTAGAAGTACGTTGCACTTCCCCATAGCGCAACAATAGTGTACGGGATCAGTGCATCAAAACCAAGGTTGCACAAGGAACAGTATCATTTTTTTGTAGAAAAAATAAGTGGGAGGAGTTGCAATGCGAACAATGGGCCTCATTACGAGGAGGGCGGTAAGGGATTACCGGCACCAGTAAGGGTACCGGTGCCGGTAATCCCTTACTGCCCTACTACGAGTTCCCTTTGCGGGTCGTTCCTTAATGCCTGGTTTTACCAGGCGTTAAGGACGGGACCCGCAAAGGGATACCGGGGTCAATAACGGTACCGCAATTTGCGGTACCATTATTGCCGCCTTCCCCCTTCCCATTGAGATCTATGAGGGCTCAAATGGGAATGGGGAATGGCTCTGGTAAATGGGGAATTACCGGTCCCGCCGACCTCGGAATGGACCGGTAATTGCTCCATCCACCAGATCGGAGTCGGAACGATCTTGGAGGCAGCCATGGTGCTAGTAGCAACATGGCTACCTCCAACCTCGTAATGAGGCCCAATGTGTACTGTGTCGAAGAGCGAATCTCTGGCAAGGTGAGGTAGAAGTGTGAACAATGTGTACTGTGTCGGCGGCTCGGTGAGAGTGAATCTACAGCAAGGTGAGGTACGGTTAACACTGCTGTGCCAGGAGTTGCAGTGTCATTAACAGCGGTAAATCTGCTTGGAGAAGTGGTAAGGAACAAGGGACAACGCCTGTTAGGTAGCTACATGGAGACTGGTATATGTATATGTACATGTACATGTATATGTAGTCACAATGCGCTACGTGGCGTAGGGTAGAGGGACAATGCCATAATGATAATGGTACAACTGCACGCAACGTGCTCGTAGGGCGCATTGTGTGTTTGAGAGGTTGTTTAGAGCTGTGTTTAGGTGCTTTGTAAATGTAACCTTTTTTGAGGAATTTTAGCTTTAGGTTGCTGGCACAACATGGATATTAGGGAGAGACATTGCCATAATGAAAATGTTGCAACTCAAATGGTGCAACTGCACACAATTTGTGCGTATGGCGCGGGGTGTGGGTGAGATTTGAAAGCTGTGTTTAGCTGTATTGTTAATGTAACCCTTTTGATGTGTTTTTCTGATGCAACTGGTATGAACCAGAAAGGTCCAATGATGGACAAATGCAACAGACACAAGGGACTCATTTTTGAGAAATTACAGGGTTATCGCTGATCTCAGCCATGGACTTTTAGCATGTGAATTGAGCAAGCCACAAATGCAATAAATGCGAGGGGCTAATGTATTTTGAGATTTTTATTTTGAGATATTTACGGTTAGAGCTGATTACAGCTATGGACCTTAAGGCTGTGATCCTTAACTCGTTAAAAGTAGGGTATTTAGACCTTTTCTGTAAACATTTGTCAGTTGAAAGTATGGTTAGTTTGACCTGTTTAAGGAGGTTCAGGTCAACAGATGTTTTCAGTTGTGGGACTTGTAAGGCATGTCAAAAACCTTAAAAATGTCACTGTATAAATATTCTAGAGTGGCTTAAAGATGTTTGGTAGCATTTTCCCTATATAACAGGGAGTTATCGGTTAATGGCGACACCACGCATAGTATGTGTGTAGTATGGAATGGGACCTTTCCTCCGGTGTGAGGTGGGGTCACTGGTATGTTTGGACAGTGACTGTTCAATTGTTCTGAGACATGGAAGAGATGCAGTTGCGTAAAGAGGGGAGGCGCCTTCCCATCCATGTGACTGAGAGGTAGAGTATGGGTAAAAAGGAGGGTACGCCTTCCGTAAGAATGAGTAGCTGCTGTTGGAGGCACAGCCGGTATGTTGGGGTTGACAGCCTCTGCCTTTTTTCTGAGTTGCATCTCTCACACAAAAAGATGCCCTGTATGAATGTTATCCTGTGTGTTTGCTTTTGTGGATTTGTGTGTATGCAAAGAAGGGAGATGTGTTGTATTGTGCTTCGGGAGAATGCAGGTGTGAATGCATGAGAGAATATTGGTGTGCCTAAGAGAATGTTCGGCTGTGAATGCAGGAATGCATGTTGTGAAGGTTCCACTGCTTGTGAGTTGGAGAACTCCAGCCTGGGTGATGGGACCCAGTGGATCACACTTGTTATCTTGATGGATATTTATGTGTCTGGAGTAAAGCTTATCTATGGACCCTGACAGATGTGTCCAAGGAACTTACTTTTCTACAAAAAGAAAATAGCAAACACAATTGTAATCACTTTGCCTGGTGGTCCTTTGGTTCCTTATGAGTTCCATTAGAATGCCTGCTTCCTCCGCAGAGCATATCCATGTCCTCCTATATGTACAGCGCCATCTGCTCAGCGTGAAAGCAACATTCCCAAAGGACACACAGGAGGCCATTTTCCGGAGCTAAATGCATGCATTTGAGCCCATTTGCATACCCACGATTGGTACTAGGCAGTGTTTTGGCATGTGTGACTTGGCTCAAATGTAAATATTCTCCTTTCATATTTCAGATGGAATGTTTTTTCTCAAGCTTTTTTAAATTCAGCATAATTTTACAGCTGTTCATATGTATGTGTATATATTTTCAAGGAACTAACTTTAGTAGCATGGACATTAACGTGAGAACTTAACGCAACAAAACCCCTGAAATTCAACTAAAGCCACATTAACTTTGCACCTTCTGTTGTGCAGCCTATGACCACAATGACATCACAGATCACATAATTAATTACATTACAGCAGGGATCGGCTTTAAGGATGGCCTTCAGCCATGGTCAGTGTGCATTGCAATATATTTGGTTACCAATCATGGCCTTCAGTCATGGACACTGGCCACAGGCTTGACCCATGTGCACTGTATATTTTAAAATACTTACAGGCCACCAACCATAGACTTTGGACTTCACCAGTGGCTTCAGCTTTCAGCTGTGTCCAGTGTATATAATTCAATGATATGTAAAAAAGTGGACCTTGGTGATGAGGATAGACATTATTTACAATCATGTTCAATACAAAACCATCAATTTATTCCACAAAGTATCAAAAATACAATTGTTTTTTTCTACTGTACGACGTAAGAGAAGAACGCTTAGTCGTCTATCACAGATGGGATCTGGTAATTAACTTGGCAATTTTCGAGCCGACTGGAGGCATGCTCTAGATCTGCGTACACACACGTTTCTTCGGTGGAGGCAATTATATGTGCCAAACAATGACACTAATAAGTCGTGTGATGGTACTATTTGGTCGGTGATACAAACTTTGGAGAGGGCCTTGAGACTAAGTGTTCAGTGAGAAGGTGGTCTCCGGCATCTGCCTGAATTAGCAGTATAGAACATTTTAAGCTCCGTGGTAGCTCTCACCCTAGAGCACTGAGGGTCTATTCCCGAGTTTGCGCCACACCCTCTAACAAGCATTGGAGAGAGTTTTTATGTGTTTTCCCACACAGTGCCAAGGCCTTTTTTGGTGATTTCAGTATTTGACCATGCAAAGCCTTCTAGCATTTTCTCCTTCATTAACCTCTTAAGTGCCAAGGACGAGCTATCTCGTCCTTGGCACTGGGGAGGTAATCCCAAGGACGAGATATCTCGTCCTTGGCACCTAACGGGTATATTGCGAGTGTGAGGGAATATAGTCCTGAAGAAGGTCAGAATCACGCTTGGCTGCAATTTCAAGCCCTTGTTTAGCCGACCAAAACATATGTCAATAAGTCATTCTATTGTACATATATACATGCCTACAGGAGATATGTGTGTAATATAAATAACAAAATGTGTGTAGGAATACAAGGAGGACACCAGCTATAGGTGGACCCTTTTGTGTTTGTGTGGTGAATATTGGCATTGGATGTGTATGAGAATGTTTGGGTATGAAAGGTGGTAATAAATAGATGTCAAAATATGATTGACAGATGTAAAAGGTGTATGATTTTTTAACATTTTTGATACTTTGTGGAATAAATTGATGGTTTTGTATTGAACACGATTGTGAATTTTGTCTATCTAACCTCATCACCAAGGGCCACTTTTATGCACTTACTCGGAGGACCTTGGTTTACGGGTACCCTCAAAATTTACACAGTGTATGTAATATACACTAATCAGCCACTAGCCATGGGCTTTAGCAAAAACTGGCCAGTGGCCACATCCTTTGGATGTGCCCACTATATATTCTTATATGCAAATGGGCCACTATCCGTGGCCTTTAACCATGAGCAGTTTGTACATCTTTTGGCCATGTCCACTGTATTTTTTAAAATACTAACATGCCGTAAGCAATGGACTTCAGACGTGCCCACTGTGTATTATACAACACTAACCAGCCCCTATCTATGACCTTCAGCCGTGCCCACTGTATATTATATACACTAACCAGCCACTAGCGATGGTCTTCATTACAATAGTAGCCAGTGGCCACGGCCTGCGGCAGTGACGACTCTATATTCTAACATATTGATGGACACTAGCTATGGCCATTGACTACAGCTTTCAACATTGCCCACTGTATATTTTAAAACTGTGACGGGCCACTAGGTATGGCTTTTAGTCATGCACATTGGTACTTTGCAACAATAACTGACCACTAGCTATGGTAGTTGGTGATGGCCAGTGACCACAACATTCGTCATGGCCAAGTCCATGGCCTAAAATGTTATTAATAAATCAAAGTTTTTGTTGAGCTAACTTATTAATTCTGAATGTCTAATGCCATTATTGATGTACATTTTTATGTACAATGTAATTAGTGTTGTCTCCAGTGATGTCATCAGTGATGAAATGTGAGATGTTATCAGTATTTTCCTACAACATGTAATTAGTGAGGTCATCAGTGATGTGATCTGTGATGTCATCATTGTGATCATAGGCTGCGCAACAGGGGGCGCAAAGTTGTGGTGGCTTTAGTTGAATTTCAGGAGGTTTGTTGCGTTAAGTTCATCCATACAACTAAAGTAGTTTCCTTGAATGTCAATTATTTTTTTTACAATGTATTGCTTACCTCAACATCCCTGCAACTAAAGTGTTTTCCTTGAATTTCAAGGGTTTTGTTATTCCATAGATGGCCAGTGGCCACTGACTACGGCTGTGCCCGCTGTATATTTTACAATACCAGACCACTAGCCATGGCCTTCAGCCAGGGCCAATGGGCACGCACTGTCCATTTTAAAACACTGCCAGACCGCTAGCCATGACCTTTGGGCATGGCTGGCAGGCATAGCCTTCGTCTGTGACCACTGTCCATTTTAGAACACTACCAGACCACTAGCCCTAGCCTTTAGCCATGGCCGTTGGACATGGGCACTCTATATTTTAAAACACTTGCAACCCATCCCTCAAAGATGTTCATCAATCCAAAACTGGCTTTGACCTGTTTTGACAGTGATATTGTTATGTATAAAAGATTGCAGGCTTTGAGAACTCACAATGTTTTTAGGCAATGCGCAGTGAGATTACATTATTTGCAGATAATCACACACTTTGGTTGAGCAGCGCGCTACAATCCCCTTGTTTTATGGTTGGTCTCTTGGTGACTGTTGTGATACATCGCACAACCCCAACTAAACGCATTTAAGCAGCACGGAAAAGGGCAATAAATGACCAGCTGCACGAATAACATATTCCCAGGTACTTTTTCCCACAGTAAGTAAAATATACAAATCTAGTGTAATTGACCTTCCCTTAGGAGAAAGGGCGCCACAAAAAATAGCATTGGACTTAAAAAAGTTAGGAATACTAGAAAAATAACATGAGAGAGGAAATGTCCTAATTAATATGTTACATGGTATGAGGCCTGTAGGTGTCTGCCCAGTTTATCTGAGCAGGTCCCCTCGTGACTCTTGGCATGCTCAGGTGATGCGGCTGGGGTTAAACCTATTACTTATTCATGAAATTATGTGTGGCAGAATTAAGACACCCAGGGAGCAAAGAATATGTAGATTTTGATGTATGCCTTGCAACCTATTTTAATCAATTGTCAGGCTTGGACGGACAGCGCTCCCATTACTTTGGTCATTTATTGGAGCAGTGTGCACTTTTATCTAGTGAAGTGGTGTGTCAATGTATCATGATTTCCTATGGACAGAATCAATGGATGGTTGCAGCAATGCACTTTGTCAAAAGAGGTTTTAGCTTTGTGAAGACTATGGGCCTCATTAGGACCCTGGCGCTAAGTGTTTAACAGCGCCGTAAAAGGCTGCGGCGCCGTTAATCACTTAGCGCCTTACTACGAGGTCCCTTTGTGGGACCCAACCTGAACGGCTGGTCTAGACCAGCCGTTAAAGTAGGGACCCGCAAAGGGACCTTGGTGCTAAGTACGGTACCGCAATTTGCGGTACCGTACTTAGCGCCTTCCCCATTCTCATAGTTCCCTATGGGGCGAAAATGGGAATGGGGAAGGGCCATGGTTCAATGGGGAATTACCACCCCTTGGAAAGGGGTGGTAATTCCCCATTGAACCATGGCGGACCCGTTACAACACCGGCACCAACCATGGTGCTAATAGCGCCATGGTTTAGCGCCGGTGTTGTAATGACGGTCTATATATTGTACTGGGATATGATGAATTTATGGTGTTTTTATTTAAATGTTATGTATGAATTTGAAAGGAATAGTGCTCTGTTGTTATGTTTTGTGTATATGGAAATGTAATTGTTTGGTTTGTCTGTTTTTTGTTAATGGTTATTTTAACCATATAATAATAAAACAAAATGAATAATAAATATGCTGGCAAAGTATAAAAGGTGCTCACCTTTTAAACCCAGCAATCTGTAGTGAAATATTCCCTGGAAAATAAAATTGGAATACAAAACAAGTGCTTGTTTTCTTTTGGGTCAGCGTTTGTACTGGGATCATGCCAACCTGAGTAAAACCCTGGTAATCAAATGCTTGTGCAAGCTTGCCAACCTAAAAAAATAAACAAGGGGTTACGTCTGCCCTATGACAGAAAGTTACCCTTTCCACCCACATTACTTGTGCCCTGAAAAGCAGCCATAATCAGGGGAAAATAATTGCCAGTGTCCAGAATTGCAAATACTCCTGACTTACTTGCCCTCTCATCATTTGCCCCCCTCACATCCATGTCTGGCTATAAACAATGCTCTGTTTTATAAATATAACTTTAAAAGTACACATACCATAGTGTCACTCAAATATAGAAAACCTTATAGAGCTATGTTCGACAAAAAATGTACAATTGTGGCATTATTCCCTCCATCTTGACTGGGAGACTACAAATACCAGATTGCAACTCTGGAAAAGGCACAAAAAGGGTCTCAGAGTACAGAACTTTCAAGGACTGGCAGTAGCACTGTATTAAAAAGAAATAAGGCAGATGCTGTGTGCTATGAGATATCTAAAACTAAGAAAATACACAGCATTTGGGACTGTGGACTGTCTCCCACCCATGCAGTAACCTGGACCGACCATGCTTAGTTTCAAGGTGAGGAAGGATCCGTTCCCATTCGGCCATGTTGCTCCAAGTGGTCTTGTAAGGTAGGCCCATTTATTTGGCAACATGGCCTTACGGACCCTGTCCCTTTCCTCGCTTTTAATCTAAGCAGGGTTAGTCCCGGTTATGCCATGGATGGAAAACCCACTGTAGCTGTAAAAATATATTTTTTTATTATCATTATTGATTGGGAGATTATAAACACCAGAATGCAAATCAGCAGAAGGCAAAAAAGTGGTCTGACAGTCGCCATCTGACCCTGTTTAGCTTCAAAGCAAGGAAATGGCTGGCCCATTTCTCTACTCGGTCTTGTAACCTTTTCTCGTTTATCAGGCAACATGACCTGAGAGGGCTGGCCCCTTCCTCACTTTGAAACTAAGCAGGGTCTGTCGAGGTTACTGCATGGATGGGTGACCTGGATGACTATCATGTCACTAGCCAATGATTTCTCACCCTTGATGTCACTATAGTAAAAATGTTTTATTGAAAAAAAGAACTGTAACTGCAGGTACTAAACTGCACATACCCTCACATATCAGTAGTCCTTTATAGCCTCAATAGCGAGGCTGGGAAAAACAGCCCAGAAAAATGCTTTCCTGCCCCATTCAGTGCCCCTGTTATCTGTGCCAGCTCGTCTCAGTCCCCAGATGGCCTCCTCACCTCCCCTACCCTCTCCCTTTCCCTCCACAACACACACTGTTTCTGTGAGTTTTCTTTGGGATGTTAACGATTTGAAGCTATACCCGAGTTTACAGAAATCTTTGTGTTCCGTAGACCCCCTCCGACTCTCAAATTTAACTTCGTGCAGTTTAGCCTGAATGCAATTTGCATCTTTTTTGATCTGCAAATGGCTTGTTTCCCTACATTTCATTTTCCCATAACCTCGGCTATAACGTCGAATAGCTCTCACATCGAGAGAAAAACAAGATGGCGGCTGTTTCATTTCTAAAAACACCCAGTTTTGGCTAAATCCCTGAGTTATAGCTCTCTATTTTTGAGAAGTGGGCACCCCCTTCTCCGTCAAATATTGAAATAACTACTGCAAGGACTAACCCCAAACCAAGCACAGATAGTGACTCAATGCTTTGTTCCCAAGATGTTTTGGGCCTGGTCCAAATCAGTCCAGTGGTTTGGCCTGTGCGTTTTGGCAAGTTGACCTTGTTTATCTATGGGAAAATGAATGGGAAGTAGCCCGCTGCTTTGAAAACCTTTTTGTTTGTCGTCTTAATAACTTTTAATTTTGTAACAGATCTTTATGAAACTTTTCAGTCTGGGGGGGCCAGCGATCCCTAATAACTTTAAAAATGTTGGTCCCGTTACTCAAAAGTTATTAACAATAGAATTTTAAGTTATTACTGTGGGAGTGTGAGTCACCTTAACTATTGGGCGGCTACGCAGCCCTAAAATATAAACATAACACTTATCCTATATAAACTGCTGCATTGGAACATATAAATATATGCATACAAAAACTAAAGTGTGCACTTAAAGAGTTCATAAAAAGGGTTCTTACTGTAAGCCAGCCTAGCCAGGGCTGCCTCGTGTTCTGTCCTTGCCTTATCTTTAACTGAAGATGGATCAGAACACATCATGGATTACATCAAGGAGGTTCCATTTTTGTTTAATGCCTATATCAGTGACATAGGATTGGTCTTACACCAAGTTCAAGCTTGTCCACCACGATTGGGAGGACTACAGATTCAGCATTTGGCATAAGCGGACAATATTATTTTGTGTGACTAAATGCATATCAGGCTGCAGCGTTCCTTAACTGCTTTAAACAGTTATTTAGTGAAGTTAGATCTAAGGGTGAAGGTTGAAATTCCAAAATACTGATCCTGAAACGACCCAGGCAGTTCAAAAATGTAAGATCGTATAACTAGTTTGTTAATGGCTATAAGCTTGCGGTGATGGGTCATTTAAAAAACTTGGGTGTTGCCTTTTATGGTAAAACACTAACACAAAATCCAGTTAATCCACTTTGTTCAGCAGCCATTGCGTCTGCTTGATCAACGCTCTGGTCGTTTTTCAGTTTCTCCTGTTTTACGTTTTTATCATCAGAAAATGGTGCCCAAAATCTTGTACAGTGCTGAAATCATGTGTACCGCCCCTGACTGGAGCAAAGTTGGAGCAAAGTTGAAGCGATAATTTGGCACAAAAAATTTGCCCTTCCATAGGGCGTACCTATGGAACTTGAAACAGCCCGACAAGGTTAAATAGAAATAGTTGAGAGCGACAGGATTGCCAACAGAGACTAACTACCGAGGTATCACTTGTTTTATCATTTTAGGTTGGATATTTAGGGCCCGATTCATGAAAATATTTGTGGGAAAAATAGGACACTTACGCGCCAAACTGTATGCGTAATCCCATTCGTCGATTCATGGAATCGACAGCATGGGACTTTTCAGGGACTTGCGTGGAGTTCACATAGGCTCGGCATGGGTCTGCGGAGGGGTCAAGTGCCTTGCATAAGACTCCACGCAGGGGTAGGCGTGGCCTGTGTAGGTGCCGGAGTAGGGGTGGAACATGTAAAATGGGCAAGAACAAGCCAGAAAGTGATAGTTACGAGGGACAAACCGCAGGCAGTCCATGACACCCACAAATGTGCATGACAAAGCGTATTCATGGATGTGACTACGCAACCTCTCGCCTGCAAAATGCCCACGGTGTGCCATCGAAATCTCTGCCACCTGAAAGCAGACATACAGACTTGCGCGGTGGAAACACAACTCTGTAGGTGAGTTTGCATGTCGGTTTTAGGGGTGCGTGCACACAGACAGTGTTCCAATCCTATTTAGGAGTGCGTTTATGCAGCATAGCGGGGTGCAGGGACGGTTTACAGGGATTTGCATGCAGCTTAACCGGAAAAATAAATGCGTTTCCGGGAAACTGTACGCATGTTCTCGGGGTGCTGGTTACAGTTACGAAGACCTTGTGCAGTGGTGCCGAGGTACAGACTTGTTTGGCGGACCCCACGCACTGTTCAAGGGATGCATGTGTTTGCACCCTGGAATCCTGCAATAATAGGTGAATGTGGCTATTTTGGCTTTGCATGGGGGCATGTCAGGGGCGTTCTGGCCGCGACATGCGCGTAGGCCTACGTTGCGGTAACAATTCCATGAATATGCTGGGCGCACATTTTTTCTTATGCAATAAAGGAGGTTACTGGGCTAAGGAACTGTACCTTAAGAGCAGAAATGTTATGGCTCTATTGCTCAATAGAGCCTGTGCCTCACTATCATCCTTGCACATACAAATATTAATTAGATTTGTTCATCGTGGGAAGATGTTATCAACTGCTTTGTTTTGGCAGCGGATCCTTATTGCATGAGAAATTGTATTGCTGTTTATCTTTTGTAAAATTGATTTTAAAGTGATGGTTTTTATGGTATGGTATGTGATCTGTTTTTGTGTGAAAAGTTTTTTTAACCTATAACATATATATATTATAGGGTTTATAGCCCTATAGTTAAGGTGAGTCCGAGACACATATGAACCCCTCCAAACTCGAGTAACGGATTTAGCTAAAAATCTCAAAAGTGATTAAAAGTCTGCCCCCCCAAGACTGCAAAGTGTCATAAAGATTTGTTAAAAAAAACAAAAGTTATCAAACGTAAAAAAAAAATCCAAAAGTGCAGCCTACTTCCCATTCATTTTCCCATAGACAAAGAAGGTCAATTTTTGCCAAAGCGCACAGCCTAAACCGCTTGACGGATTAGGATCAGGTGCAAAACAACTTGGGCAAGAAGCGTTGACTCACATGCCACGCATGGTTTGGGGTATTTCCATGCTGTGGTTATTTTATATTTGAGGGAGCAGGGGGTGCGCCCTTCTTCAAAAATTATTGTTATATCTCCCATGGTGCATTGCAGGATCAAGGTTTTCAGATATGAAACAAACACCATCTTGATTTCTCTCAATGCGAGAGATATTCAAGACTATAGCCGAGGTTATGGGAAAATGAAACACATTAAAAAGCTATTTGCAGCTCAAACATCATACAAATGCCATAAGGGTAGACGTGGGGGATGTCTAGAAAGCACTGAGTGAAATTTGGGAGTTGGAGGAGGTCCAGGGACCGAGTTGGCAACACAAAGCTTTCTGTTGCCTCTGCTATAGCCGAAATCTGAAAGCAAACTGCGTCACAGAAGCAGTGTGTGCTCTGGGGTGAAAGGGAGAGGGCAAGACCACTTAGAGGAACGGGTCAACCCTTTTCTTGCTTTGAAGCTAAGCAGGGTCAGTCCTTCTTTGAAGCTAAACAGGCACAGTACTGGTTACTGCACGGCTCGGCTACCGAATGTGGCCTCTGAATTATTTTTTTTTTTTTAAACTGTGCTACTTTCAGTCCTTGAAGGTTTTGCACTCACAGACCATTTTTTGCCTGTTGCTGAATTGCATTCTGGTATTTGTAGTCTCCCAGTCAATAATAAAACAATTAAAAAAAGGTATTTTTACAGCAACAGTGGGTTTCCCATTCCTGCTGTAACGGGGACCAACCCTGCTTAGCTTCAAAGTGAGGAAGGGGTCTGGCCCACTAAGGCCATGTTGCCTACTATATAGGGCTCCCCTTGGAAGAACACTTAGAGAAACATGACTTAGGGGGCTGGATCCTTCCTCGCTTTGAAACTAAGCAGGGTTGGCTCCCGGTTACCTCATGGATGGCAGATAGTCCACGGTCCTGAATGCTGTGTGTTTTCATAGTTTTACATTTCTCATAACACACAGCTTCTGCATGTTTTATAAAATAGAAAAAAATGAAATAAACAAACACATTAATGCTGAACACTGCTGTCAGAAAACCCGAGCCTTAAGTAGTTGGAGACACAGCACTTAACAATTATGCTAAAATGAAATTATTATTTGGATTTTCACAAGTTTCATACCTAGCCTTTTATCAATGAACACATTAAATTATAGGCTCTAAGTATGAAATATATGCCCCATGAGGCACCAAGCCATTGTGGTCTATTGGTTACATACTGTGCCTTGAACTCTGGCAGACAATGGTTCAAGGAGTGTGTTTTTTTAATTCAACTAATGTAATTTAATTAAAATAAAAGCAACGCAAGTGGGAGCTGGTGAGGTTTGCTGCAGTGCAGTCCTGTGAACTTATTTAGCATGAGGGCATATAGACGTGGCTGCAATGTCAGCCACGTTGAAACTACCCTCGCGGCAATGTAACAGCGCCAGAATGGCTTTAGCGATGAAAAGTGCATGCCAAAATACGAGCTGCGGTGGAATACCGGTCGATGCCAAATCAGCCTGTGCCAAAATGATGGTGTGTAAGGGATGTACCGCTTGGAGAACACTGCTAAATAAAAGTGGGTGCTGCATGGCAAAGAATATTATCTCACTGCGCATTGCCTAAAAACATTGTGAGTTCTCAAGTTTTTAAATATCTCATAACACACAACATCCGCATTATTTCTTTTTGAATCGTGCTACTGTCAGTCCATGAAAGTTTTGCACTCTGAGACAATTCTTTTGCCTTTTGTTGAATTGCATTCTGGTATTTGTAGTCTCACAGTAAAGATGGGGGAATAATGCCGCAATTGTACTCTTTTTGTCTAACATAGTTCTATATTGATTCAGGTGACACTATGGTATGTGTACATTTCAAGTTAGCTTTATAAAGCAGAGTATCGTTGAAAGACGGACATGGGGATGAGGAGGGGAAATAATGCAAGGGCAAGAAAGTCATGAGTATTTGCCTACGATGTGGCAAGAGAGTTTGCAATCCTGGACACTGGTGCAGTTATTTTCCCCAAATTGTGGTTTCTTTTCAGGGCTCCAGTAACCACAAGCACTTGCTTCATATTGGGATTTTGTTTTCCAGGGAATATTTCACTACAGATTTCTGGGTTTAAAAGGTGAGCACCTTTTATAATTTGGCATCATATTTATTGTAAGATTTCCTATCAGGTTATTTTTCTGGTGTTCATTACTTTTTTTAAACGTCCAATGCTATTTTGTCTTGCGCACTTTCTTCTAAGGAGAAGGTCCATTGAACTACATTTGTATATTTCGCTTTAAAATATGTGGCCACTTACTGTGCGTATATTCATGGGTGGCAGCTTTTGATTTTCGACATGAGGGCAAACGTACCTGGCCATATGTTATTCTTGCAGCCGCTCATTTCTTCCCCTTTTATGTGCTGCTTAAATGTGGTTAGTTGGGGTCGTGCAATGTATCACAACTGTCACCAAGAGACCGGCCATAAAACAAGGGGCTTGGAGCACGGGACAGGACATTTCGGCATGGCCAGTAAGGTGCACGGTGTTATGGCCTGACCATTCCGCCGCAGGTTCTGTTTGGACGCGCCTTGTTAGACGAAGCCAGTTGGTGTAGGGTCCTCTCGGCGCAAGGATGTTTTGGTATGAGAGGTTGCAATTGGTGCGGCCTGAACCTGCAGGGAAATGTATTTACTGCAACATTATAAACAGCATGCAACTATCCCTCACAAACAACTTCACACCATGTACACTTACACACACGCTCACATCAAATATACACACATTGCATGCACACCCTCTCATGACATGCACACCCTCACACCACACAGTCCCTCTTACACTGCACACATATTTAAAAAGAGGACTACCCTGCCTCTGGGCAACATTATTAAACAGAAAAATTAAATAAAAAATCTCATTTATGCTGAACGCTGCTATTGGAGAAGCCTGACGGCCTTCAGGAGTTCGAGACACAGCACTTAACCATTATGCTACAATGAAGTTATGTTTGGATTTTCACATGTTTCATACCTAGCCTTTTATTATTGAACATATTAAGTTATAGGCTAAGTATGAAATGTATGCCCCATGAAGTACCAAACCATTGTTGCCTAGTGGTTAAATACTGAATCTCAAACTCTGACAGACCAGGGTTCAAGGCTGTATGTTTTCTTATTTTTAAATAACTCATTTAATTTAAGTGAAAGAAAAGCAACGCAAGTGTGAGGTGGCGAGGTTTGTTGCAGTGCAGTCCTCTGATCTTATGCATGCTTAAACGCATGAGGGCATTTAGACCTGGCTGCAATGTCAAAGGATGTAGATGTTCTATTGGCTCATTTCCCACACACGGGTTATCACTGCCCCCTCAGTCGTTGCTGTGCATAGCCGTGGACGCGGATATAAACATTAAAAAAATATATATGTATAAATATATCTACATATATATGGGTAGCAGTGTGGTAAATATTTATTTTAAAATACAGATTTTAATAACTGTTCATGAACAGTACATATACATGTAAATACCTACAAGTTAAGAACATATGTAAACTCATTTTTTTGCAACACGTTTATTTGGGGGTATGTGGTTGTCCAGACTGACACCATGATGATGTGAAGAGCACAGAAACCGGTAGGAGGAGAACACCAGTGGCTGAGTAGGTTAACTGTGCAGGGAATTAGAGTGCACCCCTCTCTCCTGTTCATCATATTTCTTCGATTTCTGAAGGGTGGAATCTTCACAATCTAATAGGATGCTGCACCGGAGTGACACGTGCCTCACTGTGGGCCACTCTCCCCCTTTCCCCACTGTGGGACTGGGTGTGAGCTTGTTCCTTGCAAACCTGATTACTACAGCTGCCAGAAGTCCTTGCAGCAGAATCATCATTGATTGTGAACACCTTCACTTGCTGTGAGCTGCAAACAAAGACTGCCTCCCAGATGATATGAAGAGCACAGAAACCGGTAGGAGGAGAACACCAGTGGCTGAGTAGGTTAACTGTGCAGGAAACTAGAGTACACCCCACTCTGCTGTTCCTCATATATATATATATATATATATATATATATATATATATATATATTGAATGGCCCACGGTAGTGGCCGTGTAGTTATGGTTAAGTTGCTAAACTCATAGGAAGAGCACTTTTTCGGAAGCTTATAACTTCGCTCCCCCTGGAGGAATCCTCACCAACTTTGCAAAAGAAGTATATGGCCGGCTCTGAATTATTTCATCATATTGGGTGTGGCCTCGTGCAGGGGGGACCAGAGTTATAGGGGGGGTCCCAAACATTTTTTTTCCATAATCTGAATGGGCAAAAACTTTGCGCATGGCTACAGCCCAAACGGCTGGACGGATATGCACCAAATTTGCGTTAGGAACGGGGGCTTGGGTCAGAAAGCGTGCTTTTGTGTGTTTGGTGGAAATCGGACCAGTACTTTTGTTGAAAAGAACTGAAATTGACATCCCAAAAAAATAGTGATATCGGAGGCCGGTCCGCTGACCCATTTCCCTGTTTGCTCGGCGAATCGAAGTCTCATTGGCCTGCGGTATGCCATGCTATCAGCGAACATTCGACGCGGCTGGTGGTTGGCTGGAGGTAAGCGTGCTCTGCGTCAAAGGTTTTGGTAAACGGTGCCATGGTGTATTGGAGGACAGACCACGACAGCTTTACTTTGACTAATATACAAAATCACATAAGATGGCGGAACGGCTTGACCGCATTATTTGCCTTTGCATTACACACTTAGTCCTTCCTTTACTTTATTTTAGTGATCCTCACATGCCGATGCAGGTTGGCGCTCGAGGACATTGCAGTCCGAATCAATTGCTTCTGTCAGGTCGGCGATTTTATTTACGATCCCTTAGCCAGACAAACCTTAATTAAGTACTAAGACAGTTCGTTTTTCGCTCTACTAGTGGAAATGGTTTGCACAATAGCGCTGTCAAGTAGATTGTATAGGAGAGTCACCTTACAGCACAGATTTCTTGATGCCTAGTTATTAGTACACGGATAGAAGGCTATCCACATGTTATTGTTGTGCATATATATTCTCTAAATTTTGAGTTTCAACCATAATGGTTTACATTGTTATTTGCAACACACGTTGAACCCAATAGATTCTGGCAATGGACTCTGTATATATTGAATAGTGTTGTCTGACTGGTATTACAATGGGAGTCTAATTTAAAGAAATTGTTCTCTGCACATTTAGAGTTACCCGCAAATGCAAAGCGTAAGAGGTAGGACCCGGATATTTTACAATTCACTTGTTTCTTAATTGTTATGACGATTACGCATCATGGTAATTTTACCTTTGCTATATAATAACTGGAATTAGTTCTGTTTTGGACAGCTAGATGTGGCATAAATCTTTATTTAATTATTTTTCTATATATTTCAGTATTTGTTACCCTGGTCTGGTAACTTCTACCGTTAATAGAGTTACGTTGTGAGCTATGCTATCACGAAAGGTACAGTTTGAATTATTTTCACGTCTTTAAATTGTCAGAAGTAACCAGCTGGTCACGCTGTACCTAATGGAGTTCTACATTAATGCAAACTTTGTGTATATTTATCCCTTTTTGTCTCCTTGTTTGTTATTTTTGATTGCACTGTACATCATTTGGTTGCTGTTATCTCCGCAAACTATGTAAGTATTCTAAAATGTATAATTTCTGTTTTTGCTGATAATTTGGTCCTATGTAAACTGGTTTTTGAGATGTATTGCTATATATCATGTGGTGTAACTACCCTGATATTACCCACTGGGGACCCCAATTATGATTTGTCGCTCTTATTATTTATGTTGAAATTCAAGAACTGTTTGTTAATTTTGTCATATCAGCCTCAGAAGAAGAGCTGGATAGCTCCAAACACGTGTCAGGCTGACTTCATGTGTAAAATTAAATGCAAAACTGCAATTCTAATTTGGACTCTTTTGGCGCAGTGTTTCTGGAATCTTCTGTGTATGACATTTACAGATAGGGTGTACCATGGTGTGCTGTGTGTGGTAAGTCCTTAGCCCCTTTAATGCATGGCTGCAGCCCTTGCACAGAAAAGTATGTCCACTGGTTGAAATGGTATGTCGACTGATTGAAAGTTGGTGCTACATTGTCGCTTTGTGTGTGTTGTTTTGGCATTGCACACATTGTTGGTTGTATGGGTGTGGTGATTGGTAGAACATCTGGGAGTTGTCGGTGTATGGGTGGAGATGCTGCAGTGACCAGTCATGTACTGTGGCCACTGGGTGCACTAATGCAATAGCGTAAATATGGAAGAGGTTACGGTGCAAAAGGTTTGTACATGTGCTTGTGTAGTGTGCATTGCGCAGATTAGTAAGTGTTGAAATTAACTTTGCAGTACAGTTTGTATGCGTGTAGTACAATGTGGAGAGCAGGACCAATGTTGTGACGATTGTGTTGTTTGTTTGGCATTATTACAATGGTTTCTGATTGGAAATGGGTAGTGGTGCCAAATCCTGTGGTATGTTTGTGTACTATGGGAAGTTGAACATGTGTGCTTGCATTCCTGCTTTAGGGTGTAGAAGTTGGGTAGACGTGCTGGTGCCTATGTTGCCTTTGTGCATGCCTGCATGTTCACCTGCATAACTGTGCATATCCGTGGTGGGTGTCGGCAAGGCCTGGGTGTATGGCTGAAGGCCGCAGGCCGTACGCTACATACACAACAGGCTAGGCATTCTTCACAGCCACCACAATGCAATGCAGTGATGCACTTATCAGTCTGCATGCAAGTCAGGTTGGTAACTTCTATGCAATGGTTGTGGAGGACATTGTAGAGTTGGTAGAGCAGCAGAAGTGAGCTGCTATGTGTACAATAGCATTCATTGCCCCTGTTGCACAATAGGAAGCCACATGTCAGCATTTGCGTTTGCTATGGTTAGGCCCTTAGAAGAACCTTGCTTTAGGAAGTGCTGTAAAATATGGCAGCATGAAAGGACGTGCTCAGCAGCACACATGTAAAACATGGCCAATGCACACAGCCTCCTACATACCGTTCACCACACCTGCACCCAACAGCGTAGGCCTTCATCACAGCCACTACAACATAATGTAGCCACGCAGTTATCACTCTGCATGCATTTGAAGTTGGTGACTTTTACATAATGGTTGTGAAGGACATTGTACACTTGGTAGACCAGCAGAAGAGAGCTGCTATGTCTAAATTAGCCAGTTGTTTCACCCCAAAGAACTTTATGTCTTCTTTCTTGTCTTTAGAGTGCCCCTTTTGCTAGTGTTCTACTAGTGCTGATTTATATTCTGGTGTGCACAGGTTCCTCAATTGTTCCCTAATCCTTGTTCTGAGCACCCAAATTGTATTGCCCATATACATTTTGTTACACAAACATATGATAATGTAAATCACATAGATATTCTACATTCTTGTATTTTTATGGTGCATCCATTGGTGGTATTATATCTTTGCATGTTGTTTAGGGCATATTCACACAGATTGCAATTCCCACATTTGTAAAACCCTTTGACAGTGTTTCCGGTCAGTAAACTAGACTGAAATGTGGGTTTGGCAGTTTCCATGAAGCTGGGGCTTAGTTGTGTCCTCAATGTTGGGGCTTTAGTATAAGTAATCATTGGTTTCTCTGAGAGGTAGTCCCTTAGGTCCGGGTCTAATCTCAGTAGATGCCAATTCCTCTGGACTATGTTCCGAACTGTCTGTTTGTTTTTTGAGCATTGCGTGATCTTTCTCACTTTGTCTTTATCTTCATCTGTCTTCTTGGGTTTAGGGGTTAGGTATTCCAAGCGCTGCTTACTTTTAACCCTGGTTCTAGCT
Organism: Ambystoma mexicanum; assembly: GCF_040938575.1. Taxonomy (NCBI): domain Eukaryota; kingdom Metazoa; phylum Chordata; class Amphibia; order Caudata; family Ambystomatidae; genus Ambystoma; species Ambystoma mexicanum. The sequence continues at coordinate 1,576,838,117 of NC_090937.1, forward strand.
GTGTTTACACATTCCTTGGGTTAACCTCACGATAGAAATCTCTCTTTGGTGATGCTATATTCTGTGTTGAATGTACTGTCTTTGCTACAATTTCTTCTAGCCCTCGTGAACTCCCCTATTGGTATATTTTTGATGTTGCTTCTCATGTGGCAGCTGTCTACGTGTAGGTTAGCGTTAACCTCTGTTTTTTTGCAGAACGTTCTAGTATGTAGCGTTCCATTTTCTACATAGTTGTATAGGTCAAGGAATGTTACCTCCTGGCGGTTCATTTCTATCGCAAATTGGAGGTCAAAACTATTGGCATTCAGGTAGTCACAGAATTTGCATAGTTCCCCCTCATTTCCATTCCGTACGATCAGGCTGTCATCAATATACTTTGCCATTTGACTACTTTCTGAGATATTAATGTTAGTCTAAATGCATGCTTGTCCTCAAATTCTCCCACAAATAGATTACCCTTGGCTGGGGCAAAGCATATGCGCATTGCAATTCTTTTAGTTTGTTGAAATGATGCATCCTTAAATAGGAAAACATTGTTAATCAAGACAAATGCCAGTAGTTCTTTCAACATTTCAATGAATAGGTAGTTTGTTTGTTTGTTTGTTTATTATTTATAAAGCGCCCATACCCGGGGGTAACAGGGCACAGCGGTTACAAGTATATGCGAAGCTTGGTTACAGCAGTTACAATGATACATATATACATAAGGGTGAAAATAATATATATATATACAGGGAGAACATATTTGCTGGCCAATGTACAGAATATACAAAGAATATCGTACGAGTGTTGAAGCGGTGAGCAAGAGGTTAGTCATGTTGGTTTTGGGATTTTAGCCATGTAGTGGCATTAATTCTAAACTTGTGATAAGTTTGGTCTGCTCTAAGGCTTGGAGGCAGGGTGTTCTAAAGTTTGGACGCTTGCACCGGGAAGCTGTTCCCTCCAATAGTGGCTCTTTTGAAGCTCGGTATGATGAGGCGATCTTTGTTCATGAGTCTTGTTGGTCTAGTAGATGTCTTTTTGTGTAATCTTTCAGCCAAGTAGATAGGTGTGGCATTGTTGAGAGATTTGTATGTCAATGATAGAGTTTTTAGAAGGACTTTGTCGTGGGTGGAGAGCCAGTTATTCTGTAGTGGGGTGCCCAGATATTCTGATAGGTGTAATCAATGGTGTTAAGTGCCAGAGTGTGCTTTATGGATGTATATATGTCTTTTTAACATCCATGGTGGCCAGTATGTAGTGATCTTTCCATTCTATTCTTCCGACGTTCTCTAGCACATGCAAGGTGTCCCTGGTGTATGAGTCCAATTTGTAGACTTCTAGTCTAATGTTAGTCTCTATATATTTGGATAAGTTCTCTGTGGCCCAACCAATGCCGCTATAAATGGGCCTTACTTCTGGAAGGTTAGCATATTCCTTGTGTACTTTTGGCAGGAAGTAGATTATTGGTATCCTTGGTTTGTCGATTATAAGAAACGATATTTGATCATCATTATCCAACTGTTTGGTGACCCATTTGCAAACTAGAGTTTTCAAATTTTGTATTGTGTGGATCCTGAAACTTGTGCTCACTTCACTATAACATCCTGGTGTTGCCAGATATTCATTAGCCATCTTGATGCAATCACATCTGTTGAGAATCACAATGTTGCCTCCCTTGTCTGCCTCTTTAATTATTATTTCCTTGTCTGATTTTAGTTTGTTAATAGCCTATCTTTCATATAAAGGTTGTTGTTAGCTTCCCTATGGCAGTGTGACTTTTGTCTATCATTATCTCTATATCTTTTGTAATCGCCTTATGGGAGGCATCAATGCAGTTCACCTGTTGGATGATTGCGATGAATTTAGATTTAGATTTCAGTTGGCTTTCCCTTAGTGCATTGCTGTGTATGCCCAGCTAGTTAACTAGGTCTGCATCTGATATCTATAAATTGTCTTCCAAGTTTAGAAGTGTTGTCATTCCGTTAGATTTCTTAAGGAAAGCGCACTGATTGGTGCATCTGGTGTCTCTTCTTCTCTGGGTGGTTCCAGGTTGTAGAATCATTTTTTTAATTTGAGTTTACGTATACATTTGAATGTGTCAATCTGCAGATTAGTATAATCTGTATCCACATTGGGTGCAAACGAAAGGCCCTTGTTCAATTCTTTCATATCTGTGTCATCCAAGGTTTTGTTAGATAGGTTAAGGACTAGGTTTATCTCCTTTCCGTCACCTCCCTCCTGTGTTTCAGTCGGGTTTGCATCCCGGGTTTAGTTCCACCTACTCCTCTTTCTTCCTCCTCCTCTCCCCCTACAACCTCTGTTGTGTATCTTGAAATTGTAATATTTTGTCCTACCGGGTGCTGGTATCTTACTTGTTTTCCATTTGTTAATCTATTGCAGTAGTGTTGTCTCATGATTTGTTCTTACTAAAACTCTTTTTGTAGTTCTTAGATTGTCTATTTGGTTCGTATAAGAAGCTGAGGGGTTCTCACCTTCACTATCCATGTATCAGGTCCCAGCGCCGAAATTCCTGCAGGAGCAAACAATAGCCCACCCAATCCTCCAAACCAGTCAACTTAGCAGTCAATTGTACAACTACTTGATTGACCAGATCGGGGGAAAGTGGAAAAAATAACAAACGGTCAGGATCCCTCCGGTCTCCTTAACTCGTGGAACACTGGAAAACCTGCAAATAAATCTTAAATAAGCATTCAGAAATTACATCTGCACTGAACTTTTTATTTTTCCACTCATGACCCTCAAGTTACCCGACCACCTCTGCTTCAAGCTTAGTGGCCTTTTGGTGCTTAGGATTTCTTGTACTGCTGCCACTAACAATAAGTCCCAAACCTGCTGAGTAATATGCTCACTGTGACTGCATCTTCTTATCTCTGAGATGAACTCTCAAATTTTCTATATTGTTTTCTGAATTCCAATTCACTTTTTATTTCTTTTAGGAACTTTCTCTGCTCTCTTACCTGAGTCTAAATGCAGTCTCTAGTTCTTATTTTCTACTGTTCTCAATTCCTTATTGAAATTTATATATAACTGTAGCTCTAAACTATTGGCATTTAATAATCAACAACTATATAACCTGGTGTACGTTCCTAACTAAATTGTTTCTCAAGTAGCTTCTATGCTTGCTTAGCTTTCTCCATAGTCTTTGAAATTGCCTTCTAACGTGCTGGTATGCCTTTGTTCTTTGTTTTTACTTTGTTACTTCCATTCAGAAATAATTATTGTAATTTTAACATTGGTTGCGCACGTGCGTACCTTCAACAAATAATTTACTTGCGCGTACCTGGTAACTGACTCACAGAAGAAGAGGAAGTTCCCGGAATCGCTCCTCACATGCAGCGTACGTGACAGGCGCTGCGCAGCTGGAAATAAACGGCTTTCCACAAGCCACGCACCGAACACGTTCCGTGCCTCTGGTATCTCAGCCTGTATTCGTGTTCCGTCGTCTGGTTACTATTAGAATGCTACGCCACACCACTACTGGATTTCACCAGACACAGCTCAGCTCTCTCTTCAGGACCGGCACACTGGGCACGCTGCTAGGTACTTTCCTCGAACGCGAAGGAAGCTCCGACGCACAAAGAAAAAACAGAACGCTTTCCTTCATAAGCTTTGCTCATTACTTCAGGAAATCAAACGTACACTTCTGCAACTGATGCTTACGCGCACTTCCAAAAACTGTAGAATTACACCTTATATACAACTATTAAAGTAATGAACAGTTCATCCTTACAGTAGAAGATAGTCTTAAACTTCCTTAAGTAGATTGAGAATTTACACAGAACATGCAGTTTGCAAATAGTTTCTTTTTAAGTTACAAAGCATTCACAAACACAACTTTGATTTTCCTCACTGTCACTTATCTGACATATCTCTGACTTTTCCTGAAGGTTATCCTTAAAAGATGTGTCTTCAGTTATTTAGTTTCTTCAGGTATAGCTGGGGCTGTAAATCGCTGTGACCGTTTATTGGCTGATCTTGAATGAAAGGCAGTTTAGAACCTCTCCAGAGGTTCCAAACTGCATCACAATAGTCTGTAGAAGTCTGTAGCCAATCATTTCAGATCAGGAAGTTCACCATCATGGATTGGGAGAACAACAGCTGTCTATTCTGAAGTGAGGGAAGTATTGTATTGTACTTGACTTAACCACCACCCATAATAGTAAAAATAAGCTCTAGAACCCTGGAACCTGACAACATGTATGAACTGGCTGGTGATGCTCCTGAAGCGCTAGTGCGCGAGTATGGTTAATTTTTATCATCATATTTCTGCTGAAAGGTATAGACTCTGTCCTGGCTATAATCCCTGTCGTCTTTAGATGATTTTCTCGTTTTTCTTAGTTTCTCCTCGGCTTGATGGCCTTTTCTGAATTGTATCCATGATGTTAAAGTTTTTCTTTTTGGTTGCCTCTGGTACATCAATTTCCAGGATATCTTTTTACATTTTTTGCATTTCTGTTTCTACCCTTTTGTGCTCCCTGTCGGCGTTTCATGTGAGTAGTTCCATAGGTTGATTCTCATTCTTCTGCAAGGTCTGAGTCCTCTGTATTATTAAAATTTGTAAAGATTAGGATTCTTAAACCACGCGGCAGTTGGTCGTTCTCCAAGTCATTCTGCATTGATGCTCTTTCATAGTATTTGTTAATTTCCCTAATTGAGAGACTTTCTAGATTCACACAGTTTCCGCGTAGTGTTTCATCATGCGTTGATCTATTTCTAAAGGCATTTTCTGTACTGCCTCTAGCAGTAATGTGGGCTCTAGTATCCTTGTCTCTATTAATGCAATATGTTGACATAATGGTGGACTAGTTCGGTGTAAGGTGGTTGCACCATCTAACTGGAAGAGAAAACGGAAAGAAGGGAGTGATGAATATTCAGTGCACCTACCCCTCGCTATCTAATACTTATGAGCATATTTGGTAAATTGGTCTAATTTGGCTGTAGGACCCAGCAATGAGTGTTATCCACTAGTCAGTCAGTGAATTAGGTACAGTGCGTGGTTATGTTGGGTTGCTTGCGCCTAGCTCTTTTGTTAAAGCAGAATTTCCCACAAATATTATCCACTCCCTTCTTTCGCCTACAATTAATCAGGCTGATTTTGTCAAAAGTGCTAAATGCATCTAGGACTTACCATGCATGTTTCCACTGTTGCAGAACGGAGTGAAAAGGGAAAAAGTGAACACAGGCAAAATCACCTTTATTCTTTCATTTTACTTTTGTTTTTGTAAACTAGGTCAAAGCCATGTGAAAATGATCCCTTTTAAATGGAGTCCTATTTAAGACGCCTGCTTTTAGCTTGTGCTAAAAATGCAGGTGGCTTCAGTGGGAATACTTTACTGTTGACGCCTGCATTACAATCTCATGAAAGCATACAACTAGGTAGTTTTAGGGTGGAGCAGAAATAAGGAAACGGAAAACTACTTCACCCTGTCTCCAAGTCTGACTGCAATAGATTTTTAGAATGCCCCTGAGCTGCAGAATAAATGCAATGACTGGCATATCTCATTTAAAAATTATATCACAGCACTGACGCTTTTAAAATAAGCCCCAGTTGGTAAATTACACTAATTCTGTAAATGATCCACCTATAAGAAAGGGATGAGTACCAAATTGCACGTGCCTACTTTGCATTAAATCATAGAGCATTGTGGACACATTAGAATGATCACTGATATTTTTATTTGACAGATTCCACACAGCAACACTCACAATAACAATAACACCTTTAGACAATGAGAAATATATACTAATTTGGGGAGCGTTTGGTGCTTCAGTTGAGGCTTGGGGTGTAGATATGCATTGACAGCTTACATGTGGTTTTTACCGGCCAGCCCTAGAAAGGGAAAAAGATAGGGTGGAATATTTGGGTGGACCAAAATATTGCCCCACCTAGAACCAGTGTGCGAGTCGATTGTCACATGTTGGTCACGCCCAGCCACATGCTGAAATGCCTTCGAGGGACGCTCATAGGACTTAATAGAGGAGGCTTTGACAGTTATGAGGTTCTTATTTCAGAATATTCACATTAGCATCTCCAGTATGCAGGACTACATGTAGACTTAGTACGCTTCGGTGGCTCTTGATTGTGCCCCAAGAACTCCTACATAGCATGCTGTGAACGGTAGCCCCATCATCAATGCAAGCAACCATAACAGAGTCACCCCATGCGCCACAGGGACTCAGAGCCAGGAACCACACATTGCTTGACTTTCAACTGAGGATCGACTGGTCATCCTCTATAGCTATGGGCAAGGAATTTTCCTCTACCTCTACACCAGAATATCCCAATTGCAGGAGTCCCCTGCTGCCTATATGAAAGATTGACCCACTTACGGGCTCTCTCTTAAGTTCCCATCTCAAGCAACAGGGCTTGACAGCAAGGGGAAACATTATTCTATACATTTAGATAAATAATTATGTTGCATCCCATGTGCTCCTCCTTAGGGAACCTCATTGCTTTGATGGTTACTACATCAGCTCATGTCCCCAAAGAACCATTTTCACCTCCACCACCAGTTACCAGACTTTTAGCAGCTGCCCCAAGTGAAATATCAACCTGTTTCATTTGCTAGATCTGCCACACCACCTCCTCCTAACCCATTCTTTAGAATGGGACATTACCTCAGAGGATGGACCTAGAGATGACCAGGATCTTGTGTCTATGATAAAGGCCTTTAGTAGGTATTTACTTGGGCAACGCAATTCGGACTACAGCCCCCACAACCAGAAACGTTTTAAATGGGCCTTCTGGTAGTGGTTACATGAGGCAGGAATGTACAGTGTGCACTGCAGCCTGACTTGCTGATTTTTTTGTGAGACATCCCCTTACAGGGACTGCCACCAACAGCTGCATGAAAAAGAGAGTCTTTGTGTAGGAGTTCATCCTCTGGCTCAAACAGCAGTCGTGGTGGCAGCCCTGGACGAAATCATGGGGACACCAGTACCTTCCGCTACTACCAGCTTTAGCCCCTGTAAACAGACAAGAAAAGGCTTGGCACAATAGGAAGAAAATATATCTAGCTATAGGTAATGACGGGAAATGACCACCGTCACTCATGATCTTCCAGAGGACAATCAGGAGGCTTCTTTATAGGCATCTCAGATAAAACAGGCAGCTCTTTGGACATGTTATGGGCGGCAGCCAGACAGGGGGACTTGGTGGCCAGGCGGCAGCCAGACAGGGGGACTTGGTGGCCAGAGGACATCTGTTCCTCCACTCCCCCACAGATGAGGTCATCACAAAAGGAAAATCAAGCACCATAAATGCAAGCTCACTTTTTTGTGGCTATACTGGCTTCCAATCAGGATCCCAGATTAGAGCTGAAGTGAATAATCAATATCATCAAAATCGATGAAACAAAAGACAACAAATGGGTTCTTCTGCTCTTCCATCACCAGCGCCAAGGTAACACATTGATGGGCCTCAACCTAAGGAGTTTAGCCACCATTTTCAGGGTTAGAGTATCAAAAGGTGGCCACAACAGGAATTAAATTAACTACTCTCCTTTTTCCTACTCCCACCATCAACAGGTTTAATCAAATCTTGAATCAGAGATTGCCAAATGACTGGGGATTAGGGTAATAGGGAAGGGGTCACCATCCAGGGCTCTGAAGGCATTTTCTTCATGGAAAAGCATGTATACCCACCATACTCGACCATTTAGATTTTATTTTAACTTCTTTCTTTCAATGAAGAAGTTGAACACAGCCAACCCAGGGCAAATTCTCTCCTCCCTGCTACACTCTGGATCGGTAGGACGCCTTCATGCATGTACTCCATTTAACTTTCTTATCGCAAATTCATGTGGCACCCAAGCCCAGTACTATCAGCTGGGAGTTCTCCCTTTTAGCCTCAGCTCTGCACCCCAGGTGTTTACCAAAATGATGTCGGTGGTCACAGCTCACTAGAAGAAGGGGTGAAGTCACAACTTCCCCTAACTCAATGATTGACTGATTCCGGCCTCTAAATCACAGGTGGCATAAGTAGCTCTTTGGGCAGCCATGGTCCTTGTGTCCTCCTTGGGTTTACCAGTGAATGTCAGTACATCGACTCTCATTCTGGCCCTATCAGATTTGAACATCAGCTTTGTCTTATGTTTGCCCAGGAGGACAAAGTGTAAACCATCCACAGGATGGAGGCTGAAAGGCTAAAGACCACGGCAGTGATGGACCTCACCTCTGACAGTATTACAGTAGTGAGACATGACAGGCTATACATGAGAAGAACACATGGGAATGAAAACATACTGAACATCTGGGAGCAGGAATCATGTTCTCAGTCCAACATTGTCTTACTATCATAGTCAAATTCTCTGGTGGATTGACAGATCTATGCTCATGACTAGAGTGTCCGTCTCTGAACCCAATCCTTCTGTGTTGATAGTAACTGACTCCTCCCTCAATCGGCGGGGTGGGGGTCACCCTGGCCCACATATAGGTGCTTGACCCTTGGGACCAGATTTCACATATAAATGTGCTGGACCTCATTGCCATCTTTCTAGCTCTTGGAGCCTTCCTCCGCTCTATCAAGAGCTAAAGAGTGATAATCTAAATGGGAAACATGGCAGCAATGTTTATGTGAACAAACAAGTAGGTACATGGTCTCACGAGTTGTGAAAGTTGTGTAGATGGGCCATTCACAAAACATCTCTTTGGTGGCACCCACCTGGTGCATGAGATTAATGTCAGAGCAAACTCCCTGCTCACCCAAGATTTACACAAGTGTGAATTAGGGGACAGTGCAGTGAAACTTTTTTTAAAACCTTTTGGGATCCCCTTCCTGTACCTGTTTGCCATTGAGTCCAACAACAACTTCCCTGTCAGCCTCTCATGGGCGTGGAAGGACATGAATTCCATGTATGCTGTTCCACCACTTTAAACTGGTCCACAACCTCAAGGCAAACACAGATTTCGACATGATCCTGATGGTTCTACATAGGCATAATATTTGTTTGCATTCAAAGCTAGTTTTGGTGGACTGCCATATCCTATCTTCACCCCACCCCTCATCAACATGGTCCTGATAACCCAACTTGTTGTGTCCTGAGTCTTTCACAAGAGAATATGGAGAAAATCAAGACAGCAAGAAAATCTCCCACTAGACCTCAATACAACAGCAACTGAAATAGCTTCTGCCAGTGGTGTCTTCAGAGAGGGATTGTGCTTCTTCAGGCAAGGATTGATGAGGTCCTTACTTTTAGATCCCAGCCGATGATCCTCTTGGGTTGGGGCCCCTCATCCGATCGTGGATCTCAGTATGGTTCTCCTTGATACACAAACAATTTGAACCCATGGCTTGTATGTACATTAATTTTCTATCCTGGAAAAAGACACTTTTGGACGCTATCACGCCAGCACAGAGAATACACGTGATTCAGGCTCTCTGTTCTGAAGTCTCTTCCACAAAGAAGTATTACACACACACTGTTTCATCCTGAAGGTGGTGACAGATTTCCATATCAATCAGATAATAAACTTTCCTGTGTTATTCCTAAACTTTGAAACTGAAGCTAAAAAGTAATTGCACATTCATGATACCAGCAGTACTTTGAAATTCGACTTGAGACAACCAAGATTTGTGACAGTCAGCGGTGCAACATCAGGGACTCGGACAGAAAAGAGTTCCATTTCATGCTAGACATCAACTTTATATAGCATGATTCACTGAGATAACTAAGCCCACTGATGGCTATTCATGCACATTTCATGAGAGAACGAAATCAGCTTCTGTGGCTTTTCATGATCAAGTGCCATTAGAGGATATCTGTAGGATGGGTACATGCTCCACTCTGCATACTTGATGTAATCATCACTTTCTCGCTTACTTTTTCACCTTTGTGTCTTCCGCTAACCGCCTACATAAGGGGGTGTTCTGAAGTCTCCCTCGAGTAGGGAGATAAATGTCCTTGACATAGGTGTAAAAACAGGTTACTCACTGTAGTGCCTATTGTACTTCTAGTTCCTAGTCTCATTTCCTCAATACAGCCTGCCCCCCCGTCCCCTTTAAAATAATTCCATAAAAAATGGTGCTAGATTAAACACTGGTATAGGTTCCGGGAGGGAGGGAGAACCTGTGCTAGGCTGGTCCACACATGTGCATGCACGATGCACACATTGTTTTCATATTAATTTAATGCTGTCCTACATCATGCTCCATTTCCATCTGCATAGGGGTCTACATCTCATAACTATGGAGGAAAGGGGAGTATGGAGGAAAGAGGACTATGGACTTAGTGTACAGTAGCCACTACGTAAATAACTAATGGAAGAGCAATGGTTGTGGGTCACTTCGTCTCTGACAACATTTCAAATTCATGTATAAGCTAAGAAACTCTTGTGTGGTCATGAAAAGGTTTCTAGAATAAAAACGGGACAGGGGGCGTTGACAACTTAAAAAATTATTTACAAAATAAAAAGAGAACGATATTGAGATTTCACTCTTTTATTATGGAAGTCTATAAAATAGCCACATTGATTATTTTAAGATCACAAAATACACAACATTCATTTTAATATGAGTGACATATAATACTATGTACAAACATTTAAAACCACATGAAAGGAATAAAACATACACACGTCCCCACAGCGCCATTTTATAACAACAAAAACACAAGTGCTTCTCTTAATATTAAAAACGACTGCGATTTAAACATATTAATATTTGAACAATGTTTACAAATAAAGGGCAATTCATATTTTACTAAATAACAAATATTTAACCGCAAAGAAATGTATACTAAATATCTATTTATAATTATAACAAAAATAGTACTTATAATAGTTTATAAAGACAGACTTTTTTTAAATTCTGCGACAGTTGTGTATAAAATAATATATATAGTGAATTAGCCAGCATAAGGACTGTGCTAGGAACAAATTCTGACATTCAAAGTGCTTATTCTGCAAATCCATTGCAGGAACTTTTATTTTTTAGTCAAGTTATACGGTCAAAGGAGCGGCATTCTTGAAGTACCGCCAGCCTACTTATAGCAACTCAGGCCTGGAGAACTCAGGACATTCCCCCTCTAGGCAACAACTAAGAGGTATTACTTACTGAAGGAATCCCTGCAATTGTACTCCATAAAGTGGATGTTGTGACAGCCCATAATGGTACTGATGTACACTATTTGTGGGATCCAACAGTGGCAAGGATCCAATGGTAGGATACTATGAGAAGCTAATGAGTGCAGTAACATACCCATCTACGTACGAGGGTGGTGTGTATATAGATAACAGAAACTGAAGAAAGATTGGAATGGCAAATCCCCCATTTGTTGTTTCATGTACATGAAAATGATTGACTGACAAAAGAGGAATAACTGGAGAAGTAGCTTTAGTTATGCATACTTTAAGAAAAGCAGGGATTATTTTGACCTGATATACTGCAAGTGCAATGCTTAGTACAAAGCTTGATAATCGGGAAAATGCAATGTTCTCATTAAAGGGTTGGGAAGTTGTAAAAAGGTCCAGCTCTCTTATTAATTTAAATGAGTGGCAAGTATCAGCTTTGCCAGAAGAACCAGTTTCTGAGAAAGGAACTGCCTCTATGCCAACATGGCTGCCACAGCTACAGGAATGTTCAAAGGGAACTCGTCAGTCTCATTGAGCTTTCAATAGTGTAGAAAAGCTGTGCAGCATAGATCAGAGGGAATTATTTGTTTCCTTCTTTGTCTCCCAATGCCTAACTTCTCAGCTGCATCCATATAAGGCAGTGTCTACAGTCATTTCAGGACCTTTGTGTATAGCCTGCTGTGTATATAAAATACACACATATATTTAAAATGTGGTAGGAATGTGAGCATCAACAGATTAGCTAGTTTATTCTTTGAACAATTCAATTTGCTGAATGTTATGAATATCTGTATGTATGCATACGGGAACGTATATATGCACTCCAGACTAAATTATCTCTAAGTGCTGTTAGCAGCTGTTGAGAATGAGAATTTAAAACAGTATTTTGTCTTTAGACTTTTTGTGAAAGTTAGGATTCACAGCCGAGTGTCAAGAACACCAAAATATCTACATCTGAAAAACATTGTAATCTGTGGCATGCCAAAGGTACTTACAGTATTCTATGCCATGATGTGAATGTATTTAACGATGAAACACAGCGCTATGCAGATCTGTCATGAATGTATGGTTGGCCATTGGGGTTGCCACAAGTTATATTTGGAGGCACCCTGATATTTAGGACTTTGTGACTTCTGGCCATTGTGTTTTGTATTTCCTGAAGACAAGTTATCCAGCACTTGGAGACTTCAAAGTGCAAATCGTTAAGATAAACTAGGTGTGAGACAGCAAGTATTTCAGGATAATGCGTAGGTCTTGTGAAGGATAAATGGGGCAATCATATTCACTAGGTTGTGCCCCGTTTTAACCACCCACATCTAATCAGCATAATATTCTTGTACTGCATTGTTCGCACAGGTGGAAAAAGGGAAGATTGTTGGAGAGCTACTCAGAAGTGAGGGGAAAATAGTTGACAACGTTGCTATGTTCGAGTGGGGGGGAAACGGTTTTACTGGTGTGGGTGAAGTTGAGGAGGCCTAGAAGGAAACATTCAGCACCGTGGGTCATTCTGGAGGAAACATAATTTACTGGTGAATGGTTGTTTCTAGGATGAACTGCATCAGATCTTTGCAGGAATCGTCTTACCCCTTGTGAAAAGTCAAACACACCATATTTCTACCAGAACTGATATTTGACTACTTCCTGTTTCCTTTTTTATACTCTACGGGTGTTGTTGTTTTATGACAGTCTACTATGCACTATGTCACACCATTAAAAACTTTTCATTGAATGAAACTGAACTAAGCGGTAATAGGCCTTGGTATGATCAGATTGCTCCAGTGTGAAACACAATACATTGCTGTATGCTTCCATTTCAAGCAGTACTTGATTTTGGCATCTGAGACGAGTTCACAGCGTAATGGCGATTTTAATTTTCTTAAGTGCCTTGTTATCAGAGGGAAGGCACGGATAACCCCCAATGTTGAATTCTTTCACTAGTAGGTTACCCAACTTCACTTCAAAGGACAAAGCATCACTAAGTCAGACATGATATAGTTGTGCAGACAAATTACAACTCTGAGGAAGGAACTGAAGAAGTGCCAAGGAATTTCCTACTTATTCAGGTACGGTTAGACTTGTGCTAATGTATTTGATTTATAAAGCACAAATCTAGGAAACAAGCAACGATTCCCTGTGCTAAAAAACGGGAAACAATAAAGAGAGAGGTGAGCAGGGACAGCCAGGGGAGGGGCAGGGGCAAGAGAGAGAAAGGGGCAAGCATGCTGGTATGATAGCCGAGTTAAGTGCTGAGGTGTTTATCTGTTTGTTTGTGCGTGTGTGTGTTAGCGTGCATGCGTGTGTGTTATGCAGATTTGAATGCCAATACAGGTGACTCAGCCTTTCATTCTACTGAGGTGGATGGAGTGTGTCCCAGTTTTGGTTCGGTAATAAGAAGTGTTTTAAAAAATGTCTATGTAAACGCTTTGGTGAATACGCCATATAGTTATCATGCACTTAGATGGTGACAGGGTGTTTCCCGAATAGCAGTATCTTCAGTTGCTGGCTGAAGTCCAGAGATAGAGACAATCCGATATGTGCTGCCATGTTATTCGTGAAACTGGGTACATAGAAAAAGGCCTATTTTTTCCGTTGTTTTGATCTACTTTCACCTCTTAGATTGTAGTCTGGTGATGGCATGTCTTCTGGTACTTCCGCAGATGGTTGAGCTTTTCTAGGTGCTTTGCAGAGCATGCTTTCTTCTCTTAGGACAATTGCAAAAAATTGTGGAATCCAGGCTCTGACCACAGTAGGACCAAGTATTCCAATCTCCTTCTTTTTTTTCTCACAGCTTCCAGCTCTCAAGCTAACCAGCAAGCTTGAAATTGAGTCTCTAAATGCTTGTAAAGGCTTCATTCCAAGCTTCCCTTTGTGATGTACACACATTGTGCACTGGTAAAGGAGACATGGACAAGCTGTGCCGCAGGAAGACGAGATGTCCTTTTCGACCACTGCTCAAGCTCTAATAGGGTCAGAGCCCCTACCATGGGGTTTTATTGTGTGGTAGGTGACTTGCACTCGCGTTAGAGGCCCTAGCCTTTTGCTCCGGACCACTGGCTTGGGCAGTGCTCCTCAACCACTTATTAGGCAGCACTTGACGCTTTTACTTTTTCAGGCCACAGTATGGAGTACGTCTCAGAGTTCTTCATATACTTTCTATCCAAGTGTCCAACACTTCCTGTGCGGTACGGGGTGATTGTAATGGCTCATTGTAACAGCACTTCTCAGCAGAGTTCTGTATAAGCTGGCACCAACACTTTTCAGCGGGGCCACAAAGCTCTGAATGGGTGAAGTAGGAACACCTTTCAACTGGAATGCCAGATTTATAAAGTAATAGTATTGTTCCTTCTCATTGAGACTACTATATTCCAAATTGGATAGTAACGGTATATCACAGAAGGTAGCAGTAACTGCACTGTTTGTCAGACAGTATACCTTTCTGTAGTACGCTTGGTTTCAGGCATAAATGAAAACAAAGCACCACGGGTTGCTTTTCTATTGCAAATTTTTGAATTTCGATTTCATGTTTCAGCTGCTTAGTTTAACTGTCCATTGCAATTTCACAAGAGGACAGTGAGCATATAGTACGTAGGATTACTCAAAGCACTGCTTAAAAAGAAAGACATTAAAGAGAAAGCAGTCCTTCGCTGAAATGTAAACTAGATATTCCCAAGCCAACCAAAACAAAGGACAGATCTAGATCTGTTAGCAGAATTTTTCTCAGTTATAAGAACACATTGCTTGTACACTATCGGAAAAGACGATTATTTCCCTTCACAACATCAGAATTGCTATGCTCATTCTCCTACAATTGAACCTCGCATAATGTTAAACTAGATGCCACGTATGCCACCTAGTGTAGGCCGTTGATTTTTTTGGCCTGTGCAGATCCGCCACTGGAAAGAAGGCAACTCACTTTCCTTAGCTTGGTGTTCTATCGCTTGGTTAAGAGACCGAGAAGAGCCACTAGGGGCAAATTCACAAAGGTGAAGACTTACAGACTTAATTGACAGTGTACTTGAGTAAGTTATGGAGGGCATAAGTTACACCTATGTGCGTTTGTAAATTCCGACTGGATATGATATTCACACTGAACCAAGTCCATCAGAAGTGTAATATAAGCATGTAATAAAATACAAATGCATATGCAGTTTTTTCACAAAGGAAATGCTCTTACACCTGAACAGGTAGACTGATTTATGTGTACTTTCGCCACGGAATACATTATGCAATGTGAGTATTAAAAAGTAGTTTAAACTTTCAAAATATGATTCTTTCTTGTCCTAGAAGTAAATGGGTGAATATGGGTTGGAGGGGACAGGAGACTATAGTAATGAGGTATGCAGCAAACGATCATGTTAGTGGCATACCCCATAAGGAAAGCTGCAAACCCAAGTCCAAGCGCACTGTTCACAGTAATGGTATCTTTAAATCTGGGGAAAAATCGGCTTACTTCTTCCTTGTGGTATAGACAGATGGTTGAAAATTCGAATTTCTGGATGTTAAAATTTGTTTCGCAGTGAGAAATCCTTCTAAATACAATGGTCGTTATTCAAAATTCTGGGCTTTTCCTCAGTGTAAATCGGCTGAAGAAAATAAGATGAATGTGCGTTATTCTACATCAGATCACAAAGATGGCATGGAATGTTCTTACAATATTATGTTCGAAAAGTAATAATAGAAATATTCATGAATGAATCGGGTCACAATACACAGATGTGCTATTATATGGCAACATTGGGAATTGAGGAAAGGTGATTGCACTAGTGCTGAAACTCCAGTAACAAATACCACCTCTACTGTGGTGCTCTCACATTGTAAACCCCTCTCGGTTGTCCCACAACAGCAGCCATAGATATCAGTCTAAAGTCAAAGCATTCATCTTCAAATGAAATCAGGTAGGTTTCAAAATGTCCTACAGTTCGAAAAGATCACTTCAAGCATGAGCTCGTTACCCAGCAGGGCAGCTTTTATTGTGATGATTCTAGGCCATGTGCAGAAGTGCGACTTCTCTAGCGGAAGAAGGACTGTTTGATGCAGCATTAGCTGATGACGATTGGCTCAGCATGCGCAAAACATCAGTGGATAGAAGGTCAACAACGGTGCGACCTTTTTTGTTAATTTCATTTAGTTTGTGCATTTTTGTGTGTTTTTACAATCACAGCATCTATTTCTACCAATCAGATCCGCTCGCCAATTTCCAAATCCATGAGCAGAAGTCCAGGACCAACCACTAGAAAAGGGGGAACAAACAGAGTCCTTTCAGAAAAATACCTTGGCGTTTTAGAGCCAGAGCAGACACAATGAGCCACATTCCGAGGTTGCCGGTAGACCGCCAGTCATACCAGCGGCCTACCATAAACCTCACCTTACCACTGCCGCCGCCTGACGTCCCGGTGCTCCTGGGATATCATAGGCGGCAGAGGAACAGTAAGATCTCATTCCAGTGGAGTCCCATAGAACTCCATGGGAATGGGAACCCTGAAGCTTCAGTAACAAAACTGCCGGTAGAGGCCTGACCTACCGGTAGGTCAGGCCTACTGGTAGTTCACAGCCCCTACCGGCAGACTTGAAGTGAGCCGGTCCGGAAAGGTTGGCAGTAACTTTGTTACCGGCACCTTTATTTTTGGACTGGCTCACTTTTAATGAGGCACAATGTCTTCCCTAGCCATGGAAATTCTAATGTTTTGTCCTCCCTGTGACAGCCATAAAGGGACCCTTTGTAAACAATCACAATATTGCACGGCATGCTCCTTCTAGATATAGTTCACCTGTGGACCCATACTGAATTGTTTTTGACACTATGATTTGTTGCTTTCCTAGTGAGATGCAAACTACTGCTGTGTGCTACATCTGCATCTCTGTAGCTTCCCTGGAAATAAATGAAGTACATGCCTACGGAACGTTTACTCAAAGCTTTGTTTGAAGAAACTACCTCTGCTTACCAAAATCATTCATATTATGTGGGTAAGAGTACCTTCAAATTTTTTTTTTGTATCTGAATTACTTAGGTTTTAGCAGCCAGTTTGAAGGGTTAAAGAATAGAGATATGTATTAGGAAAAATTAGAAGAGGGCTGGACCATGAGTACTGGAGTGTGTGATTTGACAATAGCGGACAGCCTTTAAGAAAGCTACATTTCAATGCTCTGTGATTGATCTAGCGCATGGCATTTAAACATGGCAGATAATATAGAACCCTGAACCGAAGGGCACAATAGGTTTTTACAGCAGCCTATGCAACTCTATCCCTGCCTCTATCCCCACCTCCATCTCCAACAGGCAGAGACGCAGTACACTCTTCAATCCCTTCTTCCTCATCCTTCCATTACAGCAGGGCCCAGCGAGTCCCACCTTTGATAAAATAGCCATGGGAGCCCTCATATTAGTTTTTCTGGTCAATAGTCACCAGTGTGAATTAGCTAGGTTGACTACGTGGTTGTGGGTGACACTGTTTGTAATGTAACATTATAACCAATGTTCAGTGCCCAATATATGAAAACTGTAACAAGGCCTACATTTGCCAAAATGCCTATACGGTTGACTCATCCCTGCAATATCATAAATTAAGATAACACAATTGTACAATGACAGGTTGGCAGAGTCCCAGTTGCATAACACATAACGACCCCTGTTTCTTGATAACGTCCTTATGCCAAGACCAACTAGGTCTGAACATAATCTATGCCATTTACGGACTCTAAACAGGATTCCCCACGTACAGTCCTCGAACCACAGGCTAACCAGTGATTATGTATATAACTCCTATTTAAATTCACTGGTGCTGATACTCAGAGGGTTGACCTGGTGCAAATCGTAAGAGGGCCATGGCATTTCAGGGTTTCACCTGCTACCTTATAGCTTAGTCACAAACCCGAAATGTGGAGCAAACTGGTGGTGCCTGGAGGATCTCTGAGATATCCACAAGCAATCCTTTGTGAATTGCATTTGCATGTGAGATTATCAGAAGCTCCAGGCACATCCAGTCTTTGGCAATCAAGAATAACGTAACAGGTGCAAGTCAGAGGTGCGCATCTAAATCTTCTCATTTGCCCAGGGCACATCTTAGAGAACCAGTCAAACGAATTTCTTTGAACCAGTGAACCTCGCTCTTGGGGAAAGGACTTGGAAATCTGCTCTGTAGCAATGACAAGTCATGGCTGAATCCATAATATAGCCCTAGAAAAATTCGTGCAGTCCTGTCATTGGACCATCTGCAGGCTTCATAGGCTGGCATAGCCCGCTGAGTCACAGAATGTACAGCACACAATGTTCCAAGTCAAGCAGAGGAAATGCAGCGTGCAACCACAATCAATTCCCTACATCCGTCAATGCAGATTTGTGGACTAATCACAGGCCAGTGCATAACCATGTTAATTTTAATGCCAAAAGCGAGTGAACACAGCTTCATAGACCCAGTCTTTATGCCAAACCAGGAATTATGGGCCAGTAAACCTCGTTAAATGCTCTTGCTGTGCTCAAGCCTTTAACTCGGTCTTCAGGTGCATAATGCTGCTACAGCTGTCATCCGGGTCTATAAAGCTTAATTATTACAAATGTGTCACACACCACTGTATGAAACGTTGTTACAGCCAGTATTGCATGACAATTTGTGCATCCTGTTCATATAAATGCAAGACGTTGCTTGCATCTTTCAGGTTGATTATGACGCACTGAAAAACAAGCGGGCATTGCTCCCCTACAATGACAAGTTTAGTGTGCCAATATTGCATGAGAATATGAGAGTGATCCTGGCTCGTAGTAAGCTTTGGGCTGTCCATTTGTCTCAAACGTTAGCTTTGAGCCTTCTGCTGGACAGGTTTAGATTGTATATGTGTACTGCAATATGGGCCTGGTCCTACGACATAAGAAGTGAAGATTGTTCCTGCCACGTAACAGGTTGGACATGACCATTTAGCGTCAAATGTTGGGCTGTTCCACTCCACAAACTATCTCGTACAAGTGGAGCTGAATCCAAGCAGCAAGGTGGACATTTTGAGGCAGGTCCAGTAACAGGAACTGTCGATCTCATCTGTTAACACTGTAAATTCCCAATGGGGTGTAAGTCGAGATCACCAGATTAGGAATAAAGGATGGTGTAGGCTCAGCTTTCATGCCACCCGTGGTTTACTCCAGCTTCAGTGGATGTCTCCTCATCTGTCGCTGTGGAGCAGAAGCTGATGGTCGACGGTCACAAATCCACTTTAGAAATTACCAAACAAATATCATTTAGCATTGTGTTTAAGCACAACATTTTTGGCAGCTTTGTAAAACCTTCAGACATAAAAGAATATTTTGCAGTGATTGTTGTGAAAAAGCTGTTTTGCTGATGTCGCTGTTTAGCTTCTCTGTTGGTTTCTGTACTTGATTTGTATTGTTATTTTGCATTATTCCCCTGACAGGGGCAGGGAAGAATGGAAACATACACTGGGGGTTACACAGTTGCACCCAACATTGTTTCTGTCTCTGTTATGATTTCGTTCTGGTTGGAATCAAGTCCAAAAAATTTGACTCTGAGTCCATCGACAGGATGGACCACAGGAACCGGCATCACACGTGGAAATGTCCGTGTGGCCAGCTCAAATCGGCTGGTGCTGGCCAGTTCGATGGCTAGGGCTTTGAGGAAAAGCTTTGCCAGATTTTTTCCAAGACAGGTCCGTATTCCACCGCCAAATGGGAGATAGTGGAACCTTCCATCCTTGTCTTCAGTGCGGTCTTGACCGAAGCGGTCTGGGTCAAAAACGTCCACATCCTTGAAGACCGGTGCTGTGTCATGTGTATCCCGTATACTATACATTACACTCCAGCCTTTTGGGATTTGGAATCCCTGAAAAAAAAGATATGCATGATCAGCAAAGACATTAAACTCATAAGTAGGCCACTGCTTTTGACAGAACTGAGATGCAAATTAGAAAAACCTCCAATTATTAATCTCTATGATAATATGCTGTTTATAATTTACATTTTTTCTTTACCTCATTTTAACCCCGCTATCTCAAGGACAAATTATTGCTTTCTGCATTTTGTTAAAAGTGCATAAGCTCTATGATTACAGTAAAATATTTCTCTCCATTTGTACATTACCACACAGGTTTGATGAGATAACATTTCTCCAGCTTGAAAACAAATGATGCTTAATGTCGCTGTCTGGCCTGTTAATGTTCTTACTTAGGTAAGGAAATAATTCTCTATGGGCGGCTGGAGGGAAAGAGGGATGAATGGATAGCTATTTCCCACCCTCTTTTCCTCAAATTACCATTAATAGAAGGCACAGCAAAGTATGGGCTGACTAACATGTAGTCTTCATGTGTTGGATCACTGTGATTTTAACGAAAAATGAAATAACGAAAACATTTGTAATGATCCTAAATCAGTCCCCTCCCAAGTCCCCCATTCCCTCAGTTGATAACCCCACCCCAACACCCTCCCCACCCGTTTTAATCCTTTACCAAACCCCCATACATCTGTTTTACTTAGAACTTGGTATTTTTCAGTATTTAGGGTTCGTTTAAAATGTATTTCGTTGTTTTCAATTCTTTAATATCACTGGATATTCCATTTATCCACTGCCAATAATCACTATAAGGTAGGACACAAAACAAGGAGGTATGATCAATTGCTCCAATGTAGCAAGCCTCAGGCTCCCTCCCACCCCAGCATGGTTGTGCATGGGGCCAAACCTCAGGCTCCTCCAGCTCTCCTGCCAAAATGGCAGCATGTATGACTTGGCTGGATGTTTGAGCAGGAATTTAGATTGGATCTCACTTCTGGAGCTGGATGAACTAGGAAGAGGCGTGCTGGGATAGAAAAGAATTCCTCTAGCATGGAAGGCACACAGCCAAATATGCTAGCTTCAGCCACATCATTAGGAGTTGGGAACTCCAGCGTTGAGATGTCAGCCTGCCAGAGTTATTTTAGCTTGTCTCTCCGTAGCCCACCATTTCACGTCAGATTCTAATTTCACAGAGGTTTGTGTTCTGATTAACACTAAGTTGTACGGGGCAATTTTATAGCAAAAATATCTGTACAGAACATTGACTCCTACAGGGATCTGGTGGAAGAATGAGTGTGAATGAGAGGTCAAAGGCTGAGAAGGATGGACTCACAAAGCAGTTCACTGTCATGAAAGCTGTTGCCATTGAAATACGAACTGACCACAAAAGTGATGAGTGGAAGGTTTCGAATTAATCTAAACCACTGGCAATTGCTCTGGGCAACCTTCCACACCACCGTATTTTAGCCCATCTACGCCATTGCAAAAGGGGACCAGCCATGTGCAAATCAGTCAGCAGCTGCCGCCACCGAAGGTAGCAGCACAGCCCGAACTGCTAGGCCAAGTCCCCTCTGCACAGAAAACCAAGCAACCCCAGACATGTTTCGGCCTTGTTGGACTTCCTCAGTGAGGTGCAGCCTGGTTCCCTGTGGCGCAGCGAGCAAGGGACCCACGTCTGGGCATACCCTCTCTCACAAGGAGAAACAAACTGACCACAAAAGTGATGGGTGGAAGGTTTCAAATTAATCTAAACCACTGGCAATACCATTGAGATACGGGCTTGGAGAAGTCCAACCTGGATAGCTAGCTGGTCCTGGTCAGGTGCAATTAGTAACATACTTAAGCTATGCTACTTCGTTCTTCCAGTGGTCAGATAAAAACATATATATTTTTAATATGGGTTAAATGTTTAAAGAACTTTTTTGTTAACTTATAAATTGGTGGTGCCTGAGCCTTGCAAGGTCTATGTAGTCTACTCTATTCTCCAGCTATCCGTTTCCTTTATGTTATGTTATGTACATTTATACTATACCAACAATAACTTAAAAATAACTCAGTGATCTTAACGTGCCAATGCCTTAGGTAAGATATTGACGTGCTGTGCCCGCGCTCAGTTAATACTAGACCGTAGTCTATGGAGGAGTAAAAGAATAGGAGTTAATAAGAAATTAAATTTTAAAAAAACAAGTTCGGTAGATAATAGGGATTGAGGCAGAGGGAGAATGAGTGTATAACTATATAACTATGGGTGCTTGTGAATGAGTGTGTAACTATGGGTGTGTGTATAATGGTGGGGTATTAATCCGAGCATCTCCATTTGGCCAAAGTGGCAGGTCTCTTGGGCAAATCAGATTTTCTTCATCAGCTGCCTAAATCGAGAGTGCTTACAAGCAGATTAATCCCCATGGTGTATTCTATATAAAAAGGTTGGACAGGTGGATACATGAAAATAATACACAAGCGAGGCTTCGAAAATGCAACAAGAGCTTTCCGAGCATTGCAAACCTTAGAAATTCTGATCTTCTGAGCTTCTCTTCACATCTCTGGGCTATATGGGGTTCTTCTATAGCCTCTGATTAGTAGCAGGCCACTTGCTTTTAACAGTCGGAAACGGTGTCACTGTGTCCTGTCTGGTCTCACTTACAAGCACCCTCTCATTTAACGTATACTCAAGTACCACTTATTTGTAAAACACTGCAGCATTTTCTCCTATGGAAACATGTCTTTCTAATGGTTCCAACGTTTGCCAGGTAAAGGTTTGAGGGCCTAGAAAGTGAACTCAGTTGGGCTGAATAACACTAGTTGGTCAATTGAGGAAATCAGCTCTCTCTTGTTCCTTATTACATATCTTAACTACTAGGCCATATTTTCAACCCGGCATTCCCTCTACTCTTTACCTCCTTTCCAAAGGAGTTCTTTTTTATTGTAATGCTCACCCACTGAAACCTGTCTCTTTCCTCCGCTGTGGCTTTCAGAAAATCTTAAAAATGATTTTTTTCTTGGCCTTTCCTAGTTTTCTTCTGTGTTACTAGTCGAGCATGGATTTTGGTTAGTGGCCATTCCTGTAACAGTATATCACTGTTTTGATCAGCTTTCACTTGTATTACTCAATTATATTCTGTTCTTACGTTTTTTTCTTTTCCGATTGTATTGTTTTCTTTCAAATGCGTTGTTGTGCTGGTGGTTTATTGTAACTGTCATGATTTTTAATAATTTGGTGTGGTTAGACTAATTTGTTATAAAATTCCTGAGCAACTTGTGGGTAAACATTATTCTAGGCAGTTGGCTGCATTGGTTCTGAAGTCCTTATTAAGAATACTCACATCTAGCTCGAAGGTTTGTAGCACTGTTCTGTAGCCTCCGGATATCGGACTAAAGAGCCGGAGGACTTCCTTGATCACACAGTCCAAGTAATGGAGGCTGCTGATGTTGTCTACCCGGAACGCTCCGTCACAGATGCATCCATTGTGGAGGATACCGTTGCCCCGGAGTTCCTCCCGCAGCTTTTCGAAGACAGCAGGATGCTTCAAGAACTGCATTATGAGTGAGGTGCTGGAGCTGGCTGTTGTAGCATAGGCAGCAAAAATCAACTCCAAAGTGCCATCCTGAAATGGTTGAGAATGTAAAAAAAGACACAGGATAAGCAAGACCGGACAAACGAGAATTTCAGTCAACAACAAAAAAAGAATGGAAAATAGACTACATTAACATACAAAATGCCTAATAAATGATATGACTCCTCGTAGTTTAGACTACTTTTTAAATATAGTACTCCAAATGTCATCAAAGGAAATGAAGCACAGCGAGATAGTGATTTGCAAAGGTTCACACAAGCCCGTGACTTAGGAAGCAGGGATTTTTTTTGTTAGACTTGTGGTTACAACAAACAAGAATTTAGCCAGTACATTCCACATAGTGACCAATTTATATAATTTACCTCGGTCAGCTTTCTTAAAATATAGTGTGTCATCCAAAGACAAAAGCCATATTTTCTAACACAAAAATGTAGTGAGCAACAAACAATACCAAGATAGCAAAAGCGTTTGGATACTATTAGAATGTATTGCTTCATAAATGCAAAATAACAATAGGATTGCAAATAATGGTGACAGAGCAGGTAGGGGGGTCTAGTGCTATTAAGACTGAATAGCTTGATGCCCTGTTACTGGAGGATGCTCTTTTGTGCCCTTTCCTTCTAACAGATCCATACAGAGGACAATGGAAATGGTGGCAGCAGGAATTGGTTCCTCCATTTGTTATTATTATGAGTATTAGTATTTGTTGAGTGCAATGTTTGCCAGCAAGGTGCATCTTGGCGCTGCGCCAAAGCTGGGTATGATGGTCCAGGGCATTCAAGCTGGAGGTCTCATAAACTAGGCATTATTAACTACTGTGACATCAGTATTTTTACAGCACTCAGGCTTCCCAACAGTTAATGACCATTTAGGTCGTGAGGTCACCAGTACAGAATCATGCATCAGACCGGCTGGTCACTATAGATTTAATCTGTGATTGGCGTTTTTTCCAGTCATACAGTTAGTTCCAGCTGCTCATCTCTCTTTGATTAAATCTCACTTGTGAAGTTTGCCGAGCGCCAAATCCATTGTAATAAAACCTAGACCTCTGTAGGCTGTTTGCTGGCATCCAAGTGGCCTGTGTTGACTGACTCCTAGAACAGTTATCCCACCCTCATCATCACCACCACCACATGATGTCACTGGATTTGTTTCTAACCCTCCTCCGTAAAGTGACATTTGTATGCTTTTGATGAGCAACAAGTGGATTATGTTAGCCTGTAAATACCCCGCCTAACAAGACCAGGCATTTCTATAGTGCAATGGAGAGGCAGTCAATGCGTACACTTTCATTTCTGAGGATTACTTGTCCAGGACTATTGCAGAAACCTGAGTTGAGTTGGTAACTCCAAAAGCAAAGTTGGTGCTAAAGAAAGTTGAGTAATGAAGCTTTATTTACGTTTTAAAATGGATGAGCCACAACGGAAATGTCACAGCCCAAACCTAGGGTGCCATTTTCCTCTTTCGTCTTTAATGCAAGGCTACCTCCAGCTCTGCCACCGTAATAACAGACTACAGGAAGCGATAAATACAGCAGATTTCTCTATAGCAACCACACAAGACAGGATTCCCAGGGAGTTGAAGGGAGTGTTTTAATGGCAAGAGGTATACAAAATCCCAGAGCAGGCTGATTTGGGACCTGAAAGTCTTTAAATGCATGCATACTATAAGCACATGGAGATCGTTATTGACCTACTCTCAACCAATCAGAATATTCAGAAAGAAGTCAATGACTCGTGGGATTGACTGTATTCTGAACATTGTGACTTCAAAAGCAGATAGGGAAATAACAATGCTATTGCCAGGTACATGTTCGTTTAACAAGACTCTTCCCTTCAGGGAGGATCTTATTTT
Source organism: Ambystoma mexicanum (assembly GCF_040938575.1). Lineage (NCBI taxonomy): Eukaryota > Metazoa > Chordata > Amphibia > Caudata > Ambystomatidae > Ambystoma > Ambystoma mexicanum. Next base: position 1,576,863,387 of record NC_090937.1, read on the forward strand.
TTCACGGCAACATCATAGAGACAGCTAAAACATGGCAATATGCTTTCACTTTATTATAGATAACCTGTTTACTTGTACATAACACTTCATTCATGCTCATGCTAAAACCACTCAAGTTAAACCAGGTTTGTTAATAAAATACTTAATTTATGAAGACAACCTTGTTATTTAAACAATACAATACAAAGATAAATCCACATTTAACATACTAAACTCAGTTTGTCTATTTACTTTACTCATTACTAAAGTAACGTTTTAACTTCACTGTCACCCAAACTCCAAAACATCTATTGCCAATTCCACTATGTGCTAATAGCTTGGTAGACCACTGGGGCGGTCATTGTTGCTTAGGATAATGCTAACATGACAGAGTAGCAGCAGAATGAATTGCATTTTTTGTATAAATATGTACAAATGGCAGATGAGTTTGAGGTCGAGGGGGAAAAGGCCACTGTGGGTCTCAGGAGCCGACCTTATGATAGGTGTTGCCTCGCTTAGATGCCATATGATTGTGGAACAGCGAGGCGAGATTGCGTGAAGCAGGGCAGCTGGAAAAAGCAGAGAAGAGAAAGGAAGATAGAGTTAGCTACTGCGGGTAGAAGTGGGTGCATGGATGTCTCTGCAGACTGCGATTAAGAATTCCAAAATGTTCTGCTGTTTCATGGAGAGCCAACCACACGCAGGCAACGTGCAGAGATGGGTGAAGTACGTCAGAGGTTGACCAGAATACTGTAACAAAGTCCGGCACTATGTTGAGGGGAATGAAAGGAAAGTCCCATGTGGTGGAGTGGTCCAATTTACCTGTGTCTAAACCAAAAACTGTAATGATTACAAAGCACCCAGTGCCACATGAAGAAGAAATAAGCCTTGAAAGACTTCATGCCGCCTGGAGCCTGTTTACCGACATAGACAAGGTATTTCAGTATGGATCCTGAAGTATGACTAATCCCTTTCAAAGCATTATGTAATTCCTGCTGTTGCTAGTCACACTCATATTTGCAACAAGGGTTGCCTTGGGTGTGGCATTAAGTTAGAGTTTTTGTTTAGAAACGGTGCAAAGTGCATAGGTCAGCTCCCTGCTAATCAAAAAACATTATGGGCCTGATTCACGCAGTATTTTGGAATGGAAAAATCGCAAGGCTGTGCGAATCAGGACCTGTGTTAGAACAAGTTGTGAATGTAATTGTTAAAGTTAGTTCCGTGCATAAGATAAAAACTGCTAATGATTTATGCCAGTGTCAGTAAACTCAGGTGGAAAGACAAAAGCCACCGAAATGGTGGCCGGAGTGCCCGATCCCACACTACTCCTGATTGTCACATTGTAGGTAGTTTGAAATAATCCAACTGCCCTGTGCGCATATAAGTGGCACCCGCTGTACCCCCTTATAATGCATTCAAGGGTCAGCCTGAAAGGTCATACTACCCGCTGTACCCCCTTATAATGCATTCAAGGGTCAGCCTGAAAGGTCATACTACCCGCTGTACCCCCTTATAATGCATTCAAGGGTCAGCCTGAAAGGTCATACTACCACCGTAGCCCCGTATAAAGCATTCAAGGGTCAGCCTGAAAGGTCATACTACCAACCTTAGCCCCGTATAATGCAATCAAGGGTCAGCCTGAACATACTACCCAGCGTACCCCCTTATAATGCATTCAAGGGTCAGCCTGAAAGGTTATACTACCCACCAGAACCCTCTCTTAATGCATTGAAGGATCAGCCTGAAAGGTCATACTACCCAGCGTAGCCCCGTATAATGCATTCCAGGGTCAGCCTGAAAGGTCATACTACCCGCCGTACCCCCTTATAATGCATTCAAGGGTCAGCCTGAAAGGTCATACTACCACCATAGCCCCATATAAAGCATTCAAGGGTCAGCCTGAAAGGTCATACTACCCGCCATACCCCCTTATAATGCATTCAAGGGTCAGCCTGAAAGGTCATACTACCCGCTGTACCCCCTTATAATGCATTCAAGGGTCAGCCTGAAAGGTCATACTACCCGCTGTACCCCCTTATAATGCATTCAAGGGTCAGCCTGAAAGGTCATACTACCCGCTGTACCCCCTTATAATACATTCAAGGGTCAGCCTGAAAGGTCATACTACCCGCTGTACCCCCTTGTAATGCATTCAAGGGTCAGTCTGAAAGGTCATACTACCCGCCGTACCCCCTTATAATGCATTCAAGGGTCAGCCTGAAAGGTCATACTACCACGTAGCCCCGTATAAAGCATTCAAGGGTCAGCCTGAAAGGTCATACTACCGGCCGTACCCCCTTATAATGCAATCAAGGGTCAGCCTGAACATACTACCCAGCGTACCCCCTTATAATGCATTCAAGGGTCAGCCTGAAAGGTTATACTACCCACCGGAACCCTCTCTTAATGCATTGAAGGATCAGCCTGAAAGATCATACTACCCAGCGTAGCCCCGTATAATGCATTCAAGGGTCAGCCTAAAAGGTCATACTACCACCGTAGCCCCATATAAAGCATTCAAGGGTCAGTCTGAAAGGTCATACTACCCGCCGTACCCCCTTATAATGCATTCAAGGGTCAGCCTGAAAGGTCATACTACCCGCCATACCCCCTTATAATGCATTCAAGGGTCAGCCTGAAAGGTCATACTACCCGCCGTACCCCCTTATAATGCATTCAAGGGTCAGCCTGAAAGGTCATACTACCACCGTAGCCCCGTATAAAGCATTCAAGGGTCAGCCTGAAAGGTCATACTACCCACCGTACCCCCTTATAATGCATTCAAGGGTCAGCCTGAAAGGTCATACTATCCGCCGTACCCCCTTATAATGCAATCAAGGGTCAGCATGAACATACTACCCAGCGTACCCCCTTATAATGCATTCAAGGGTCAGTCTGAAAGGTTATACTACCCACCGGAACCCTCTCTTAATGCATTGAAGGATCAGCCTGAAAGATCATACTACCCAGCGTAGCCCCGTATAATGCATTCAAGGGTCAGCCTGAAAGGTCATACTACCCGCTGTACCCCCTTATAATGCATTCAAGGGTCAGCCTGAAAGGTCATACTACCCGCTGTACCCCCTTATAATGCATTCCAGGGTCAGCCTGAAAGGTCATACTACCCGCTGTACCACCTTGTAATGCATTCCAGGGTCAGTCTGAAAGGTCATACTACCCGCCGTACCCCCTTATAATGCAATCAAGGGTCAGCATGATCATACTACCCGCTGTACCCCCTTATAATGCATTCCAGGGTCAGCCTGAAAGGTCATACTACCCGCTGTACCCCCTTGTAATGCATTCCAGGATCAGCCTGAAAGATCATACTACCCAGCGTAGCCCCGTATAATGCATTCAAGGGTCAGCCTGAAAGGTCATACTACCCGCTGTACCCCCTTATAATGCATTCAAGGGTCATCCTGAAAGGTCATACTACCCGCTGTACCCCCTTGTAATGCATTCCAGGGTCAGCCTGAAAGGTCATACTACCCGCTGTACCCCCTTGTAATGCATTCCAGGGTCAGTCTGAAAGGTCATACTACCCGCCGTACCCCCTTATAATGCATTCCAGGGTCAGCCTGAAAGGTCATACTACCCGCCGTACCCCCTTATAATGCATTCAAAGGTCAGCCTGAAAGGTCATACTACCCGCCGTACCCCCTTATAATGCATTCAAGGGTCAGCCTGAAAGGTCATACTACCCGCTGTACCCCCTTATAATGCATTCAAGGGTCAGCCTGAAAGGTCATACTACCCAGCGTACCCCCTTATAATGCATTCAAGGGTCAGCCTGAAAGGTCATACTACCCGCTGTACCCCCTTATAATGCATTCAAGGGTCAGCCTGAAAGGTCATACTACCCGCCGTACCCCCTTATAATGCATTCAAGGGTCAGCCTGAAAGGTCATACTACCCGCCGTACCCCCTTATAATGCATTCAAGGGTCATCCTGAAAGGTCATACTACCCGCCGTACCCCCTTATAATGCATTCCAGGGTCAGACTGAAAGGTCATACTACCCGCTGTACCCCCTTGTAATGCATTCCAGGGTCAGTCTGAAAGGTCATACTACCCGCCGTACCCCCTTATAATGCATTCCAGGGTCAGCCTGAAAGGTCATACTACCCGCCGTACCCCCTTATAATGCATTCAAGGGTCAGCCTGAAAGGTCATACTACCACCGTAGCCCTTTATAAAGCATTCAAGGGTCAGCCTGAAAGGTCATACTACCCACCGTACCCCCTTTTAATGCATTCAAGGGTCAGGCAAAATTCCACCGAATATCATAGCATGTCACATTTAAAGCACAGGCGTGTAAAGCCAACCGTATCGCTGACCAATGAGGGTTGGAGGATGGGGGGCGTAAGCTTTCACGCCCTTTCTTAGAATTATCTACCAACACACAATGCCTGTGGCCCTTCACAAGCAACTTAAAACTGGAGATTAAAACGAGTCCCCCAGATCCTATGCATTTAAACCATTGTACCTCCTCTAAAGCAGAATGGGTGAAAAGAGTCTAGCACCACTCTACCAAACTCTGTAAAGCACATTACATAGATAGCAAGGCGCATGGCTAAGCATCACCGAGAGTGGCTCTAGACTGGAAACACGCGATATCACTGTAAAGCACTGCCATGGTGTACACACAGTCTTAAACGGAAATTAGCCTCTTAGAACACGATTGCAAGGGCGTGATTCGAAAAGCAAGCTCATGTGTTGAAGTGCCACCAGAGGGAGCCTTTGAGCACAAGACAGATGAGAGGCTGACAGCCAGGAGCGATGTTAATTGCCGCCAAGTCCCATTCTATCCAATTTCACTCTTCATAATCCGAGCACCAGAAAACGACATCTCGCTAATGAGTTGAGATCGAGGGGAATTTCGGAGTGTTTTTTTCTGAAAGCCGTTGTGAACAGCTTGGGCGAATGAATGGGGAAAAATGTCAAGGTGTACTTTATCTTTTTATCAGAAAACAGGTCACACCAAAACAGTGGTTATTAGTGGTTTTAACCTGTGACCTTCCGGAAAACGATTGATTCACCTAGCTGTGTCAAAAGTAGAAGACGTACACAACAGTGCAACAGTTTCCATCTCCATAAGCAATGGGAAGACTCCAAATCTTCCACGAGTAAACTGGAACCTGAAGAGCCTGTTCAATGAAATGTTCCCAAAAAAAGCCATTCGTTTGGGGTTCTGGCTCCCGGGAATTACTTTTCCAACACCTAGTGGAACAATAAGTATTAATATGTATATTAATAGATAACAAAAGTGTATGAACACAGTGAAGTGGTATCTTTCCTTCCTTTTGTATTTTTCTGGCACTGTGGTCTGCTAAAAGGTGGACAGTCTGTGTGTGCCTTAGTTGGATTTGTTACTGCAGTCACTTTAACAGCCTTTCTAAAGGCTAGATAGTTCGATGTTTTCTTTGTGGGTAGTGGGAGGTTATTCCATAGAGCTGCCGCAGCTTTGGAAAATGCCCGACCGCCAACTCGGGCCCGTTTATACCTCGGTACCACTAAACACTAAGCGAGGCCGAGCGAATGTTACGGCTTGGAAGGTACCAGGTAAACTTAGCTTGAAGGTATTCAGCGCCCTGACCATGGAGGGTGCGATGGCCTATACACAAAGCCTTCAATTCAATCCTTTGGACCACCCGAAACCAGTTGAGGGCTCGAATCACAGGAGTTATATGTGCGGCAAAAGGAGAGCCAGTTGCGACCCGAGCAACTAGATCCTGCAAACGTTGCAATCGTTGAATCTGGACCTTAGGTTGAGCCAGATATAAGGAGTTGCAGTAATCTAATCGTGATAGCACCATGGCAGCCACCCTGGTGGATGTAGTGAGGCTGAGATCACAGCAAAACCTTCTTAAGAACTCTTAGCTGGAAGTGACCAGCTTGGCAGACGGCTGCAACCTGTTTGTCCATAGTCAGAGCAGCTGAGAGAATAACCCCCAGATTTTTCTTTTTGCTGACCGGAGCCGGTAAGAGACCCAGAGATACGGTCCAGAAGGAGGACACCCAAAGTGTGGGATTGGTTGGACAACCCACCACCATCACCTCAGTTTTGTCTCCATTTAATTTGATAGTATATAAGATAGGTCACGCTCTATATTGTTTGGTGTCGGGGGGGCGTGTTGTAACAGAGTGGGAACAATATATTAGAAAAATGTGAAACAAAGACTACCCCTGTATCCTGTTTTTCAACTTACTGTCAACCACCTTTGTTTCACTAATGTTGTATTATTCACAGTGAAATATGTGACCATATATTACCCAGACTTAGAACTCTTTGTATCATCACATTAGCAAGTTTTATTTCTCTTTTACAATAAAAACTTTAAACGTAATAAAATGTTACAATATATAAACACTGATCTTGCGTTATCTCTTAACATGGCTTTTCTAAACCACCATTTAATTTAATTGTTTAAATTAAATGGATGCTCAAGCATGCACCATAGCTCCTCCATAGCCTGTCCCGATGGAAAGATGGAGATAGGTATATTTTCAAAGTGATCTAGTCTGGATCACAACTTAGTGTGGAAATCTCAACGTTATATAATCATGGCCGCCAACTTCAGATGGTGAACGAAGAAGTTTTCAAGAATTTTTCAACTTGAGGAGTTCAGTTCCTGGATACAATACCCGTTGGCCGATTTTTCCATGGGCCGAATCAACTTCCCATCACGTATACTGAGCGATCTTCGTTCACCATCTGAAGTTGGCGGCCATGATTATATCACTTTGGGGCACCATATTCCTCCAGTCATCACTAAGAGACTATTGCATCCAGCTATGGAAAGAAGTGCTACTAGAGAATTGTAGAAGAACCCAGTAGTCCACCTAGACTACAACAATGCGAACACGAGCACTACCATTACAAAAGCGCATTCTATTGCACTTTTTGGAAAGATGATCTTAGATTAAACCATAAAGTTCAAGTGACCAATTGAGAAGCCCTCCTGAAGAAAGATTGAGAAGAAAGATAGAGAACTGAAACATGTCGAGGCATAATACTAGTAATTCGATATACTAGATTTGTATTAAGATCCTTGTTGATCATACTTAATTTCTAAATGTTAAGCGAATCCTTAATTTGAAGTAAACTGATATTATCATTATATCAGTATTGAATTGCTGCTATTAGATCATTAGCCTTTTTTCTGTGTCACTAGCACTTTATTTTTATTTAAAAAAAAATGTTTTACTGTGTCTATTTGTTGTCTATGGACTATGAATAAACTGTACATGTTTTGGAAGTATTAACTGACTTTTGAAAGTGCTGTTGTTTATAACTCTACCTTGTTATATATTTTCTCATAATCAATACTACATAGAGAGAAGGGCTTTACACAATTATTGGGAAGTGTCACTCTTGTTAATAAAACACTAATCGTTCCCTCGAGTTGTATGTAAATAATCAAAGCCTTGTGTATCATTGACTTTGCCCACCATCCTGCATATACATGTCAATGTGAGGCTATTGTCAGTGCTAGCAAAATGTTTGCCTGCATCTTCCATAAACTGCGAAAGGGTCTTTAGGAATATTTGGTGGCTGCAGCAAAGGCTGGTTCACCATCACCGGTGATGTCTGAGGGTAACTCTCTCCTACCCGGCGTTTCCAAAAGTTGATAAAATCCATGGAGATGAGACGGGTGGGAAAACCTGGAATGTTTAATAGATTTATTTTCCTGGGGTAAGATATTCCCTTTAACTTATTGGCTACTAAGTTCATAGGGAATCTTGTGCTACTGGGTGAAAAAACACTCGACCGAAATTCAGAGGGACTTGACGATTGGGCTTACGGTTTTGAATTACCTTTCAGGGTAAGGATGTATGCCTGATGGCAGTGCATTAGGGCAAATGGATAGCTGGTTCTAGGCCTCTGCAGTGTTGTGAGGTGCAGTCACTGTGGTATTAAGTACTATACAGAACACATTGTTACTTTCTGTCTAGGACCAGACATACCATCTTTACTTTATTAGCACTCAGGATGGGAGCCACAGCCAATCAGCTTGCTCAGATAGTGGGCTGAATCCCATGACCCAAGTCTGTGTTCTGAGCAAGCTTGAAGCTGCAAGCATCCACCCCACCATTTCCCCCCACTTCGCCCTTCTACCCCCCTTCCCCTCCGGTCTCCAAGCATGTACCCCCCACCTTTTCCCACCCCACTTACTTTAGTACTCTGGTGCCACCGCTGCTTCTGCCTCCCGGGCCGCCATGCAAATGTATGTATATATCTCGTTCATTTATACAAATAGGTTGCTCTAAGCACCTCGGGTTTTCGGGTTTAACTCCCAGGGGGCTAATAGCACTAACACCTGGATCGGGTGGTGACAGCACCAGGCCCTATCGTTCACGCCCTCACTTCACTCACACTTATAACTTGGGCCTCGGGCCATTACCACCTAATTCGGCCCAACGGCTCGGTGTTATTGTCACAGTAATGTTAATCTTTTCTTACATGTGTTTTGTTATGCTGTGTTATTAGTTAGATTAAGAGTGTGGTTGACTGCCTTACATGTTCTTTTCACTAATTACTGACAGGAACGCGTGGAGGACATCTTTCAATTTGAGAACCAGTAGCAGAGCATGGTTGTCAGAGTTCACCTAAAGGTTAGATGGTCCTCCAATCGTATTAGAACTAAAGGCAGGTCATTCCACAGTTAGGTAGGCAGGGTGGTTAAACCCCAGTCCGCCACATGCATCTTTTTAAAATGTTGGGACTGAAGTAAAAGTGTTGTTTGGGAGCATATATTGTGGCGTGGTTTCTAGTGTTGGAGGTTAAATACCATAAGCATAATGTAATCATGAAATCACCAGAACTAGTATTGCTTGCACTTTATGGTGAAAGTAAATGAAATCAACATTCTCCCCAGAAGCCTCAGAAAATGGAGAAAATGGTGATCTGGATTCTAGCTTGATTAACAGGTATTGCGCAGGGACCAAAGGCCTGTGACCAAATGGTCAGAGCCCTGCCAGTAGCGGGCAAACTAGCCCCAAAGTCTCTGTGTTGCAGTATTAACTTTTAGCTTGTTTGTCATCCATTATTCTGCATCTCACAGGCAGGACATGGAGATAGCTATTGATAATTGTGAAGTTGGATCCTGCTTACCCAAACATTGTGGAATCAGTATAGTTGTAATACTGCATTCCCAAAGTTTACAGAAGTTTCGTAGGTTGGACATTTATGTCCATGAAGTACAGAAACCTATATGAGCACCATAGGTGAGCGCTGCAGTCAATCAGTATGCTCGAATCACAGGCTGAATCCCAGGATCCGAGCCTGCGTTCCGAGCAGGCTGGGAACTGCGAGCACCAGCCCCACCATCTTGCCCCACCTCTCCTCTGGTCTCCACTACCGTCCACCCCATGGTGGTGATTAAGGGCAAGAGTGACATGCCATATCATAACAGAACTTTACATAATGAGAAACAAGACAATATCCATCAGGTCGGGATTACCTTGAGCTCTTGCATGGTCAGCTCCTTGCCATGCTCTTTGCCACTCTCAATCAAAATATCGAGCGCGTCTGCATAGTCCTTCCCCTGCGAATTCTGGAATTTCTCTCGAATGGCCTTCTCCAGACTTTTCTGCAGGGTCTCGCGAGCCCGAATTCCCTGTGAGGAAAACAATCAAAATGTAAACTTTGCAACTGCATGCATGACTATAAAATGGTCATTCGGTGAATGAGGCGAAATGACAACAAGGTTTGAGAATTTGTTGAAATGGACTCTCGAGAGACCCAGAAACAGTGCAATAGTCTTGATCAAAATGGTGCCCCAATAGTAATGAATGTTCGTCATGTGCACTGTCCATGCACACATCAACATACTTTAATATAGCACCATCGAGATGAGAATTACAACATTGAGACCATGCAATAGCTCAGGAGTGAGGAGCAGAAATAAGGTGTTCATAAATCTAATGGAAATATCTGCTGTGCTGTGTATGTAAACAGGCACAGTAAAAAAGGCCCCTCGGGGCAAAGCACCTTGTTCGTTAAAGGACAGAACAATAGGTATGGCCCAGTTGTCAAAAATCATCTAGGACTTAGGCCAAATAACTCTATACTGCCTTTCTGTAACATGTTTTGTATTCGATACAAATATGAGGACACAATAGATTGTATTCGCTTTTTTTATGAACAAATACAAGTGCATCACTAGTCGCCAAGGCTTTTGATAAGACCCACACACTTAGAAATAAAAAGCATACCATATACCATATATATATAGGATTTGTTTTTAAAGTATGATAGGTAGCGCCCAACTGATCTACACAGTGCTGCGGCTAACATTCGAACCCTTATAACTCAGCTTGGCGGCCAGAAACTAAGCCACAAGACCACAGGACCACATAATCTCTCAACATGAATCCAGAAAATGTCTAATTTTGACATTCTGCCATACAGAACATCTTTGTATGGATTCTTAGATATGAAAAGTGTTAGCCAACAACGTTATCATAAAATCTGTTTCCTTGGCAAATAATTATTTGTCCTATGCAAATTTAATAAAATTTGAACATTTCACTATATTTCGAAATATGTTCAATTCCTGTGACGCCACTTGTCATTGCATACGCTAGAGTCCCCCACTTTGTTTTTAGGACTTGAACCTTAACTTACCCTTCTGTAGCCACTGAATGGCATGTCCACAGGCAGGGAGAACACGTTCTCCACAAACTGTTGAAAGACCTGGAAGAGTTGATTGAGTTCCTCATCAGAGAGGCGGAATCCCAGAAGGACCCGGATGGCCATGCGGAAGGTTAACTTCTGGGCCTCGAAGTAGACATTAATGGGATCAGGGTTACTGCTCCACATCCTCAATGTGTCCTGGATAACTAGCTGGATCTTGGGAAGGTAACTTTCCAGGGCCTCGTGGCTGAAGATCTTGGAGAATACCTACAAAACATACAGATATACTGATATATTAGAGAGTCATTGATCCTATGTGGTTTGACACTTACTGAGCAACAGCCAGGCCGTTCAGTGCATAGTAATTTCAAAGCCAAAACACACATATATCATATACCGTATAATGTTGTGTTTACAAAAGGTGGCACAACATTTATGAAATGCTACAAGTAAGACCCAATATGTCGTTTTTCACCCATCTGGCACTTGTTATAAATAGCCCGAGGAGGAAATGAACTCCAATTTCTGATATTCAAAGCCCATCATCAGGCCAGTGTTTCAAAGTCCACAACATCATTTGAATGTAGAGACTGCCTCTGTGAGCACTTGCTTTCCGTCAGGGGGCACAATATTGGAAACAGCAGTGGCATTAATTCAGTTAACTACTTACCTGATACCATTTTAATTAAGTATAAATACTGCACAATGTACGAAATTATGAATCAATAGTACACCCTTGTTGCAATAATGTGAAATAAGCATCTATGTATTCCGGTTGTACGGTATAGTGGTGGCACTCCATTCCTACTTCAATGGACATCTATGATCAAGAGGATGGGGTAATGGGACTCTTGTTCTTTTGATATGGGTAACAGGCTGGATAGATTGAACTGAGTGAAGCCTAGATCCTGTCTATGGATCTGTTGAAATCTCTCCATGGGCCCTTTCCACAATATTTCACCTGTGACCTTACATGCCCAAACAAACTTTGATATGGGCCTGGGCATGAACTACAGACCTAGCACTAGTATCATTACTACTGCTGCTTCCAGTGCTACTATAAGCAATATTACTATTTCAGTACCAGTACTGCTCTGCTGTCAGTACCACAACTAGTAGTAGTACTGCTAACTACATTAATATTACAACTTGTACTACAATAATACAACAATATTAGTACTGGCATGATTACTACTCAGATTATTACTAAGAGTACTACGTCAATACTACTATGGCTTTTCCAATTAATTATCATAATATTAGTACTTCCAGCACTACTAGATGTATGTCAGCTAGCCTAATAGTAATTGTACTAGTAGCAATACTTCTACATGTACTACCAGTTAGTAGAACAGGTGATAGTATTACTGCTTCTCATCTTCTTCCATTAGTACAAGTCCCACAAATATGACTACTAGAGAGTGGGAGCTGCGGGACTGTCAGGCATCAGCGTCATGCTCCACACGCAGTGTCGGGTGAGGCACTGCTCCCTGGTAGTACAAAGAGGAGGGTCTTCCACTAGACAAGGAGTTGCGCCAAGCTTGTCAGTTGACCTGTCAATGTCAGGTCAACTGCCAAGTATGGTGCAGGTCATGTGGCAGGTTACACGGTCTCTTCTGTGTCTCTTTGGTCTGAGGAGAAAAAGGAGAGGCCTTGGAAATGGCATATTCCTGTGCCTTGATGTCATACCACTGGAATGTAACTTCTCTTTTCATGGGAGCGACGCAATAATAGGGGAAGGCAGCATTCTGGAAAACTTTTGAATGCAAGTCATATAGATGGATGTCTCATAATTCACGGTTGTAGCCTTCACGTCCATTAGTGGTGCATCTCGAATGCTGCCGCATGAGCCGGGAGTAACGGCACACGGCGGTGGGGGGTCATCCCGTAGCAACATATGCGGCTGAAACAGCTTAAACAGATTACGACAGAAAAGAAACAAGGCAAAGGAATGTTGGGACCACTACTCCCTTACATACAACACAAAACAGAATATACCATTATGTGGTCGTATATGGCCCACATTCTGTCATGCTGGCGGCCTCTTGGCGCATAGAAAAAAAACAGCCATTATGCAAGCTTTTAAGAACTGTAAATTCGAAAATTTCCCTAACAGTCAGCACCAGAAGGAAAAAGGTAACATTTTCCTGGCTGGAGCACTGCATTTATATTCGTATGCGTGGCTCGCTGGAGTTTGTTTGATAAAATAACATCCCTGTCCCTTTAATAACTCAGCCGAGAGGCCCAACAATAGCACTTTTATAAAGTATTCCCTACACGCTCTGACCTTCCAGCATGTCTGGACCAGGCAAGATTTTATTTTTTTCACTTTTTTCCAGGGTTGTAAAAAGAGGCAGGCACTTTGTGACCGTAAAAACAGAACAGATATAAAATATATGTATATCATTTTTACTGCACTTTGAAACACTGAGGGGATTTCTGAACTTTGACTAGCGTTTATTTTAAAACAAAGTGGTATTATGCAAAATGACACATTGTCTCCCAAATATAGCATGTCGATGAAAGGGAGTCTGGAGTAAGAAGAAACATGGATGAGGAAGTGGAAAGAAAATTCACGCCCCACCAGCAATATCGGCCAGCGTAAACTTTGTGCATAATGAAGACGTGGTCACGGACTGGCTGTTACAGTGTTTCGCGAAGCCAGGGCAAAACATTTGCATAGGCTCAGGGGCGGAACTGTGCAACCAACAGTAGGCTTGAGAACTCTCCTTAAAGTTTATAGATAGAAGAGCCTAAAGGTTGTTTCTTATTATGACTGCAAATGAAAGAAAACAAGTTCATGTTCAAGCCAATAATCAAAGGACAAACTATTGACTGAACTGAAATGTGAATACAATTTAACACCATTTCCCAGGTCCTTGGTGAAATTCGAATCCACTTTGTGCCTCCATGGCAGTGCAGGAGTGGCAAATATCGGTTCCATGTGTTAATGTCCCAGCAGAAATATTGCGATACAAAAATATCGCCATATTTTTGCTGCGATATTGAGCCATGGACCCTGCGGGGGACACCCCCGCAACCCCTGCATTATTTTTAAATGTGCGGGGACAACTCTGCAACCCCCGCTCCCACAAATTATCCCCCCCAAAAATATCGCCTATGGCGAGTCAAACGACCATATGTACAGCAATATTTTTGTTGGGGATAATATGTAGGGATACCCAAATATCCACATGTTCCCAAATGGATTCAGAAAAAAAAAAACTGTAACTGGTTGGCTGGAATTTCCACGAAGGAAAAACAGGACCAGGTTGCCTCAACATCCATGATAATATTGCTATGAGACACCAAGAATATCACTGACACCATGTACCCTTTCCTAACGTTTCAAAGCACCCTTCTTTAGAGAGGACGGACTGTTCCTAGCCACATAAGTGTCAATTTCTGAGGCATTCCCCTTCACTTCTTTTATATAAATTATCATCAGGATCTCCAGATGTTTTGGACTACAACCCCCATCAGCCTTAGGCAGCATAGTGAATGGTGAAGATTATGGGAGTCATTGTCAAAACATCAGCAGAGCCTCAAGTTGCAGACTTCTGCTCTAATGGATGCCTTAAAGGAGCCATATATCTCATCCTCATTTTGGTCTCTTATGCACCATGAAGTTGTTATCTTTTGATTGTTTTGGCGCTATATAAAACAGTGATTTAACATGATTAAAATGTACTGACCACGGACAGTAAGCTATTGCCATAATTTATTTTCCAAAGCAGGCTCATCTTCCTCCTCCTCAGAGATAAGCTAGGCCAAAGGATCCCTCTCCTCCGGATCCTTCTGAGACATCTCGAGGGCAAATAGAGTAGGAAGCCTTCGCGTATTAACACACCCTATACTTTCTTCCCATAAACAAGAAATTACTCTTTACAAAATAAGCGGGCCGGTGCGTGTGTGTGCCCAACGTGCTAGTGTCCTTGCCTCTAACCTGACCCGAACCAGGTATGTCACACTCGCACTCCATCTCATCAAACACATGGCCCCCTAAAGTCTGCACGGGCACACTCGGACCACTAACAATGATGCCTCACAGACATTTTTTGCAATGTCTGTGGGGATATAGCATCAATTCTCTGCCTTTCCTTTTGGGCTTTGCATAGCTCCCTGCTACTTTATCAAATTGCTCAAGATCGAACCAGAATTACTCAGGGCAGTGGAGTCTGCTTGATTATTTATTTGGACGATATTCTCATCATGAGCGGAATGGTGTTGGTCGCTCATTCCCATTTAGCCGTTTGGTTACTACAGTCACTGTGCTTTCAAATACATTTACAGAAAACAGGTCTGGAAATATCCAAACAATGCTATTTCTAGTGTTTTAGTCGTAGCCCGCAGGTTAACCCCTAGGACAGTTAACATGCATCAAGAGGGAGCACAACAGGGCTCTCAGGATGTCAGTCGTTTTGGTCAGACATCTAGTCAAGTTGACCGGCTCCTTTCATCATCCTTTCAAGCCATATTCCCAGGTCTTCTTCACTACAGGACGCTGCAGCTCCTAAAGATTCAGTCAGTAAGCCATGATCTAGGTTAAGCCATTGGGTCTCGTTTTCCACAGACTCAAGAGAATAATTGCTCTGGTGGGTAAAGCACAGAGAGGCATGGCATTCAAGGGTTATCTTCACTACCTCCCCAGTCTTCATTTAGAATCTGAAAGTTGAAGGGGTTAGGGCATGACCTGGCCATCTCATTCTGAAATGTTTACCTCCAGCACTGCACTAAGGTGTAAGTGGAATATCTACAGGGATGCCTCAATCTTGCAGCTGACTGGTGCTCTCACCAGTAGGTGGATGCGAGCAATTGGAGACTGCACTCTGTTTCTCCAGCTTCAGAGCCTCTGGACCTATTCAGGGTTGACCTCTTTGCATCCTGGCTAAGCCTCCAGATGCGGGTTACTTTAGCTGGAGGCCAGATCCTCTTGGTAAGGCACTACACCTTTCCCCATTGAAAATGATTATGTACACCCTCCAGCACGGCACGATGTTGGTACTCATAAGCCTCCTCTGGAGGAGACAGCCCTAGTATCTGTTGGCATGCATGTTGTGAGGAATTGGGCTTTTTTGAAATGTTGGAAGAAATAGAATGACGGCAGATCAACCTCAGAAAATGTGTGCGGCTACTCTGCACACGTTTTCCTATGCTCGCCGCACAACAAACACATAGTCAAGTGTATCCCTGTCAAATTTAGCTGGAATGTGATAGCCACAGGTACATCAAAGCATCTCAGGAAGGGGGAAGGCAGCACCGTCCTACTGCCATGTCCAGTCTAATTAAATATCAAAGGCACCATGGATCCGCCCTGTTCTATTGTCAAAGTTCTGAGTGTTGGCAGCGCATACTGATGAGAGCTAAGGGAAACCAAGCCTGTGAAGCAGCCTGGTCACAGAGCTAGCAAAAGGGACAGGAAACTAACAACTCTTTGATAACTATGTGTCAACTTGAATCTAGCTCCCGCCCCTGTAAGAAGGGCAGTGAATGTCATGTCTGGGCCAACTTCCGCCAGTGAATGAAGGCCAGGATTTCCAAGATGGAAGCAAGATCCCTCCCATAAACACCTCCCAGGGAACAGAGGGAGATGCCGACCTCAGAGGACCCGTCCAGCAGCTCCAGAACCGGTACCCAGCCAGTTCACAGTGTGCCCTGTTAGGTTCTCCCAGGAAGTTCTCCTAGGTGCCAGAGAGTCTCTGACCAAATGACAAGTTCGTTGCCTGCAAACACTCTTCTCAGCTTTGGGCCGTCCGCCTTAAAGGATGACAAAAGCCATGGGAAGAAGCTAGGAGGAGTGCCACAGCAAGTCTCAACTAGGGTCCATCTTTTAAGGACATTTATGAGGCAGTCTAGCCCTCGAACCGTGACCGGTTGCACCATTGACTTTTGTCACGCTGCAGTCTGAACTGCCTGCCGCCTTATACCCGCAGTTGTTTCCCACCTGGAATTCTGTCACAGGAGCTGCAAAGTGTCCTGGAACTGACTCGACACTGTCGAGCATCAAGATCATCTCAAGCACCAGGTACATTGTGGTTCTCTCCTCTTGGTCCTTCTCCGAAGGCTCCTATTGACATTTACAACCCCTTGTTCCCTTGGTTCTGAAACCAAATAAGCTTGAAAAGTTAAGACTAATTGCTTTACCGACTACTCTCCTGTCAGCATCGAGAGTGCATTCCTTTCCTTCGTGAAACTGTCTGTCCTCTGTGTTCCTTTACAGGGTGAACTGTCTGTTGTAATAACAATTAAGAAGATATTTGTATACAACCTTGACTGGACACTGGACAGTCCCTTTTATAATTGGGTAAAAATTGTATGTTTGCTGTGTTGCAACTAACTAACGATCCACCACCTTGCAGAGTTAAGTCTGCCGTTCCATCCATGATACCAAAATTGGACAAGGAGGTTTATAATTTACTTGCTTTGTCAATCTGTTTGCATCCATTCTGGTGTACTAGAGGTATGTGGCTGATTGATGGTTTAGAAACCAATATTCATCCCGGGACCACTGGAGCTCCGGAAGTTGCTTCGTCACACTTGTGGCCATGGCACCTCCATTTCTTCTTCAACTCTTCCCAGATCTTCTGTTGAACCCATTTCAGCACCCACAACCATTAGGCTTAGAGGGGTCCCTGCAGTGGAAGCCTGATTGGTTTTAGGGAACGCTGGCATTGAGGGCATTTAGGGAGTAAAATTACACTCACAACCAACATTCCTTGGCCCATTTTAGAATCTGATCGTATGATGTTGCCTGCAGGGCATGGGTACGCCAGTGCGCTCTAGCGTGTCTGTATCCCATTCATGCCAGAAGGAATATATAAGTGGTAAATTTGTTTGGGTGGCTTGGATTCTTCCCTTTGTTACTGTGGCATTATGTATCCGTTCCACGGGCAACACCTGGGGGTAACGGACCAGGGCCCCAATTAAGGGCCCAAGAACGGGTACGTAAGGCCATTAGCACCCATCCCAAATGCTGGGACGGGGATAATTTAAATATATTCCTTACGGTGTCCCAATCGCAGAAGGAAAATTCTATTACTGGAGCCCCTCGTCCATTTCCATGGTGGCCTCTGGGAGCTAGGGAGGAAGGAGCAGCGAAATGAGGTAATTGGGGAGTTGGGAAGAGAGAAAATATGTTTAATAACGAGGGCAGAGGTTTGGGGGGAAGATGGCGGCAGGGGGAACCAGCCGTCAGGCACCATGGAATGTGGGTTGAGATCATCAGGTTAGGCCCGCGATCCAAGCCTCCTGATTGGCTGGCTCCCCCCACCAGGGTGCTAATGACTATTAATTAATAGAGATCGGCTCTCACTTCCAGGCATACTCTGATCTAGGGATGACCTTTTGAGCTAACATCCTCTCATCTGCAGATTGTTGAAAGAAATCAGAGTATCTCAGCTCCTCCTTCTCCCAAGTATTCTTGCCTTTGAAATGTTAATTTACTGTTGTATATGTTGAGGGATTGGCCACCCAGCCCAGATTTTTCCCTCAAGGCTTTATCCACCAAATTGGTGATGTTGATGCATCTAGTGTCCTTAGGGCGACATTAGGGTGTTAGATCTTGTCCTCCTGATGGGAAAAGATCTCACATTCACTGTAGGATTAAATCTGGGTCAGCCGTTATCTCCTTTCCATCATTCCTGGATTTTCCCCAAATGTGTGGGTTGTTCAGTGACTCTGTACTTAAGAGGCCAGGACCTTGGGTGTCATAGGGCCTCATTACACGGTAGGCGGTAAGGGTTTACCGGTACCGGTATTTTACCGGTACCGGTAAACCCTTACCGCCTTACTACGAGGTCCCTTTGCGGGTTGGTACATTAACGCCTGCTTTTAGCAGGCGTTAAAAAACGAACCCGCAAAGGGACCGGGGTGCTAATTACGGTACCACAATTTGCGGTACCATAATTAGCGCCTTCCCCATTCCCATTATGCCCTATGAGGCAAAAATGGGAATGGGGAAGGGCAATGGAGGAAGGAGGAATTACTGCCTTCCCAACCTTGGAATAGGGCGGTAATTCCCCTTTCTTCCAAGGTGGTACCGGTAAATTACTGGCATGAACCATGGCGCTAATAGCGCCATGGTTTACCGCCTACCGTGTAATGAGGCCCATAGTATCCGTGGATCAGCTGTTTATATTCAGGCATGGATTAATGATGTCTTATTCTGTCTGGGCTCATTCGAATGGGGGGGGGCAAGGTTTTCTGGTCAGGGCTTGGCATGATGACATTCTTTGTTTTTCCAACTGGTCTAATGCCAGGACGTTTAATCGATTTCATTGTAAGCTTTTTGTGTACGCTTTTCAGTCTGTTGGACTGTGGCGGAAAGTCTTTGAACATGTATAATAATATATTATAAAGCCTCCAATGCATGCAACAGAAAGTCGTGTAATCCTAACTTGGGAGAAAGAGTAAGGATTCTAATAATTGCATGGAGATGAGTATTATCTCCCCGCAGTATACACTCCTACTAATGCTTTGTTTGACTCTTCTGACAAACAGATTCTCGACAGGCCAGACGTTCTACTGACAGTGGTTCTGAATCCTCTGATAGGTCTATCTGGTTTTGGACAGTTTTGGTAATACTACTCCTTTTTTCCACAAGGTGTGCTGGAGATTGTGGAAGGATTTGTAGTAGAAAAGAGGAAGGACTATCCAGTTTAGAGCCTTTAATATGGATTGATGGACTGCGAATGGTGTTAAGGCCATGTGCTAGGAATGGGAGGGGCGGTGGATGTTGTAGTCTTTTCTTTTATTGTTCTTACCACTGTGAAGCAAATAAAAGATTGTTATGCATAATAACCACCTGCGTGCCATTAACAGAATCCTAACACACCACCACAAGTTAGGAATAGTCGACATTTATGTTACTTTATGATACACTAAGATTGCACCAAATTTTCAATGGGTTGGAAATGGTGGATTAGCATGAAAAAGCATGCAGCACCAATAGTGCATGCGTTAGCAATACTTTTTGCAGAAAAGACAGTGTTATGTTATATTACTGGGATTTAAAAAGCAGATGACAATTGTATGTTCACCAGATACTCTGGATGCTCTGAAAGTGAGAAGGGATTAGGTTAAAGTAAGATACAAGATAGCTTTGCTACTGTGTTGATGCATGCAGAGTGGAAGTAACCGGGGCTATGAGTGTGTGTCTGTTGCTTTGAACTTTTTGTCCAAGGGACAGCGCATTTGTTTCCAAGGTGGAACCTGATGAGTGCATGGTGCTAGGATGCACTGTCTGAGGCGCTTTAAGGGTGAGGGTTCTATGTTAGTTGGTTATAGACGTGTAGTGTTCTATTGTATGAAGGGCGATAGGAGGGGATTTTTTCAATGATGTGTGCATACAAAGTACTTAGTATGTTAATGTTGTTAAAGTATATTTGTACCCCGCACTATCACCACCGGAGTAGTCCCCTGGCGCTCTGTGGTTCTGAAAAAGGAAGGGGGGGGGGGGGTGAGTTAGTGGGAATGAGTGGGAAAAGTGCAAGAGAGCAGTGATGTGCCATTGGCAGCCTCAGCCCGGTGGGTCCGTTGGCTGGGTTTGGGTTGCTTTCCGTTCGGTAGACATCATGTGTTGTTGTGCAAGTCTATGTGTGGTTTGCTTTGTTGTTGCGGTGTAGTGAAGTTTGTGCGGTTTGTTTTGCTAGAGTTGTTGGTGTGTATGTTTAGAGTTTGAGAGGTGTATGCAGAGGGTTGAAATTGTTAGTGGGTTGGTTATTGACATCGCCGTTTAGAGGTGCAGTGCTAAATATCTATGTTCTTTCTAGATGTGGCACGTGAAAAATACCTGCATTTCTATCTAGATTCGGCACTGGCTAACATTAAAAATGTCATCCAAGTGTGGTACATACTAACATTCGCAATTTCATCTAAGTGTGGCACATGCTAACATTTGCAATTTCATCTATGTGTGGCACATGTTATCATGCACATTGCTATCTAGATGCGACGCGGGCTAAAGATCACAATTTCATCTAAGTGTGGTGCAGGTTAAAGTTCACCATTTCATCTAAGTGTGG
This sequence comes from Ambystoma mexicanum, assembly GCF_040938575.1. Classification (NCBI taxonomy): domain Eukaryota; kingdom Metazoa; phylum Chordata; class Amphibia; order Caudata; family Ambystomatidae; genus Ambystoma; species Ambystoma mexicanum. The sequence continues at coordinate 1,576,884,030 of NC_090937.1, forward strand.
CGCTGTGGAGATTCTATAACCGGACCCGCCTCCCCCCCCTCAGTGCACAGGTTGTGTGCCGTGATGTATTTACAGTTAGCGTTTGAGGTAGATGGATTTTGGTGCAGCTATTGTTACCCTATCTTAATCAAATCAATGGTAAACTTGATTTAATTGACTCACCATGCAAGTGGGAGAATTTGAGGCTTTCAAAGTGCACTTTAAACCAACCAAGGGGTGGACTGGAGGAGCAGCTCTGAAGAGAGTCAAGGACCAGAGGGGCAAATACCAGAAGGACACCTAACCACAGAGGTTTGCCTCTACTGAAGTTTTACTTCAGTCAATTCTTTGTTTTAGCTATTAAGAGGTTCTTGTAAGCAGAGTATTGCACTCGAGTAAAACCAGGAAGAAAAGGACATATGAGGAGGCATACACAATTAGAGGGTGTGGTTTAGTTATTTACCAACCCACCGACTGGCAAATGCCATTTTGGTCCCCATGGCCATTCCCACCCACCACCAGCTCCTTCCTCCCTGCCCAAAACAAATCCTCCTGGGATGTCTTTGAGCTAGCTGTTCAAAGCAATACCATCAAACATTGCCTGTCTGTCTTATTTCGAAGCATTCTGCTGAGTTAAGAGTTAAAGGATTAATGGCAGCTGTAAAGGTGCGACAGGTTTAATAAAACATGTCTTAAATAAGTGGTTGAGGACACTTGTTTATGTCTATTGCAGTGAATTCCTGCTTAAACAAACATTGACAAAGTCAACAGTTTTAGCTTGTGTGCAGGTATTAGAGGTCGCCAATGCTCATCAGTAAGCAAGGTCACCAGCGGTCCGAACCATGAGTGAAGTCAATGGGTCAAAGCCGTGGGAAGGTACAACTGTGGTCAGCATACATTGCAACCATGGACAGGGGTATAAAACACAAGGGGTGCCACAGACACATTCGGTCACTCGTTTCCCAGACAAGGGTACATTAGTGGGTACAAAGAGGATAGGGTCGATAAAAACCATGAGAACAAGAAATCTTCACGGATACAACACTGATTTGACCAGGGACCACAGAAGACGGTAGCTCAGATCGTTCGTGGAAACATCAGGGGGCCATAGCAAGGGACCCCGAGACTACCAGTCACATGAAACCACCACAGTGTCACGAGAGAGCGCAGGTAGAATGAAGTCACAAACCTCAACGTGCCCAACGCAGTCACAGAAGTGAGCGATACATAATTTCTCATCTACTAAAGTGCTACTTGGTAGAGGCGTGCCATCATGTCACCAGCACCTTACCCAGTTAAAGTCGCAGTAATTGCTGTCCTCGTGCTGGCTGGGCAGACCCAGGCAGAGCAGCGGTGCCTTACGCATGATGGGGAAAGACAGCGAGAGCAGTGCTGAGAAGAGATAATAAGGCCTTGCAAGTCATCGTGAAAGCAGTGGGGCTAAATAAAAGAGCGCAAGCAGCGGCGCGAGCACAGCCATGATTAGAGAACACCGGGCTGGTGGCCCAGTTGAAGATGTAATTTGAGGAGAATAGCATTGGGCCACATAGCCGGTTTAAAGCATCTATAACGTGTCCATGGCAGATTGCCGGGATGGTGTCATGGACAACAAGGTGTGTTAAAAGCAAAGTGTTCAGGGTGTGCCTGAAAGTAAGGTGAGCCATGATGGCACAGACTCTCTTTTGGAGGGAGTTATAGAGGTTCACCATGTTAGAGAAAGCCTATCTTCCATGCCTCTTCCTGCTTATCTCATGGTTTCCAAAAGTGTATCATTTCCAGATATCAGTGTTTTCCTCGATTAATACACAAAGTTTTCTTGGATGAATTTGGCTCCATGGCCCTGAAGGGCCCTACGGGTTATGCAGAAGGCTTTGAAATTCATATTTTTCTTTACCAGTGGGGCAAAGCATCTCAAAGCAGCAGTTTGTACTGGGTGAAAATAGCTTCATATTTTAAGTAGAAAAATCCCTAATCACAAGTGCCAAAATTAGCACCTGCTAAAACATGTAGTAAACAGCATAATCACTCGTGCCTATAATTCCACTTTGAGTTTGAGGAATACTATATGTCCCATTGATTTCGCACCATGGACTGAAGTACTACTGTCTTGAGATATATATGAGGGGAAAATAGGGGTAGGCAATTCACAAAGATGATCACATTGTGGCAATGTCTGAGACAAAGCTTTCCATCCACATTGTGAATTCACATGCACTTATTTGCAATTGATGGTGTTGGGGCATTAGCCCTCATGAGCTGTCTTACAGTATCACCAGGTGCTTCTGTTAGGTCCAAAAAGATGACTGTCCTTTCCATGTATATAGTTCACACAGCAGGGAGCTGTTATTGGGTTTACACCACCTCACGGCTCTAAAACAGTGACAGCGGAGACCTAGAGAGACCTGCCTCAGTGGCTCACAGAGACCTAAAAAAGAGGACTATATTTTCTTCTAAGGGTTTTTAGTCCTTTCGTAACTGAATATGGCATTTACAAAATGTTTTCTCATTCGTCCTTTTCTATCAATGTTCACCATTTGACAACCAAGCAGTTTTGATCTGACAGGGGGGGCAATAAGGGGATCAGGACATATAGCTAACAGGGTAGTTGCTTTAAAAGACCATCATGGCCTTCAAGTGGCGTCAGCCTGACTGGAAATATTCTGGTTCACAAATATGGAGCTACTGAAGCCGGTAGGCTGGGAGCACAGTGGAGTCAGCACAAGGCTTTGATGGGGTCGGCTGTCCGGCCGGCGCATATCAATTAATGATATGCCACAATCAACTTTGCAGTATTGAAGGAGGTAACAGGGATTGCAACACAATCTAAATTGGCAAATTAGGAACGCAGGGTCTTGCACCGAAGCTTCAACAATAAACAGCCCTTTCCTCTTTACATTACTTTCCCTTACCCTGTTTCTCCTATAGTTGGTACCACTGTATTTCCCCCTACACCTGCCCCTTTATCCCTTCTTCTCAGTCGGTGCCCGAAATCCCCTGACTTGGACAGGAAATGTCTATTTTAAGACGAGACGAGGCGTTTTGAGGCTACTAGGGTGATAATTTGGCAATGTATGCGCATATAGTAATATAACTTCAAAGAAAAGATTACTTACTTTAGTGTAGACCACTTCCCACCCCATTTGACAGTACTGAAACACCTTTGGGGGACAGCCCCACATTTGCACAATTGGCCAGAGTGCATGTTTCCAACTGACGCTAAGGGAATCTTAGAAAAGCCATTCATAATATTTCTGCTGAAACATTAACAGTGGTACAAAAACCTGAAATCACGGGCGCTTTTGGACCTTGAGATCCTTGGGCGCCCACACGTTGCCGGCCTGTCCTGTGTCTGGCTTGACACATGTTTCCAGCCCTTCGCCCCCCCTGAGCATGTGCGGTGTAAGCACTCGCACGCACTCCTGTCACCAGCACACAGAAACCGACTTCAGCGCTCTCTTCGAGGCCTGCTCCAAGACAGGAGCTTGCAGTGCCACTGAAGTGTAATGTTCACGTCAACGTGGATGAGGAAGTGCAGCCGCCCCCACGCCCTCGGCATGGTGCTGTTTACCCACAGGAGAGCCTCAATCTGAGCCAGCTGTTCCAGCTTCTCTTCAGAGGCGGGCGAACACACATGTGGGCATGGTATGGCATGTTTGCCATCCCGACTTGCATACATCTGCCTTTCTTTTCAGATTGTTGCTTGTTCCATGCCAAGACTTTTGGTGGAAGATCCGGTTTAATATTCTGCTTTAAGACTGTACCCCTATCGGTATGTGAGAAGAGCTCAGATTGAATCCTTGCGGTGACAGAGTGACTGGGTAAATAAGTGAGGGGACAGAAAGAGATGGGACGGGTAAGGGATGAGTGCATTAGGAAAGACGCACTAAGCACTTGAACCCACAACATGGCCAGACATCGCCAGGCGGTCACAACATATGGCCTAACAGTTTCTCGTGTGGTTACACACTACTATTGTCGCAACAGTGACCTTGCTGTCCTCACGCTTCTCCACTAACCATTCACCGTCTCTTCTAAAGAGGCCCAAGTACCAAGTGGCCATGGCATGGATGAAACCATGGTAATAAGGTCCAACAACATGGCAAACAATGGCTTCCCCCAGGGCTAAAAATCTCACTCTTCCCCAAGTCCTGTGCAACCATCCCAGTGCCTTCTTAACAGATCTGCGCCTCTTAGCATTCAGATGAAGGCCTAAAACATGCCTAGTAGTCCTAAACCTACTAGAAAGATGTACCCAGACACCTTAGCTAGCATCAGGGCATATGATGGTGCGCACATAGGAATGCCTACCACCTACTACAGCCTACTTGAACAGAATGTAATAGTGCACTCAGGAAGATAATGCACCGTATGCAACTCTCAAATCCATTCAGTGTATTTTTTATTAATTGGGATCTGTGTATTTACAACCACCATCTTTTGGATCCGGGTCTACAAGCTATTATTTCATGGTTTTGTGCCGTGTTCACTTTTCTCTCCCTCAGTAAATGATCCCCTAGGCAAAATTCAAAATTGGGAGCTCGGTTTTCTGCGTGTCATAGCAAGTGTTCACAGGTGCAAAGCCAGTACAACAGGTTTCACCAAAGAACAGTAGAACATCGGTAATAAACTTGAAGCGGCCATCAATAAATTACAATGATTCGGTTTGAGCATAACATTGTTTAGATCATTATGAATGAAATAGGGTGGGAAACATTGATGAATATAGAATAGACTTCGTCTGTTGTTTCTGACCTATGTGCGTTGACAACAGTGTGCTCTATGTAAATCCCTGGAGTTTGAATAGTAAATTAACCATGTGAAGAAATTGATGGACAGTGACAGAGATTTCCACTTTTGATGTGATGCTGTTTCTGTAGCGTAATGTAGAGGTGAAAATAGGATTTGTCAGAAAGAAGCCACATATTTGGCTATCACAAAGAAGAAACTCAACAGCAAGTTGTTAGCGGAGGGACTCAACTCATGATTGCACTGGAGCACAGGAGGAGTCAGACTATTTCCATTAAAGGTTGTACGTTCTGCATCAGGGTCTCCTGTTCCACCAAGAGCTGATAAAGTAAACAGCGACTGCTGATTGGAAAAGTTATCTTCTGAGCTGTACTTAGATTTGATGCACTAGGGATGGAGAGGGAATCGTATATGTATGTTAGTTAACATGTACATTTGTAAAGCAACAAAATACCAGAGGTCTGGCCTGTAGCTTTGCATGTCATTGGTTAAGGCACTACTGAACCTGGGTATTCAGCAAGGAGTAGCATAACATTGCATACATTATTGCTCATAAATAGCAACAAATTAAGCGGTAGTCCAACAGCTGGACTGTAAGATTAGGGAAAAACCATAAGTAGATGCTTTGTGTGAGGTTTTGGTGTGCTGTGTGCAGTGGATATCTTCAACACTAGGCCAGGCTGGTGGGCATGGCAGCCTTAAGCGAGTGACTATATTAGATGTGTGCAAGCTCATTAGTGTTTCATCAAAGCAGAAGGGGGCTATGTTCACGTTCCTGTCCTCTCAAAGTACAGTGACAAATGTACCTGTACCCCAATGGACCAGGTACAAAGCCTATGATGTATGGTCTTGTTCTTAAGATGGCTTTATTTGGCACTCATTATGCTTATATGAATGACATCTGAATGACACAAGGCCTAGTAAAATCGTTTGTTTTGTCCTCCCTCGGTCTTCCCTCCTTTCTCTTGACGCACCTAGAAACACTTGTGTACAGGCACGTTATAAATGACTCATCATATCATATCATATCTAAGAAATTATTATTGGAAGCTCAGGATCTAGGGCTCTAGGTTAAAATCCTAGCCCCAGATCACATAGTGTGTGCAAAGTGCTGGGCCCGGACTGTGACTCAAGATGTACAACTCTAAGTACAGGGCAGTAAATAGTGGAACATGACACCTCCAGTGTATCAAACCACCTAAAAGGTAACTCTGAGAATCACTGTTTCTCATCTGGTTAATTCTAGAAAACACCTTGATTTAACCATGCTTCACGCAGTCTTAACAGCATCCTCTTCTGGACATGCCAAAAGGGGGACCAGCCTCCAAAGAGACCTTCAAAACAGACCATCCTCTTTATTGTGGAGTCTACTGGTGAAAAGATCAATCTGCCAAGAGCACAAGATGTGTAATTGAGGGATTCGTGGGACAGCCACTGAGCAAGGAAGCCAGAGGATGATGAAGTTAGTAAACAAGTGAGTGAGTTAGAGAATGACAGATACTCGATAAATGTCTACGATTGAATAGTTTGTTTAGTTAGTCAGTGCCAATTTACTGAAACAATAATTGGAAGGTCAGTGAGTGGTTGAGTGAGGCAGCCACTGAGTGACTGAGTTCATCAACTGAGAAAGTGAGTGAGTGAACAAGCAAATCCTTGACTCAGCAAGCGAGCAAGAAAAGGAGTGAGTACGTCAGCAGCAAGTGAAACAGTTACTGAGTCAATGGATAAGGAGGCAATGTGTGACAAAGTTAGTAAGTCTGAGAACAAATGAGTCGATGAGCATGGGAGTTATTGAGCAAAGGAGGCAGGAAGCATGGTGGCATGGGGCAAGGAGGCAGTATGGGGCTAAGCATGTTGGTGAGAAAGCAGCTATATGTTGGGGCGGACGTCTGTGGAAAAGTCTGCCGCTGAGTTAATGAGTGGTGAACTACTTTAAGATGCAGTGCTGTGTTTGAATTTGGCGCTTAATAATGGTGTAAGCCTCCATCCTTATGCAGAACAGGTGCAGCACTGGCAGTAGCATTGCAAGCTCCCCTGGCAATCTGCAACATGTCTCCACCCTGACTCCACGCTTATTCAGCCATCAGTCTCTGCGGTGGCTGCCAAGAAGAGTAGCAGTTAGTGCCAACTGCAGACGGTTTTGGCCTGCCCACTGTGCCCAGTCCCCCTTTCCTTACACACCCCTACCACGTGAAGCCGGTTGCAATGCCATGAAGCCATTGCCAGTTGCAAGCAACCCCAAGGGACTTGTTTTACATTCAAGCAGTTAACGTAAGTCTCGGATTTATGGGGTAATCGGTTCAAGCAGAACCGCAGTACAAAAAGCTGCATTCATGCCACCCACCTCTCCACCAGTGCCAAGAATGCCATTTCGAAGAATCATTTCCCAGCGGCCCCTGAGCAGAATCTTATGCAAACTTGCAAGTGGGGAGGGTGGTTGGTGGAGAGGCTGCAAGCGAGCGAATCTAAAGCACTTACGATGGCTGTCAATTGACAGCTGAGGAAAACCTTCTGTTTGTAAGCAGTGTCGACGTCATGTGACGAGGGACGTCCTGGCCATCATATTTTTGGTGCACCGTGCTAACAGCTTGTCACTTTTAAAGCAGCCTAGTACTGCGTTTTGGCAGTGTGCGCTTGGGGGCCGCACAGTTCGTGGTGGTGGGCCACTGATGTATTGGCATTTATTGAAATAACGAGATTTGTTGAAGGGCCACTTACTGTGAAGCCGCATTGACATATCAGACAAGAGGGCTATTAATATCAAATGCTAGGAGGGAATATGTCAGGCCATGCATGTCATGGGACTCACTCAGACATAGTGTCAGGTATTTTGTCTGTGATCTGTTGTTCACAGGCAAGAAAGACTGATATCAAAAGCTTGTCGGCCAAGTCCCAGTCGCTCTCCACGTAGCTAGCCAGAAGAGGGGGATCCTGGGTGCAGGGGAAACAGGTAAGTGTGTTTGTAAGTGTGGGGTGGTGCAATGTATGTGTCAAGAAAGGGGGCTGGTGGAGAGTGATGCACCAATCCCTCATACATATCTCTGCTTCCAACCTTTAAACCTCCCACTTGCAGATGTAATTTCTGCATCTCGTGATCTTCTCAGGTGCCCCGAATGCTGACCTCTAACTATCTTTTTCTCTCCCATAGCTATTGTTTCGATCACTGGGCATGGTATGTTATTTGAATGTTCAGAGCACAACGTATGCCATCCATGTAGTCTCTTGGTTCTGGCTTAAAGAAGTTGGGCACAAGAGCATCCGACATTCCTCGGTCATTCTGTTGTTTCCGAATGAATTTGAGAGGCCCAGTGTCAAGATGAAAACGGATCTACCATCTGACCTCGACTTCCAGATACGCGGAAGGGTTAAAAAGTATAGAATGAGTGCAGCACAATTGTGATTCTGTGTGTAATGGATAGGTATGTTTTGCAGCTGGGCGGACTTCCCTGTGTTCCTTACTTTTGGGAGGACTAGCAGCTGGTGAAGGCTAAAGGGCATGGGTGAGACATGGTCCAAATGGTGAAGAACCGCTGAAAGTCGAGCGGCTGAGTTCTGGACTCCTTAACCCCTTAAGTGCCAAGGACGAGGATGATCGTCCTTTTTTCATAGACTTGCAAAACAGCATGGCTGTTAAGAAATTTCAGAAGACTTAAATAGTCCTATCCTAAAAATTGTTGCCCATTAAGCAATAACAAATACGCAAAGGAGAGCTTTACAGAGGTATACAAAAATACAGATGCATAACAGAGTGCTTTGCAGAGGCTACCCTCGGCCTCCTCTTCTCCTTCCCTCATCTCTGACTGGCTTTCTGCTATCAAGAAATGGTGTGCTGCCAACGATCCCTGCCTTAATGCCAGTAGGACCGAGATTCTACTCATCGGCACACCCACTCCCTCCTTCCCTGCAGCTCTCTGGCCGGCCTCTCTTGACCCTCTTCCTGCTCCTACCTGCAAGGGAAAAAACCTCGGGGTCATCTTCGACTCCACACTCTCCTTCTCTCCTCACATTTCTGACGTTTCCAAGAAGTCATACTACCAGCTGCACCTCCTCAGAGGTATCCTTCCTTTCCTCTCCTTCCCCCAGAAGCTCACTGTCTCCAGAGCCCTGGTTCTCTCGAAGCTGGACTACTGTAACAGCCTCTATCTAAATCTTCCTGCCTCTACTCTCCGCCCTCTGCAACTCATCCAGAACAAGACTGCGAGACTTGTCCTTGGCCTCAAGCCCAGGGACCGTATCTCCCCAGGACTGAAATCACTACACTGGCTCCCTGTGGCTGCGAGGAGTAAGTTCAAAACCCTCTGTATTGTCCACAAGGCCTTCTGGGGCCTGGGGCCACAATACCTTCAACTCTCCCTTCCTAAATATCTTCCTTCTTGAGCACTTCGCTCATCCGCCTCCAACTCCCTCAGGGTCAGCCGCTTCTCCAAGCAACGAGTTGGGGGGAGATCTCTCTCCGCAGCAGGGGCCTCCCTCTGGAACAGCCTTCCTGCCTCCCTGAAACTTGAGGAGAACCATCTCCAGTTCCGGAAACACCTCAAAACCTTTTTCTTTGCTTCTGCTTTCTCTCCCCCTCTCCCATGCTAAATCACTGAAACTGTACTGAATCAGCAACTGGGCCACTCACCATTCTCGGTCCTTGGCCCAGCCACTCTGCCCTGCACTGCCTTCCTGGCAACCCCTGCACTGCGGGACTGTCTCTGTATCCCTACAACCCCCCCTCCCAGCACTTGTCTGCACTAATCTTGCACTTGCCACCAGCTGGCCCTTATTATTTATCTTGTTCGTTACTAATCCTGCACTGCACTTTCCCCTCGCCCTTTCCCCCTCGCACTTTTCCCGTCCCCCCGACCCATGCACTTGCGCGATCTGAATGACACCTGGCCTAGTAGGATCGTTGTCTGTCTCCCCTTGTTCCCCCCTCCCTGCCTCGTCGCGCCTTGTAACACTTGTGTATAGGCGCGTTACAAATGCCATATCATATCAGATTTAACAGAACAGATATACAGTGGGGGGGTGGGATACAGAGGAGGGGTGCAGCTTTAGAGGTGGCGGGGAGGAGAGGAGCGGAATGTGTCTAGCGAGTCAGGTGATGTGAGGGGTGACGTGATAGCCTAGGTGTTGAGGAGGATAGCTAGGAAGTTGGCAAGAGGATGCATGCAGCTCATGCCTTGTTTCAAACCCGGGCGTGCATCATAAGGCGCCGCCCAGGTTTGGAGCAACCTGATTGGATAATGCACCAGCCAAGGGCCAGGAGTACAGCTCAGGGGCAATGCATTTGTCTTAGAAGCTAGACAACGTAGTGCTTCATAGGTATGAATCCTGTTTCCATGCTTAAAGGCTGGACTGAAGCGCGATACAAACAAAATAAGTGTGCTAATGTAAATTCTGTATCCAACAGCACATTAGGATCTTCACTTCATTAGATGACGCTTGATCAAAGAGTGGGGTCCATCAGGATTCATACATATTTCCTGTGGATATATTAAAACGATGAAGTGAATAGATCTTTTGAGGACTAGACTGCCAAATCACTGCTCTCCAAATGATCCAAAACTGTCCCACTAAGGCTGATCTGAGTACGATGTTTATCCAGGAGATCTCTGACGCCAGCTGTGAATGGGTTTCCTGGTAATTCCATTGCTTCCAACTGTACCCTTTCCTTTTGTTTCCCTGTACGATAATGCCCCTCCACCCTCTCTCTTCCTGTCTTTCTTTCACTTACTCTTCTCTCATTTCACCTTCCATACAACTTGTTATCCTCCCACACCCTGCCACTGAATCCACACCCTTTCTGAATTATTTTTCAATATAGTACGTATTTAATCCATCTGCGTTGTCCATGTATCTGTCTAATCCTATTTAAACAGATATACACGTGGAGAGTTATAAATCTACTGCAGGGTAATGTCTGTAACCTTCAAATCACAAACTCCATTCCCGCCCCAGCCAGTTAAGCTTTTCAACATTCTGTGGAAGATAAAAGTACTATTAATTAGGGTTAAAGTAAAAGTTATCAGCAGTCATACTATATGCTGTCAAAAAGCTTTCCTCTTTAAAAGTGCATGATAGTAATAGAAGCTATATGGTGGCTCTGAACATATGCCCCAAAACCTTCCCCACCATGCTCATGTCTCTTCCTTTTCACGTGGTTCCCTCAGTGTAGAGAGACCACATTTGCCAAACCAAAACCATTTAGCAAGAGTCAATGTTATAAACATAGAAATGCGTTACCAAAGGCATATAACGGAAATATCTATATTACCGATCGGAATGCCTAGAACCAAGGATAAACTAAAATAAATAGTGATTTATAATTTCAGCTAAATGTGGGTTATTTGTAAATGGCTTCATCGCTATTCACAGGATATTGTAATAACACCAGAGGGAATTTGCATAGTTGAAGCATTTCCAAGGAGAACTGGCGTCTATTTCTGCTGGATTTGTGGGTATACTAATAATAGTAGCTTTAAAGAGTGCAACAATATTGGGGCACTGGATGTCTGTATATACATTTTCTACATCTTCTATAACGTCTTCTTTGCACCCTTCATTGTTCTCACCTTCTATTGTCTTCTCAATCCTTTAAACATTTACCTCACATCCCTTCTGTATACGATATTTCATGTGTTCCTTTCTATCCATTTTGGGACCCAACAAATCGTCTGTCAGTAACAAGAGAGGCTTATGTTGAGGTGGTCCCACCCAAACACCAGCATCGCCTTGCAGTTGTAACCCGACCTGCGTTCACCATTTTTTTTTTTAAGTTGGCCATTTGACTATTTTGCAGACACCTGCTGCGATAAGAGGACATAGTGCCAACACTGGGACTGTCCCTCCAAACCGGGACATCTGGTCAACCTACCCCAGCTTCTCCTCTGGCAGTCAAGGGGGCAGTTGTAATTCTTTACAACTGTAAGTCTAGCTCTCAGTCCAGAAAGCCCTAGTTTTAACTACGAAAAAAAAAATGTACATTAACGAAAAACGGGTATTGTGGGCTGCAAGATCTGCTTTCTGTATCACCTTATAATAAACCACCATGGGGAACCTGAACCTAGCTAGCCCGCTTGCAGCTCCAGGAGTTTGCACTGTGCAATGTATCCCTGTCCCAGTCTGGAAAGTCTAACAAACCTGATGTTTTTCTTCTTAGTAAAAGCACCCCCTCTTAGGTGAGCATGCGTATTACTTTTGCTTTTCTTTCCTGACTGACACACCTTTTCCCTCCTTTAACAGATTTCTTCGCTCTTATTTCTGAACCAAATTTGGCTTTTTGGAAAATAGAAGGCATAGCGCTTTCAGGAGTGCTCATTGCCTTTGCAGTTTAATTTCCCAAATAAAATGTATCTATACATACAACATGTACGTACATTATGTTAGGCACATGAGAAATTGAATTATCTTGCAGTGCCTAAATAACTGATGTTATTTTTAACTGCCACGTCAAACATTCTCGGTTTTATCAAACGTATAATGATGAGAGGCGGAGTTAAGCCTGTGAAATGTTACTGGTTCTTTATAGCTCGACCTCTGCTATTTGGGGCCCTAGTCATACAACCAATGGGGGAGGGGTACACGATTGTATTTTTCACCAGGAAAAGTTCAACACTCAGACACATCTTGTGCCACTTCAGTCTTAAATAAAAATAAAAGTCCCATTCAGTAGACCTATACAGGAGTGTCCTAAATCTGTACACGTGGCATAACGTCAAGCAGGGATTGGTAAATAAATGTTAAATTGAGTTTCCCTGAATGGGAAGGCACTCTTTCTGCCACGCCTCTGGAAACTCCTTTGCCACTTTCCCTGCCTCTTACTTCACCCTAACCGATTATTTTCTTGCCAGCAGACCGCAGTGTTTTACTCCGAGTGGCACAAGGATTTGGCCCTTTCCAACTACCGTAGTGGTTCAGCACATTAAAAAAGCATATTAACATAATATAACATTTTCTGTCATTGAATTATCGGCTGGAAGCATTTGCACTACATGACTACTTACATTCCCCATGCCCTCGCCTTTTCTTATAGAAAAGTAATGTTTCAGGCAATTTCTTGCACAATGGAACTGCATGTGTACATGATTATGCACTTGTATCAGGTACACCACCAGAACTTTCCTTAGATTCTCGATTCTTTGAGAATCTGGCCATTGGTGTAGTTTTATACCCGTTCTCTTCCCCAGATGTTTTCTGCTACGCGAGACGGTGTGCATGAAATGTCAGGGCAATTCACCAGTACAGCCCTGGGCATTAATGCATCTCGTGCTGCAATGTAGTTGGTCCCTACGAAAATCAAATATCAGCTTACTGGCGTGGTTGTCTCAGTCACTCTCCCTTTCAAAGGTGATAAAATGAGCATTGTTGTGTACAGTGCTTAATTTGTGGGGGTGGTTGCCGGTGCCCAACACCGGCACTCTTTTTTGGGCACCGGAACTAATCATGGGGGGGCCAGCGCATGTGCACTTGCTTTATTTGTTCTTCCACGTCACTTTGCTTCATTATAAATCATTGGGTTTGTTTGTCATTGTGATCTCTTGTGCTTGCAGGTGCAGGCCATGGCTGGCTGGGCCTGGGAGGGGCCAGCAATAGCAATGAACAACAAACTGTTACAAACAACAGCCTATGAAAACTACCATTCAGTTGTTACTATGCAGTATTTGATACATTCTGTATAGTAACACAGAATGTGCAGTTTTCATTGGCTGTTCTTCTGGGCCAATGAAATTACATGGTGACGTGTTGTTGTTACAGGAGGCAGTGCAGCGCCACCTTCATTTCACAAGTTACTGTGAAGTGAAGGTGTATAGGAGTGGCGTGTGAGAGAGAGAGAGCCTGCCCTGCATGGTGCAGCCTAGTTGCTTCCTGGGGCCCCCCTCTGCCTGCTTTTTCATTTGTGTCAGTGTGCACCACCCCCCCACCCTGAGGCCCAGACAGGAGAGAAGGCCAAGTCCCAGTCGGCAAAGCAGGTAAGTTTGGACCGTAAAACAGCAGCCTGCCCTGATCCTGTCACAGTGATCAGGCAAGGAAGGCCCAGGTGAGGGCCCGGACAGCTGCACGGTACCCTGGTGGTGTCCTGACTGGCCAGGAGTCTGTGTGACCTGTGTGCTGCTGACTACAGTGCCAGGCCCAGGCCAATTTCTGTGACCACCAGGCAGGGCTGCCACGGCGCAGACTGAGTCTGATGACTCTGCCGCTGCGCGGGCCCGTGGTTTGTGCCCAAATTAGTACATATTTAACTTTTTTCTTTTTAAAACCTTAAAACCTGACCTTCCGTGGGGCTGGTGGCCGGGGCCCCGCCCCACGGAAGGTAGGTTTTAAAGAAATAAGTATTTTTGAGTGGCAGCTGGGGCCCATCACTTCGAAAGTGATGGGCCCCAGCCGCCCAAATATACGTTTTTTCTTTTAAAATCTTACCTTCCGTGGGGCCGCTGCTGCTGCGCACTTATTTTTGTCATCAGCATGGCCGCGGTGGCGGGCGGCCCCACGGAAGGTAGCCTAAAGTGATTGAGGCAGCTAAGCAGCAAGGCCCAGGACCGGGCGCGGGCGGCTGCCTGGTCCTCGTCCCTGGTTGAGTCCGGCTGGGTCTGTGACCCCTTTGTATTGGAGTCCGACTGGGGTGGCCGTGGCTGGGTGGCCCTCGTGTGTTGGGGCAGTTGCGAGTATTGAACAAGGGATGGGTCACCCCAGGACACCGCGTGCAAAGCTCCCCCAGGACACTACGTGCACAGCCCCCAGGTAACCATGAGCGCAGCCCCAGGACACTGTGAGCACAGCCCTCCCACTTCCTCTGGACTCCATGAGCACAGCCACAGACTCCTGAAACAATGTGAGCACAGCTCACCAGAACACTACGTGCACAGGCAGACAAGGGGATCACTAATGCACAGCCCCCCAGGACACTGCATGCACAGCCCCCCAGGTCACCACGTGTACAGACCCCCCCGGACACAGTGTACACAGCCCCTCTGGACATTGGGTTCTCTCAGCCTCCAGGACAACGCGTGCACAGCTCCTCAGGAGAGCATGTGCGCAGACAGCCTTCCCTCAGGACTGCACAGCGCGTGCAGCTTCGTTTGTGTCAGTTAGCAATCCAGCCCCATGCCCCACATCACCTGAGCGTAGCTGCAATATACTGGGAGGGTGGGTGGGGGTCTTTAAATCCTTGGCCCAAGTAACGTGCGTTTAGCCCCCCTTCACAACGCGGTCCACGGTGGTACACGACGAGGTCATGTGCAGGTATTTACACTTGCATATTTCCTTTTCCATAATTTCGATCCTTTGGGCACCTGTCCACCTGTTTGACACCAATTTGATTGCAGGCAGAAGCAGCCATGGTCTTGTCACCTATGCCTCTCTCCACTGCACTAACATACTGCAATGCTTCCTTCACCCCAAAACGCACACCCGGCAGAGTACCGGAAAGGATTCGGGCGATGCAGGGGCTGAGTGTTTCGTTTTCATTGAAAAGATAGGACCGGCTCAGAATGGCCTATAGAGCAAATATAGCATCCAGCTTGGACTGGCCTATATGTGGGCCAGCTTTTTTGGTCCATGTGGGCCACTTTTTTGTCCCATGTGGTCCAGTTTGACGAGTTACTTCACCATTCGGCTAGTAGTTTGGGCCAGAGTCACTGAAAAAATACTCTTTAAAATGCACAATTTGCCTCACATTTTATCAAAACGCCTCACCCGTGGGTACTACTCAGACTGTCACAAAAGGAATGAATTGTCGTTTGCAACTTTGGCCACTTTTTCATTGGTGCCCGACTCAAGACAATTGTATGCCCCAACAACACCATGCTCATGCTTGAAGGAAGGGTGAGGGGGAATGCATTTATGAGATGTGATGACTGATAAGGGCTTGAGAGTAAATTGATTACACAAAACACCTGGATGAGGTGACTGAAGAAGAGGCCGAGTGAAGGGTGCTCTTCCTGGAGGTAACCGATGAGCGCTCTTCCTGGAGGTAACCGATTAACAATACTTGGTGTACTTTAACAGACTGTCAGATGGGGCAGAAGGGGTAGAGACAAATACAGTGCAACAGTGGCTGAAACAGAATGCTTTTTTATTTATTTGCATTTTTAAAGCGCTCACACAGCCTGGGTGCATGGAGGTGCAGTTACAGGAGGAGCATGTCTTAGGTGCGTATTTATAACGCGCTTAATACCCAGAGATTTCTGAGTGAGGAGTTGGGGATCAAACCTGTGTTGCTTTGTGTCATCTTGCTTCCAAGTGGAGCACATTACCGCTGAGCTATCCTGAGTCCCGGGACAGTGATTGCAACGCAGCATTGAAAAGGGACCTTTACTTGATAGGAGTACACAATGTATATCTACCTCTAACCCTGGAAAAGATGGCAAGAACAAGATCTGAAGAAAGAACGCTCTTGTTTGCGCCAGTGAGAGTTAGAGCAATCAGTATGAACCAAACCTAAGTGAGTTTATGGCACAATGTATGTCATTGTGCGTCTTAAAGCGATGAAAATAAAGTGGGTAAATAAATATTTTGCCTTTTGCATCTTATAGTTTTCCATCCAGGATGTGGAAAATAAAGGCACACTGATATTATTTTGGCCCAACATGCTGCTATAAGGATTTGTCATGAAGCTTTTATGCAATTTGTGTATATTGCAAGTAAACTATAGGACAGTATTGTAGGTCTTGTTCCCAACCAAAACTAAAATATTTGTTCCATGTAAAGCATGGAAGAAGGTGGCTGTTCTGTTCCCAAATTGGGTTAAAATCCCTGCTTCGCTGTTCAGCATAAGTGTGTGATCCTGGGCAAATAATATGATATCACCCTGACTTCAACTGCAAAAGGAGTCACTCTACCCCCTTCTTCCCCTGTGCATTTTTGAAGGAAAGTGCAAGTCAAACATATGTCTGCGGGTGCTGTGATGGAGGTCAGTAAAATAGTGTCCAGTGTGTAACGTCCTGTCATGTTAAGTCCACCTTGCCATAGAAACTTTGCCCTGTTAGTAAAATGTCTCACTTGCAATACCTACAGATTTGGCCCACTGTGTCCTACCCTCAAGTTTGAGTTTATACAAATGAAAGTGGAAAAGTAACGGCGTCACTTCCGATCAGCGGATGCTGCTCGCCACCGAGTGGGGAGTGTAAGGATGTGCAGCTCAGAGCAGAATAACCTGATGCTGTATTACCAAGTAAAAAGTAACGGAGCACCTGTAAAATACCTCCTGCTAATAAAGCAACTGCGGCCTGTACATCCACAACCCAAGTCAGGGTATTATTTCTGGGGTGGTGTTGGGGGAGGTTATGGGAAAAGGGAAATGTATGGAGGGCCGCAGGTTAAACCAAACTGAATTTATAAACCAGGTAAATCAAATGCAGCGCCCGTGGAAGGCCGGTGTGGGGTGTTGCGGCTAAGCATGGGGATGCGCCGAGTGCAAGGATGAATGTAGCAGACACCATCATAGCCGCCACACGCAGCCGGATGCACTCGGGCCCATGTCCCCGATGCCCCTCCAACAACAGGATGGGAGGATCAGGGGTGGGGGGACCTCCTCAGACTGGATGGCACAAGGAGACAGGAGAAGGGAGGGAGCAAGGAGGTGCAAAAGGGGCATTGGGGGAGCGGCCTAGACCATCCCCTATCTCAGGCTTAAAGGCATGGGGAGGTGAGGGAAACAGCCTCATTCTCCGACAACCAAGAAGTGTTTTCCAACTTTAAAGCATTATACTTTCTCAACCCATGTGTGCCCTTCCCCATCCATCCCACTACTAGCCTGTGCCAGCAGTTGCTGCAGCACCAAACAAGTGACATAGAGCAGCAGCAGTGTGATGGGCAGGTGGTGGGCCGATCTAGGTCTAGCACTGAACTGGCATTATGGGGCCAATATTTTTTGGGCACTGGCACTTATTTTTTTACAAATTAAGCACTGGTTGTGTAATGGTTGCTTGTTTTATCGAAGCGCTTCGTCAACTAGGTTATACAGAACAACATAACAAACAGTTAATTTTAGGTCAGTTAAAACTGAACTTCATGGAAACTCTCCTTTGTGTTTCCCCTTTCTCTCCACACGCCCGGATCATACACTGCAGCTTGAAGAGAAAAAGTAGCACAATCCGATGGATGTGCGCTAGCGACATGAGATAAACGGAAATAGGTGTATTAACATAGAGCAAAACATGCATAAGTGCTTTCCGAAGATTATAACACAACACCTTTTACCAAAAAGTCACATAAGTCAATGAGCCTAAAAAATATGGCCTGCTCCAGCAGGATTCAAATGTGGGAACGGTACGTAAAATACACATCTGTGGAATAGGTGACTTAAGCTACCAAGCTACCTGTTGTAGAGTGTGATAAAATCATGTAAATGTTTCATTTCTACTGCATATTTTTTTATTTTATTGGGTAACGTCGGCAGAGCGATGATTATGTCGAGGTTAGACTACTGCAATATACTGCTGTGTGGAGCATCAACGTCCAACCTCGGGACATCTCAGACCATTCAAAACGACGCTGTCCGTATATTCAAAACGACGCTGTCCGTATCGCCATGCCCATCCCCAGGAGAGCTCATATCACCGATACAAGGAGAGAGCTACACTGGTTACCAGTGAAGCAACGCATTGAGTACCAAATCGGTATGACAATTCACTGCTCCCTCTATGGAAAATCACCTGACTACCTTAAGAAAACGATCATGCCCTATAGCCAGCCAGAGAACTCCGATCTTCCAATCTATCATTACTACAGGGAATACGAATTAACAGAACAAGAGGCTTAGGTAGATCTTTCCGGGCATTAGCCCCATCCTTTTGGAATTCCCTGCCAATGGCCATCAGAGAGACCTCCAGTCTAAGTCTCTTCAGGAAAGCATTGAAGACACACCTTTTTAGTTAAATTATCAGGTTGTTCTAGGATGCCCCTATTCTCAGCAAGGGTATATCAGTATTTCCCTTCTGTGTCTTGTTGTTATGTTTGTCCCCCGTGTTTGTGTAAGCACCTCGATGCCTGCGGGCTGTTGGCGCTATAGAAAGAAATAAATGAAAAATAAAAAATTATATTTATAGTGCATCCATAAAGAATGTTTTACAAGAGGTGCAAAAAGACAAGAAGGTGGGGGAACAGAGAGGACAAAACAAAAACGATCCTACTAAGCCTTGTGACATTCGAATCATGCAAGTGCAGTAAAGAAAAATGAAGGGGAGAGGGGGGAGTATCCAGTCAGGGCGGAAGGGTCTGTGAGACATATTGAGTGCCCGGTGGTGGCCAGATGGACAGAGCCAGGGTGAAGCAAAGAGTGCAGAGGAAGGAAGGCAAATGAGCTAAGTGAGAGGCAAATGGCTGAAGGGCTACAAGGTTGCAGGCCTCACCAGTCTGGTGCGGGGGGGGGAGGGAGGCAAGTGCTGGTTGAGGGAGGGGGGTTAGGGCAGACCAAGTGCAGTGGTAGACTGAATTAGGTGGGTCTTGTGCCCTGTAAGACTGTGAAGGAAACAAGCAGGCAGGGACATTATCAGGGGAGTGGGAGAGAGAAGGAAGAAGAGAAAAGGAAGGTCTTAAGAAGCTTCCAGAACTTAAGGCGATCCGGCTCAAGCCTGAGAGGGGCAGGGAGACCATTCCAGAGGGAGGCACTTACAGAGGAGAGAGATCTACTCCCCACTCTCTGCTTAGAAAAGCGTCAGATCTGCAAAGAGTTAGAGCTAGACAATCGAAGGGCTCTGGTAAGGAGGTATTTCAGGAAAGAGAGTTGGGTGAAGTGGGGTCCCAGGCCTCAAAAGGCCTTGTGGATGATGCACAGAGTCTTGAGCTTGATCCTCGCAGCAACCCGGGAGCCAGTGGAGAAATTTCAGGGCTGGAGAGATGCTGTCCCTGGGCTTCGGGCCAATGATAAGTCTTGCAGTCCTGTTCTGGATTAGTTGAAGGGGGCCAAGGGAGGAGTTAGGCAGATTGAGGAAGCGGCTGTTGCAGTAGTCCAGCCTGGAGAGGACGAGAGTTCTGGAGACATTGATATTCTAGGGGAAGGTAAGGAAAGGGAGATTGCCTCTGTGGAGGTGCAGCTGAAAGTGGGCCTTCTTTACAAATGTGAGGAGAGAAGGAGAGAGAGGAGTTAAAGATGACACCAAGGTTTTTTGCCTCAAAGGAGGGCGAGGGGAGGGGGCCCATGGAGGGCAGCCAGTGTGTGGGAGGGAAAGAGGGATCAAAGGTCCCAATGAGAAGGCACTCTGTCTTACTGGCATTAAGGCAGAGATCATTAGCAGTGCACCACGCCGAATAGCAGACAGGCAGTCAGAAATGGGAGTGGAAGAGGAGAAGGCAGAGGGGGGAAGCTTGAAGCAGAGCTGCGTGTCATCCGCATAACACTGGAAGTTAGGAAAGAAAGTGGAGATAAAATGGGTTAGAGGGGCCAGGTAGACGTTGAAAAGCCAAGGCAAGAGGATAGAGCCCTGAGGGAGAGGACACCGCAGGTGGAGAGTGAGATGGTTGAGAAAAAAGGGCCCGGTTGAACCTAGGAAGGTTGTTCCAAGAGGAAGGAGGTCAACCAGTCCAGAGCCAAGTCTGTGTTGCCAAAGGTATCACAGAGCCGATTTATCAGGGTGGCATGATTGACCATATCAAAGGCATAATAAAGGTCAAGAAGGATGAGAAAAGATGGAGAGCTGGAGTTGAGATTAGAGAGCAAGTCTTCACAGGTGTTCAGTAGAGCAGTGTCCATGCATCTGGCCACTCTGAAGCCAGACTGGTGGTCATGGAGACATCCACCAGATTTAGTGTGGTGGTTAAACTGGGAGATGGCCAGCATCTCCAAGATTCAGTCCAGGAAGGGGGTAATGGAGACAGGGCAGTAGTTTGCCGGACAGTAAGGTTCGGCAGAATGGTTTTTGAGGAGAGGGTGCACAAGGGTGTGCTTGAGGAGTGAGGGGAAGGATCCAGTGGCAAAGGAGTGATCATAGAAATTGGCCAAAGGCTGGAGCAAGGGAGTCAATGTTGCCCTCGATAGTTCTTCAGGAGCAGGGGAGCACCTGTTCGGATGAGACTTTCATAGAGCGGACTTGTCAAGAAACCTAATCAGGTGTTTAATTATGGGAGAAAAAGAGGAGAGTGGGAGGGAAATGGAGAGGGTGGCCAAGGGAGGCCTGAGAGTGGGTGAGGGAGAAGGGTGCAGAGTAGAGTGAGGACAAGATGTCAGAGTTTTAGAATTGAAGTGAAAGGCCAGAGAAGTGCAGAGATCCAGGGAAGGCAGAGGAGAGGTGGAGGCTGCAGTAGTGTTGGAGAGTTCCTTCCAGATTTCAAAAAGTTAAACCATGCTGTTACTGGACGCAGAGATGCGGGCTTGTCTATAGACCCTCTTCTTCGAGCAGATGTAGAGCCTGTATTGCCTTTCGAGCAAGCGGCAGGCCAGTTTGTCAGCGGATGTGCTCGAAGCCTGCCACTTCGGCTTGGCTGCTCTGCACTTGCATTTCAGAGCGGCCAGGTCAGAGTCATACCAGGATTTGTACTTGGAGGCAGGGAAAGGATGTCCAGAGTGTTGGAGATGGAGAGATGAAGGATATTAAGGGCTGTGTCAGAGTGAGAGTCAGTGGCAGGAGTAGGAGGGATCCAGGGTGTAGGGGATGGAGAGATGAAGGTACGTAAGATCTAATTGTCCTTCAGGTATAATCAGTTAAGCAAGCAGAGGTCTCATTCCGCTATCTTTGCACACTTCCTGTGATGTCCTCAGGGGTCAAGGGTCATGCAATGTCATTTCCGCTACCCTTGTAATTTTGGTGAAATTCTGGTGAAATGACCTCCCTGATTAGACGCTGTTTCCATAATTTCAGGAATCAATTCTAGACTGAATCACTAAAAGGTGTTTAAAGGAAGAGTTCTTTCTCATTTCCTTTGAATTGGTCACATTATAACTAGAAGCATAAAATGAACAAACTGTCATGATCGACATGTCTCAATGTTCAGAAATTGTATTCCTGTCGCCTGCCACACATTTGGCTCTCTTTATAAAGCTGATCCACATACCACATTCCTCTTCTTCTTTCCTACTTCTATTACAGATCTTTCGACGTTACCTTTGTGGCTCCACTTTCCCAACTAGCCCACACCGAATGCAACTCCTGTGTTGGATTATTTCTTTCATTCACATCCTCTGGTGTACTTGTCCAATGGTGCATAGAGGTGGCTGGATTCTGTTGCATTAACTGCCATAAAACAACTAACATACATACTTGACATAGACTGACCGTAGGCACTGAGCATTATTTGAACTGTGTGCTTCTACTGTTTTTCAGAAGTGTACATGGTTATTGCAGTTTATGAAGAGCGTTCATCTGTTTTGTTAATGTAATGTATTGCAACACCGGTTCTTTTGTGGTCATTTGCACTGTGAAAGGCATAAAAGCCGGATCACTGCTGAGCCAAAGACCTGCTCATATCCTTAACATGTTGCACAAAAAGACAAGCCTAGGAGCACTGAGAGACAAGAACTTGGGTATGGGTGCAAACCCTATAGAGTGCATTATAATCACTACCACATTAAGAAGTGGCTGGCTGTATCACCAATTCTATTATAGGTCCACCCATAAAGACCAAAAGGAAAAGTGCATTAAGTGTGTTTGGGAATTGGTGTATCACGCACTGCTATCAACTAAATTAGTTGAATATGGTGTGGAATAATAAAGAGAAGAAATAAATGCAAAGCTGCATCAACAAATGGTTTAATTCGCCAATCTGTCAGCCGACACGTGTTTCGACCAGAGTCTTCCTCAAGGCAAGCTGTCCAATTGCTGTAGTGCTGTAGTAATCGCCAAATACAGCCAAGTGGTTGAAATGGATGTGTTCCTTAGCAATAAGATACTACTGATACAGAAATAGTGGTTTTCACTTTGGGCAGTTTCAATGTCATGGCTCTGGCGAATTTGATAAATAGGATTAATCCCATGCATGTTATAATGTGCTCCTTAAATCAATCCATCTGGTAACATGGTTAAAGTCAACCTGAATTGCCAAAGATATTACAATGTCATGGGCTGAAACCATGCAGTGACACGTGTGGTGCATTACGAGAGTACTGCGGTGGTGATTTGGCACAGTATAAAAACTTTGTAACATAGCAAAGAAAAAACGTTGCCAAAATGAACAATCAGAATTTTGCTAATTTTTCAATGTGTCGCAAAAATGGCAAACTCACATTTCTAAAATACAGCCACTCCAAATTTTTTTGTCATTAAAGTGTTTTGAGGCATACAAGCTGTCTAGATCACCCTTTGTCTTGCCTATCATTTGAAGTACATTAACTTCTGGTTCATGCCAATTCTCTCCAATTTAGCTGGCTGGTTGGCTGTGGGGCACTTTAGGGCTGATCTTTTGAGTGCACTGGTGTTCAGGAACGGTGGATTTCAGCCTGAAAGATTCCCTCCCTGCTCCTCAGTCCTGTGATGTGGCCTAACGGTGGCATAATGTGCTGTACAGGCAACAAAGCATGCTAAACCCTTACAGTAACAGTAAAAGAATAATACCATAATAGGCAGCTTCCCCACTGCGACTGCATACAGGAGGGCAGATACCTGGCTCTTCCCTACCTAATCTCTGTGTTGCATATACACATCTGCCTTTCATACGGTCTAATGAACACAGCCGGGATAGGGAGCTTAGGTAGGGTATATTTTCTTGCCAAAGAACTCAGCATATTGTTATACTTTGAGGGAATACTCCATCATAGGTTCTAGCATGATATGACATGAAACAAACTCTTCATAATAGACTTTTTGTCATTAAGGTGTCAAGGTTATTCAACTTGACCCTACTACTTTGACCAATCCATTCCCTTACCGTCTGTTACCAACAACATTAATCTTTATTCACAGATTGCTTTTTTATTTTTACACCACCCTTGGATCAGGCTTGGCAGACACAGAATTAACATTCTGGAGTTTGGACCTGGGATAGAGCATATAGAGACGTCGTCGGAAAATAAGCCACCAAATGTCAGGATTGCCCAAGCACACCCGTGAGACCCTCATGCATTGGGTATTACATTGTGTGCTAACTTACAATTCTCCATATCTGTCTTGGAACTACAACTCAACATTTTGGGAAATATTTGCCTCCTCCCTTTAGCAGAACTAAGGTGCACCTAATATGACGGACATGCACCCATGCTATTACAAAACATTCTTCCCCTGCTGCTTCCCTCCCTGCCTTCTTGTCTTTATAGCATTAATGTACCCACTTTCACATCCTCTTATCTTCTCCTTCCTCGTTTTCTTTCCTGCAGCAGACTAAGGATGGATGCCCCTGACGAGGGCACAGTATGTCACTCGGCGGAAAAGCCCAGGTGCTCTCAAACTACAACAGTGGTGATTTGGCACAGTATATGAGCATATTAACATAACATAACATTTGTGGACATGGTAGTACTTACCTACAGGCATTTGATCATTTTAGAAGATGTCCAAATGTTTAAGTGCACTCCTTAGCACAGGGGTGGGCAACCGCTGACTCAGAACCGATGTTTTGGACTGTGAATTCCATAATCCCTAACCATTTCCTTTTTTGGCTAGAGCTGACATCTGTAGAGCCAGTAAATACACACTTCTCAATAACTCGAATCATAATTGCCAAAGAAATAACTAGTCATTTATTTTCTATGGCTTAATAACACTGTAAATAACTGACAATGTTACCAGACAACTCAATA
Source organism: Ambystoma mexicanum (assembly GCF_040938575.1). Lineage (NCBI taxonomy): Eukaryota > Metazoa > Chordata > Amphibia > Caudata > Ambystomatidae > Ambystoma > Ambystoma mexicanum. The sequence goes on from NC_090937.1 coordinate 1,576,908,406, forward strand.
GTACTCCTTGTATTGGTTGTTGGAGGATACATGGCTGAGTAGACCCCAATTAGACAGTACTACAGGTAGTACAAAGTTTACAGCAGCATGAGCATTAACAAAGAGAGCACATTAATCCTCTAAATTAACATTATAAAAAAATAAAGAAGGATAAATTGTGAATTAAAACGTTTTTAAAGTTATAGTCTAGTCGTGGTCTCTTTAATGCCACTGTTGTCAAAAGAATGTTCCCACAGACATAAAAAGGGCCATCTGTAACTCAAAGCTGCAATTCTCTGTCCACGGAGAAGCTTTAATAGGGCATAGTCCTAAACCTTGACAGGAGCCTGCAACACTAAAACCAGAAAATGTGTTTGCTTCGCCCTGGGCCCTTCTTTCATTTTCCAGCAGCACAGGGTGTGTAATTTACCTAATTTAAAGAGTCTAGACCTTTAAATATCTCATATGCGAGCTGTTGCATGCGGGTGGGAACTTTCCTTACTTCCTAGCAGCAGCTGGTTTCTGCTAGGTTGTAAATTCACGGCCCACTTGGACTTCGTAATCTTGTGTAAACTGCATTAAAGCAAGGCCTCTTCCTACATACAGCTAATGAGGGCCCTGAACATGGGGGGGTCGACAAGGAAGGACACAAGCAGCTCTGTTAATTAAGGCTGCAGTATTTGGGCTTCAGAACACAGAGACACAGTAGCCTATTCTGGTATTGTTACTCCAGAACCCACCGTTACTCACCACGCTAGTAATGGGCAAACTAGACTATGCAGTCTCAACTCAATTGAAGGTTTAGAACTTTCTTCTCCTCCTTACATGCCTAATTCTTTCAGTGAAGTTCATCGGGATCTCGAACTAAATATTCTTAATCCACGTTGACAGCCAAGGCCTGTTGACGAAAAGGGGCACAGTTCAAAATGATGTCTGCAGGGCCGACTTCGGAGCCAGCTGAAGATGTGTCAGGGCTCATGGGTCCCAATTCAAAATGCTGTTTGGAGGGCCCCTTCCACACAGCTGCAAAACCTTTCTGAGGCATCCGTGGGACATGGAAACATAAAGGAATGCTGATGATCACAGGACAGGCAGAGCTGAAACACTAAATGTCCACTAAAAAGCTATTAATCGCTCTTTGTCAGCAAGGTGCGGATGCAGTCCAAACCAGGGGCGTTGCTAGGGGGCGGCTAAGGGGGCTAGACCCTGATCTTTTGGTTGTAGCCCCGGATTGAAACTCAGGAGCTACTGCCAAAAGACTAGCTAGCCCCCAGTCCCAACAATTCCGACATCAGCTTAGCCCCGGCTCTTTCCTAGACCTAGCAACTCCCCTGATCCAAACAGTAGTAAAAAGGTGAGAAGGTGATAGAACATTGTTGGATACGGCAACGCCAAGGGAGGGGATGGGCTGAGGGCATCAGCAAAGCCAGCATGTAACATGTCCAATCGAAAGCATACATTTAATGTCCTGAACTAAAGAAGTAGTATGCTTTGTCATAAGATTGTCAATATGAATACAGCTGTTGAGGGGCCCTCTGAGGCGTGAGGCTCATTCCAACTGAAATATTTGAAAGGCTCGGACACCATCCCAGCCCATTAACTTATACCTAAACCTTTGTCTGCAATATTGATGCTGCATCATGTTGATAGGTATACCTCCGTAGAATGAAAGAATTCCTGACTAATCAGTGCGCTGCACTTCTAATATGTCATTGACAAGACTCCGCCCTCATGGCCTTTCGGGGAATCCAAACTATCCTCATTTCCCTTAACACCTGTCCACAACCGCGGATAGTGCTTGCCACCAGAGGGCTGGGGCGAGGGGCGCTATATGTAAGGATATATAATGATAGGCCTCTCCTGCTCTGCCTAAGCAGTACTGTCATTGTTGGCAAGAGTAGCATAACCACAAAAATGCAGTTTCTTCCAGCTTAGAATCATATCCTTCTCGTCCGTCTTCCTAAGCATAGTCATTGACATACAGTAAGGACTGCGATGAGTAAGACCTGGACATATCGTAATGAAAATTAAGAATAAGTAAACAGGACATTTCCTCCTCATACATCTTCCTCGTCACAGTCCTTCCACTCTGTCATTTGCAGTGTACCACGTTAGATTTCCATGGAATAAAAATGATGCTTGCAAATGCCTTTGGTTCATCCAGGCTGGATTAATGCAATGGTGACTATTTGGGCCTACCCTGCGTCATATTGCACAGTTACAGCGAGTGCACAAAACAGCAGGACAAATTATATTTCCATGTACGGATGGCTAGTGGTGTCGGGCATAGAATTTGAAACCCTCAGCTTAGTTTGCCAGTCCCATTTTGGTATAGGCCCATAGTTCGAAAGGCGAAATTCACAAATGTGCACCTATGAGAATTTTGAAGTCGGCAAACGTTTATCTGCTGTAGGTTCCCCGTTTCCACAGTCAATGTAAGGGGGATTTTCTTTTTCACATCTGGCCCAAGAACCTTGAAATTCTTTGCACTGAAAGATGCACTTGGTAGGAGACCATCCCCTATTCCATAGAGCTGTGAACACATGGTTAATTCTATTTGTGTAATTCTAACTGGTCATTCTTCTCCCTGTGAATTGGTCATAGAAAGTTCCCCAGTGCTAAAATGCTATCAGTCATACCCTACGCTAAATAGGTACTGTTAGACTAAACGTACCCAGTCCTGCTGCCTTGTCCAGTCATGCTTTGTGTTGTGTTTCCCCTATTGTCTGCATATTAACAAGTTGTTGAGCATATCTTATCAGGAGGACCCATTCCAGTAGTGTTGATTAAGGAAAAAGCATAGACGTGTGTTCCTTTTGTTACATGTATTGGAAAAGCATCCTTCCAATATGTGAATGTCCCATCCTTTTATAAATTAATATCGACAATGCCATTATAGAGGCCATTTTGGATCTTGTAAATATGGTTAATGATCCACCATTCACTGGCTTGCTTCTCGCTGGCAATTTGCTTGCAACTTATGTAGCCACACTTCAACAGCTTGTGAACTGTTATGGTGGTGATAAATGCCTTGGACATTTTGTCTAGTTGTCCTCCTGGATTCCTCTGACTCTTTTTACACAGTTGACCATCGGGTATTATTATCCAATCTTGTCACATGCATAGAAGTGGCGATTCAGTTCTTGGATGTGTGGTCTTCCTCACTTCCTGATGATGCCAGATGGTTCATATAGATTTCACCACGTCAGCCTCACTTCTCATGTGTTGAGTTTTAAGCAGAGATGGATCTGGTTTCCTACAATGTTTAGCATTTACATGGAGATACAAAGAGATTTGGTTAAGGAGCTGAGTGTCGCCATGCACCAGAATGTTGATGATACCCAGGATTACTGAGGGGTGTTTTCCTTGGCACAATGCCCACCGTCTGCTGAACTGCCTGTGTATCATTGAAGATTGGATGTCCCATCAATCCTTTAAAATTAATTCTACAAAAAAAACGAATTTATCCTCATTTCTTCCTCCCAGACAGTACTTTCCCTTCAATGACGAATTTACATCTCTCATCTGCTTTCTTTCTCTGGGTTTTGTACAGGACTCTTAGCTTTAAACTCCATATTTGCAAAATTGTCCAATCTCTATGTACTATCTTTTTCTTTTGTGAGCCATAGAACGCTTCATTCCCCACGTGATTTTCATTCCCCGTCTAGGCTCTTGACAGTTCTTAGATTGATGGTGGAAATGAAGTTCTTCAGACTCTCCCTGCGTAGTATCCTGCATGCTGCTGCTCATTGTATTGTATTGTATTGTATTGTATTTTATTTATAACGCGCAACCATCAGGCCCGGGGGCATCAGGGCGCAATTTGTGCAAAGTTACATACAGAGTATATAATCATATATATCAATTATAGACAGTAAAAAATATAAAGCTGCAAAGTTACAAGCAGAGCATATATACATACATATCATAAATTACAAAGCCACTGAGGCATGGCAGGGACATAGCAGCAGGTGAGTCCGCTGGTAGTAGGCAGGTCAGTGGGCCAGAGTATGTAAAACAGGACAAGTCTTAGTGTTGGTTGAAAAAGCCATGATTTGGCTTTGGACTTGAATGTGTTAAATGAGTCTTCAGATCTGATTGTAATGGGGAGAGAATTCCATAGCTTGGATGCTAGGACAGGGAAGCTAGTGCCCCCGGCTTTTTGGAGTTTGAACCTGGGGATCGAGAGACAATGGGTCTGGGTGGTTCTTAGAGGTCGTGAAGTCGAGTGGCGGGACAGCCGGTTGCAGAGGTAGATGGGGGCCTTGTTAGACAGACATTTGTGCGTGTGGGCAAGAGTTTTTAGTGAGATTCTCTGCTTGACAGGAAGCCACTTTAGGTTCGTTCTGGATTCTGAGGTGTGATGGTTTCGAGGAATGTTTAAGGCGGCTCTAATAGTGTTGTTCTGAGTTGTTTGACGTTTATTCAGTGGCTGGTGCCTAAGGGCACTACAATAATCAATTTTGGCCATGATGAGGGTTCTGGCTAGTGTGACACTGTTGGGAGTGGTAAGAAACGGTCTGCAAGCTGCAATGAGTTTACAAGTGTAGGCAGATGCCGATCAGACTGCATTTATTTACCGAGATAAGGATAGGGTGGCATCAAGGTAAAAACCTAAGCTTTTAGTGTCTTTCGAGATGCTTATAATGTTACCGTCTATGACAAATGATTGATAGGAGGGCTCAAGTTTGCTGAGGCGTTATGAGGTGCCCAGAATGAGGAGCTCTGTCTTATCGTCATTTAGGCATAGCTGGTGTTGGGCCATCCATGCTTGGATGACCAAGTAGACGTCGTTAAGGGCCTTGGTGTCAACTAGATAGTCACCCGTGATGGGAATGAGTATCTGGGTGTCGTCCGCATAGTTAGTGTAGGATACACCCAGAAAGTCAAGCACATCAAAGAGTGGTTTTGTAAAAATGTTATAAAGAGTAGGTGACACGCAAGATCCCCGAGGAACGCCGCAGTGGATATGAGATGGGTCCGCGGCTGCCGATGGGGCAAAGACCCTCATGGATCTATTGCTCAGAAAGGATTTGATCCAGGCCGTGGCTGAGGTTGAGAAGTGGGCGGCAGAGTGGAGGTGCCTGCATAGGATCTGGTGGTTGACCAGATCAAATGCCACAGAGAGGTCGAGGAGAAGTAGCATTGCTAGTTTGACCTTATCCTTTAATACCTCAATTTGGGTTTTAAGGTCTATCAATGCAGTTTCAGTCCCATGTCTAGGACGAAATCCATTGGTGTTAGGTTTGCGCAAATTCAATAATATTAGCCCTTTTCCACAGGCCTGTTAAGGCACTTATTCACTTCAAAGTATGGTGCCTCACCTACAAGGTCTTTGTCAGATGCTGTCCAAGCTATCGAGCTGACAAAATTAAAAACTGGTGGCTCTCAAACGGCTTATAGCTTGGCACTCCTGAGGCTTGAGGTCCCTTTAGCCCCCCCCCAAAAAAACACATCAGAGAAATGTATTTTCAGTTTCCGCCTCCATTTCTAAAATTCATTACCTCCTTATATCGGTCCTTCCATTGGGGCATTACAAACACATATGTTTACCATGGTTTACACTTAATGTAATTTTTTTCTTCCTGCAAATGTTACCGGTATTTTTTATTTCTGCTCTTTATAGTTATTGTTTCATGCATAGCAATTTGATGTTATGCTTATTGTGTCCCCTTCATATCTTCAATTTGTATTGATATCTTGTAAATGGCTAATGCCCTTTGGGGGTTTGGAGCACTATACAAATTAATAAAATACTTTTTTTAAAATGCTTGAATAAGTGGAAAAGGACGTGCCCATGTCAGATGTTACACCATCAGCCAGTTCGGTTTTCGATGAAACAGCTGCTGATTGTCAGCTCATAGTGATGATGAAACAAAACTACAGATCTCTGAAAGAAAGGATTGCCTGATTAAAAAGCAAGAAGTGGCTGTAGGTCACATGAAAGGTGCCAGAAGGCAGCCATGAACTGCAAGACTGGAAATACGCAAAAAATGTAAATCGACTCACATTCTGATCAATGTGACGGGAGGTGAAAGGAGTGTGGGGCAAGGGTGTGCAGCCCCTCTGCTCTCGAAGCTCAATAAATGTGTCCATGGTTCTTGGATGCATTGGCCCGGGATGTGGTAAGCAAGTTAGTTGCAAAGGTGTTGTATTGATAATATGCTGTCTGAAGTAAGGGGCATTATGAAGTTGTGTGTGAGCGGCTTTGTAGGTGCCTGTGCAGTGTGTTTGAGTGCAGAACTTGAGTAGCGAGTGGGTAAGGTTGGGATATGGCTGTAGGTGGTGTGATGAATCAACTTCCGGGGCACCGGTGGTCCAGGGATGAATATCAGTTTCTAAACCATCAATCAGCCCCACACCTCTAGTACAGCAGAAAGGATCCGAACAGATTGGAAACACAAGCAAATTATAAACCTCCTATCCAATTTTGGTAACGTGGACGGAACCACAGGCTTATCTCTGCAAGGTTTTGGATCATTGGTTAGTTGAAACACAGCGAAAATACAATTATTACCAAATAATAAAAGGGACTGTCCAGTCAAGGTTGCATACAAATATCTACTTTATTATTATTATCACAACAGACAGTTCTAGCACCCTACAAAATACAACCCACCCTGTAAAGGAATGCAGAGGACAGACAGTTTCAAGAAGGAAAGGGGATGCACTCTGGATACTGACAGGAGGGTAGTCAGTAATTAAACGCAATAGTTCAAGGATACGTGGTTTCAGAAGACAGGGAACACTGGGTATTTAAATGTCACTAGGGGCCTTCAGAGAAGGACCAGGGTCACAGAACCACAATGAACATTGTGCTTATGGAGGTTCCTGGTGTTCGACAAGGTCAGTCGGTTTCAGGGTGCTTTGCAGCTTCTGCAACAGAGTGGCGAGCTACGCTGGGCGGACAGCTGCAATGCTGGCCTGCACGGCGGCTCAGGGTCAGGAATCCTTGTTTCAGTACTGGTTTGCGGGTCTGAAGCACTGGTCAAGGCATCTCGTATGACGGAAGTGACTGCGGCATGACAACAGTCAGTGGTGCAGTCGGTTGCAGCTCAAGGGGCTCGACTGGCTTGAAAATGTTATTTAAGGAGGACACTGGTTGATGCTTGTCGATGCACTTCTCCTAGCTTCTTCACTTGGCTCATGTCCTTTAAGGCGGACAGCCCGAAGCTAAGGAGAGTGTTGCAGGCAACGGCCTTGTTCTTGATTTGGTTCAGAGACTCTCTGGCACTTTCCAACTAGGAAGCTTGCTTGCAGAGCCTAGCAGGGCACGCTGTGTGTTGGCTGGGTACGGGTTAAGGAGCTGCTGGAGGGTACTCTGGATTCAGTATCTCCCTCTATTCACTGGGAGATGTTTAGGGGGCTCTTAAGCCTACCTTAATGAACCAATCCTGGGTCCCCACCAACAATGTTCTGTTATGTGTGAGGTCATAGCCAGAGTATTTTGTAAGAGGAAAGGTAAAGGAGTGAAAACATGTACTACTAAGTCCCACCCATCTTCCTGTCTGTGTGGTTCAAAGGATGTCTCTGGTTAATTGAGCTCTCTATGGTTGTCCCTTGAAGGTCTCCCTTGAAGTTGTGGCGAGAACAGACTTTCTGTCTCCATCAAATCACATACTCCTTCCCTCGGAAAGGGGACCTCCTGTGGGGGTCGCCTACTGTAAACACATTTACCAGACATGACACTTTGCTGCCCTTGATACTGGCTTCAGGTTGACACAGTGCATGTCAAAGGTTGTTGGGGTGTTTCCTGTCTTTTGTTAGCCTGTGCAGCTAAGCCACATGTGGGCAGGTTTGAAGTATACTCTATTGGTATTTTAATTATGTTTAATTGTTGCCACGATCCTGCAGGGCCAACAAAGAATAGGCCGGATCCATGGAGCCTTTGTTATTCAATTAGGCTGGCCATCGCAGGAGGAAGGTTATGCGACAGAGAAGGACTGCGCCTGTAGGCCTTGTTCACCCACAGTACACAGGTCTATGTGTATGTTGTGCAGTGAGCATAGTAAAATGTGTGCAGATTAGCCCCACACATTTTCTAGAGGTTGATCTACCATCATTCAGTTTCATATAAAATTTCATAAAAGCCCTGGTAAGTGCACACCCACCGTACAGATGGTCAAATTCCTCACAGTGGGACATTAGAGAGTGGATATAATTTAATTGCCCATACTGCATGGGAGTCCAGGCTGCAGGCACTGCTTGCTGTGTTATATTGTGTGGCACTGTGGTTGAGGGCCCGCATATGAACTGGGGCAGTGAATAGCAGAACAAAGCATGACTGAAGTCTGACATTCGGTGGCATAGCCAGCATCAAACATGACATTGTGGAGTGAATTGCATGGGGATGGAGGAGAGCAGACTTTGCATTCTTTGGATGACTGACAGGGGCACAAAAAGTGAGTAAATGAAATGGGCTCAGAATGTATTTGCTGTTTGGTGTAAAATGCTGGAGATCCTACTGTTGCTGGGTAGTATCTTAGTCTATTAGGTCCTTTATTGGGTTAATTTTGTCAGCATGTTCCAGAGTTTAACCACCATGTTGGATAAAGCAGATCGTCTGTGTCCCTTTCTGGTGTAGCACGTGTTCTTTATTAGTACATTGTCGATGGATATTAATGTCCTTTATGGGTATTGGGTGATCTATCCATGGATGAATTTGACTTCATGACACTCTAGGACTCTATGGATGATGAAGAGTGCTTTGAAGTGGATTCTCGTTTTACCATTAGCCAGTGGAAAGCTCTCAAGGCTTTGGTTTCTAAGTAAATGTAGGCTGCTCTATTCTGGATGTGTTCAGGTTTTCTAGTGAGGTGGTCTGGTAGGCAGAGATATTTGCTGTTGGTCGAGTCAATTCTTGATCAAATGAGAGATATGATGGCATGGGTCCTGTGCTGGAACGAGAAAGATTTGCATTATCCTCTTCATTGAGCAAAGATGGTACGAGCATTCCTTTACTATGGTGTTTATTTGTGGTTCCAGCGAAGGTCTATAGTCTATATGAATACCAAGGTTATTGATTACTTTTGATGTTTTTGAGCAGGTGCCTATTAAGGTAGGCCAACCTAGTGGTGCTTCTGGTGCAGCATACAGTAAAATGAACATGCTTTCTGCTTGTCGTGGTTGAGATTTGAGATGTCATTCCTCTTCCATGTGCTCACTTGTGTGTGGCAGTTGATGAGTGCAGCGTTAGTGTCTTGTTGAGGGTCATTTTGAAAATGATTTGTGTCATATGTGTAGATTTAGCAGGTGGACCAATGTCTTTATATGTGACACCATGACTATATTGAAAAGAAGGTGTGATAGTCTCGATCCCTGTGGGACTCCAAATGTTATTTTGTGTGAGTCGAAATTGAAAGGGTTAATCCAGGTAATTTCTGTTCTATCCACGAGGAAGGATCAAATCCACTTGGGTTTGAGGAGCCACATCTTCCAGTATCCTTACTAATAATCTGTGGTTGATGGTCTCAAGGCGAGTGGATAAGAATGCTCACTCAGTTTGTCTCATTGGTCTAAAACCTACATGTTCATGATTTAGGAAGTTCTTGGACTCTGCTTTTTCCAATGTTTGGCTGTATACATAGTTTTCAAGAGTGTTAGTTAGTATGGCAACGGGTAGTATAGCTCAGTGGCAATGCGCTCGTATTGAAAACAAGACGATGCAGAACAACACAGGTTTGTATCCCGGGTTCATGCTTAGAAAGCTCTTTGGTATTAAGTGTGTTATAAAAAAAACAATCATAATTATAATGTATTCAAGACTGATCTGTACTTAGTAGAATCATCCATTTTTCTGGTGATATTCTGGGGGAACAGTTTAACTTAGGCCATCTTGAAAGACCTGAGTACAATTCCTGTTTATAGTAAATAATTGATCAGTTTACAAAAATGGAGCACTAAGAGTTTCTTTAGCAAGGATTCTTTTGTAGATGTCTGGTAGGGGCAGGGGAAATCTGCAGAGCCTGCTTTGTAACTTTCACCAATGTATTGAAGTCTACGTCTGAGATTGGCCTGAATTGGATGAGCAATAGGGTTGTGATTGGGCTGTTATTGTGCAGAATGTCATCATTCCCGCCAATCTGTGTTGTGTTTTCACTTTAGTGTTGAATTTGTTGGTGGTATCATTGCACAGTTTCTAGTAGGGTATGGGCGTTTTGTTGCACTATGTAGGGTTCCCTCCTTTTCTTGATGATTTTGAACATTTCTTTCAGTGGATGAGTTGTTGGGCTGATGCTTTATGTGTTGTGTAGTTTCTTGGCTTTCAATATTGCTGCTTCATGGGGTCAAATCTATCACTGATAGGTTGCCTTATTCTGTGGGAAGTAGTGTATCCTCCAAGCTAGTTCTATTTTCCAGTTTGTTTTTTAGAACGATCGCAGCTATGGGATAAACATAATACTATTGTTGTTTCTTCTGAAAGAGCGATACATGTCAATGATGTAAAGATGCCCAGTTCACAATATACAAGAACGTACCTCGTTCTACAGAAAACTTGTAAAAGGAAAGGCAATCATTTATGCTCTAAATTATGCTCTTGCCTCATCTGCCTTGGCGACCTCTCTCTTCAGCATTACACAGGGATGCAGTGAGAGTCAGCCGTCAGATTTGGTTGTGAGGCATGTCACTCAGAGACTTTCTAAAACCTAGTCATAAGTGCCTGCTGTCCAGCTTCCACAGACGGCACACCTTTGGGTCTGCATCACCTGGAAACTGCTTCCGCCCGCGCCAGCAGTCCTCCTAGTTAAAAAAGCTCCTGATTTAAGGTCGTTACAGAAGAATTTTCCCAGGGCTCCATTTCCTCAATCCACTCCTGACTTTTTTTCTTAAGGCTGAATGACGACAGCTGCCGCAACAGTGTCGACTTATGTTTTGAGGAATGCTATAACTCCTGATCCCAAACATAGGCTAATGAACGCCTACCGTTCGTGTTTCTATCGGTACGTGATGGCCTGGAGTAAGTTCTGGTTTTTATTACTTCATTAAATGGCGGCGAATATCCAATACTTGCAGTCCCTCACTGGCTCCTTTGTGTTCTGGGTGCTGGAAGGCACAGGGGCGGCATTATCTGAGCCGGTCTGATCACTTCCATGCACCTCTCCGTGTTGGCCTCTCTGAAAGACATGTGCATTAGATCAGGCTCGTGGACAGAAAGAGGGGCGTACTTGCTGGCGGGTGTGCTTGCTTGTAGGGAATATAAGGAATACAGTTGTTAGATAGCTCAACGGGTTGAGCGCCTGCTACAGAAATCTTTGATCACCCTGGAAATCACAGATTTAAGACTTGGGCCTGGCATCTTCTTCATTAGCTCTACACAAAGTACCACCACTGAGTTGTGCTTTAATGAGCGCCTCATCTTTAAGGAAAAATTCAGATTGTAGAGTGTGCTTTGTGAATATTTTAATCATATTATAATGATAATGTTAATGGATATTTGTACCGCGCACTATAATGCTTTCTGATGAAGGAGATGGTGGCTCAGAAGGGTCGGTGGGACATGGGCAGGGACAGCATCAGGGCGTTTCATGGTTTTAAGTTGAAATGAGCTTCAAGCCACAGTAGGACCACGAGCTGTTGCCCCATGTTGACAACGTTATCACACAGCAATACATTTAGGCGCGTTACAAGATGCCTTTGCAGGGGTCCACAGGCACCTCCCTCTGGCCTTGGGTTATCCAGCAGCATTCTTATCACCATGTTGACTTTTTACACAGGTTTGGATTACATTAGCACCTTGCTGACAAAGATAATAGCATCATCGTCATTTAGAGTTTCACAATACAATGAATAGACACCACAAAACAGACATTAACATAATAAAGGGCATAAGGCAGAAAAGGTCTTAGGGTCCAAGATCATTTTAAAACAGTACAAGGGCTGCTCCATCAGGTAACACCACAGCGGCCATTGGTGACCATAAGCGGAGAAAACCCCACAGGCTTTACCCCCAATGGGACAGAATTCGCTCCCATTAAAACAAACCCTGATGGTGTATTTCCACAGGGACAGGAGCTAATTGTAACCACGCTGTTTTTTGGGGGGTTGTGTGGCCTAATAGTGCTCAGCATCTCTCTGGCCACGTTGGAGTCTCTAAGTTCTAACTTGACAGAATCAGACACATCCTCCCTGTCTTGGATATCCCGGTGCAGTCCACAATATACTCCCTAGTAAGGAAGAGACACCCCCTCACAGTACGGAACCAATATAAGCATTTGTTACGGAGCGCTTCCCTTAGTTCATATCGCTTAGATGACAATTTAGGTACTCCATGTAGAGTTACTGTCCGAGGAGAGAAGGGCCCAGTAGATTTATGAATAGAATGATACAACTCTTTGGCCAAACCCTTAGTTGCCTTCACTTCTATCCTGGTTACCCCTGGAACTCTAACAGCCTGCATTCCTCCGATTATCTCCTTGGACCTTTGCTTTATTTAAATTTGCTGTATTCCGATTATGGTGTCCACTAACCCCCTTGCTTTTTTCTGAAGATTTAGCACGGAGGGCGCGGGCAGGGGATTCCACTGGCCCTGTGGCGTTAGACTTAATCAGGGCCCCATTCTCAACACCTCTATCGGTTGGTGATTTGACTGCTTCTGTTTTCTTTCCAACTACTTCAAATAGGGAGAGAGGAGTTTTTTTATGACACATGTTCAGGCAGCACTAGGCTACAGCTGTGGCAACTCTCCTTTCTACCTCGGCGCTCCTCCCCTTTATCCCTAGGGGGGGGGCATGGGTAGCACTGATCACTTCCTTCACGTTAGATGGTAACGAAGGAGAGGAGCACAGCAGGACCACAGTGCTAGCCACTGGTACACATGTCGGGCCCTTCACAAGCTTGCTGCCCACATGCAGATGAAAGGCAGAGTAGTTGGGCAGTCATGTCATCGGCAATCACAGTGGATGAGTAGTCGATCTCCCGCCCTCTTGATGGTGAGATTATGACCTGGGCCAGAGTACCGTGGTCCTCCCGCCACCCTATCGTGGGGCAGAGGCTGCTGGGTGCCATGATTGGTGTTAATCCCTCCAAACACGAGCTGATCGGGGGATCATGTGGGCCCAGTTGTTGATCCAGTTGAACTTGTGGGGTCAAGCATACAACCCCCAGGCAACCAGGACCAGGAACAGCAGGTGCCAGACAGGGTAAAGTGTCAGGTGATATAGTGGCCAGAATGGGATCGTGAGAGTCTGTGTCAATGACAGTGTCTGTGGTTGCTCCCATGGATGGGGCTATTAAGGACACTGCGTGTGCCTAGGAACAGCTGAATTTCAATAATAAGTAAGTTGGCATTCCCGAAAGAACCAGTGCCAACGAAATGCTAGAAGCCGATGGATCAGTGTCACCTGGGGGTACCAAGGTAGATGGTTTGGCTTTCAGAGTTTGCTTATTCCTCTTGAAGGATAGAATGCTCCTTTTGGGTCCCAATACAAGCTCAAATCCTAGGCCAAGCCCACGACCAAACACGGGGAGGGGGACAGCTGCTTCTGCGGGTTCCTGTGCAAGTTCGGGGACCACAAAATTATAGAAGCCAACGGGTATCCCCGAGGTTCGGGAACGTACTGCGTGGTAACGAGGGCTCATTGCCTCAGAGCACGGAAAAGCTCAGTAAGTTCCCAGAGACATAGAATGGCAATATATCCAACGTGAAATGTCATAAGGCGATGATGACAAAACAATGGTGGTAGCAGTAAGGGTCCCAACATGAACTTTACCTTCCTTAATGATCCCAGTGCTTGTTGGACTGCGAAATACAGGGGGCAAAAGTGGAAAGACACAGTAGGCACATCCAAAGAGGCGAGAGCGAGGGACACAATTATGCTCGATCAACAACCCTCAGAGCCATCACAGGAGTTGGTGGATGGAGCACCAAGTAGGAAAGTAAACATCACCCCATACGACAGCAAACACCCCCGCGGCACAACAACACCCCGCAGCCTTGACTCCCCGCAGTCATTTACTGGTCATTTAGTGTTTCAGCTCCCTACTGGCTGCCTTTCATTGAAATGTGAAGAGTCCAATTAACCTGTCCCTGGATAATCTGCAGCTACTTTCCCCTTCCCTCTATTCGTTTATGTCTCCATTATAATTTAACAACCCCCACAGGTAGCTCAGGCTAGCAGCACTCAACATAATTTTGTAAATGGGCCCACATGAGTGCTGACACATCTTCTAATGGTCCTGGACATGGGGGCGAGTCAGCCTATTACCGTGGGAAGTTTGATTTCTTTATTAATTTTTGCAGAACTTGTTTGTGCTGCCACCATCAGTATTGCAGGCATCTAGAAAAGAACTGCCCTGGCTTGTCTAGTTATGTATATCGCATTGGAATCAAGGCACTGGCACAACGCTGAGCAGGAATAGCCACTGCATTACTCACAGAGTAGAGACATTCAAAGCAGGTGCAGCCCCTGGTTTCCTGGCCCCTGTCCGTGCAAGGGTGTACTTTTCCCTTCACCGGAGCAGAGACAGTTCCCATGAATACCACCCCTAACCCCAGCACACTGGCTAGGGAGGGGCGCTGCACCTGCCAAATAAAATCGCTGTAAACAGGAGATGGGTTAACTTCTTTGGTGATTAACAGACACCAGAGTGAACTTTATGGAGACCCCAAGGAGGATCCCTCTTTATTAGACATTCACATTCTTAAAATCTAGACCATAGGATTCCTCTGATGTGAGTTCCATCTAAGCAGGGACCGGCTACGTCAGCTCCCCTTCCTTGGAGGGGTCTCAGGGACCCTAAGGATGAACTTGTCACAACCAATCCCCTTTCTAAGCTCAGGTACTACCCACATGGAGAGAGAGGCCAGAGGATGGCCTCTGTGGGTGGTCCCATTGGGCACAGTGTCCTCACCTGCAGGATAAATATTATTTTAGGGTGGGCCCAATTGGCTGAGGGGCTCACCCGACATCACCGGCGCAGCCCGCGGCTTCCTTTAAGTCCATGGGTTGGCCCGTTGGATGGGAGCCCACACACTGGTCACTGAGCTGGCCGGCACCATGTTTTATTTCACAGAGCGACCCGGGACATCCACACTGCCTCCTCTTCACCCGGGTGGGCCGAGACCCACCCAGGGCTTACTTCTTCAACGCTCCACCCTCTGGGGTGGACCGGCTTCCGCTGCGCTCTCTGCATCACCTCCCGGGCTGCTCCTGCCATACGCAGCCCAGGAGGATTTTTCCGATGACAGCGGGCATAGCCGGGCATGCCGGTCGGGACTACCCCCCCATACGCAGTCCTGGCCGGACAGTTCTTAATGGGCCCAGGCAGCCACCGCCACACTGCCGGGGCTATAAATGTCTCTTGGGCCAGTCCAGTCTGGCCCTTGGGCAGGCTGACTGGCGCCACACGGCCCAGGAATAGCCGAGCTGCCCCTGAAATAGCAGCTCGGCCCCCTGCTCATAGTCTCTGCGGGGACTCCCCATGCGTAAACCAGTGCTTTTCAAAGGATTAAGCCCGACGGGGCCGCTCGAAGCATCACCACGGCCCGGTGCTCCTTTAAGTCCATGGGTGGGCCCCGTTGGCTGGGTGGGCCCACCTGAAGTCACTGAGTGGCCAGTCACCATTTTCTATTTCAGCGCGGCCCGCCCCCTCAGCAATGTATTGTGGAAATGCAGGGGGCAGGCCGTGTCCTCACCCGAGCCACTCCGCTAGGCAGTCCAGGGTTTTCTTCACCAGGCCGCTCAACGGAGGGACCCAGGACTTCCACACTGCCTCCTCTGTACTCACATGGGCCACCAAGGCCCACCCTGGGGTTACTTCTTCACTGCTAAACCCTCTGGGGTGGAGCAGGATTCCGCTGCGTTCTCTGCATTACCTCCCGGTCTGCTCCTGTCATACGCAGCCCAGGAGGATTTTTCTGATGACAGGGGGCATGGCTGGGCAGCCCAGTCGGGGCCACCCCTCACACGCAACCCTGGCCGGTCTGTTCTTAATGGGCCCAAGACGCCACCACCACACTGCCCGGGCTATAAATGTCTCTTGAGCCCGTCCAGTCTGGCCCCCGGAAATGCCGACTGACGCCATGGCCCAAGGGTGGCCGTGTTGCCCCTGACATAGCAGCTCGGCCCCCTGCTCATAGTCTCTGCGGGGGACTTCCCATGCGCCGCCTGGTAGATTTCAAAGGATTATGCCCCAAGGGGGCACTCAAGGCAGCAACCCTCCAGGTAAGTCTTTCTCTTTCTTCTTCCTCTCTCCTTTTATCAACTGCTGGATTCTTTTTGCTTCCATTCTTGAGCTGGGGAGTTCTTTTTCTATTGTTCTTTATTTAAATACTCCATCCAGCACTGTGGTGGGCTGGCTGGATTCTCCCAATACACCTACACAGATAAACACCCACGCACACACACACACACTACACATTTAATAAAACCTTTATTACTACACTGGTGTCTGTATCTTTTCTTTCTGGTGTGTTCCCTCAGAGGGCCAGAATGTAGCCCAACTAGCTTGTCACCGTGGGGCCATGGGCTACAAAGGCAAATACAAACTCCCCAAATCAACACACGGAAATGGCATCCACCTCCCCGGACCACAATTCTAATGGTCATGCTGCTGAAACTAGAGCAGGAGGTCGGCAAGATTCCTGCCAAGTGCAGGAATGTGATGGAGGGCCCAGCGACATTTAATTTCCGATCAAATAATACTTCCCAAGCTGTGTAAACCTTTTCCCTCTTAATCAAACACCCGTGAAAGAAAAACGATTTTCGATTTGCAACTCAACACGCAGAGTCGTCCGTTCTTGCCAGCAGACAGGCTGGCGCATTTCTAGCCTTCCTATCCTTCAGCAGTGAACTTCTTGGAATGGAAAGCTCCCATTCCCTGACTCCAGAATAGTTTGATTTAAAACATATGAAATGAAAGGCGGCTTGCCTCGTAGGCCGCGGTCCTTTTAGTCTTCGAAAACATCTATATTTTGAAAGTGAGGTGGAGTTGAATCAGAGGTTTGCAAGCATAATCCACAAGTGGAGACGGTCACTTTAGGGTAGTGGTTTGCAAACGCCCGGGTTGTCTGCTACATTCCTGGAAGGTTTGCTTTAACTGTTAAAGAAATGTGTCAAAAAAATGAAAGGAATACATAAAGGAAAAATAAAAGAATGATCGACTGAGAGAATGAGTAAAAAGAGAGTGTGAGAGAGAGAGTGGTAGGGGGCGAGGCCAGAGATAAGAGTTTCCCACTGAGAATCTCTTCACTGTTGTCTTTTGTCACACTTGATTTTGCTTCCGAATGTGTTCCTAATGTTGGTTTGCCACTGTGAAACTCGTCACTGTTATATTTGCCACATACACATCTCACTTTCCAGAGTCTTCCTAATGTAGACTTGTTTGATTCCCGCCAAGGTTATTTTTTATCACACTTGCATCTCTCTTCCCAGAGTGTTCCTGATGTAGGTTTGCCACTGTGAGTATCGCCACTGTTATATTTTGACATACTTGCATTTCACTTCAAGAGTGTTCCAAATTTGGGTTTGCTACTTTGAATCTCGCCACTGTTGTATTTTGTCACACTTGCATTTAACTTCCCAGAGTGTTCCTAATGTAAGGTTACTACTACCTTGGTCTCGCCTCTGCTGTATTTTGCTACACTTGCATTTTTCTTCCCGAAATACTACTAATGCAGGTCTTCCACTGTGAATCTCCCCACCGTTGTATTTTGCCACAACTGCGTTTACTTGCCAGAGCGTTCTGCATTTGGGTTGGTGACTTTGAGCCTTGCACTGTTAAATTTTGCCGCACTTGTATTTTGCTTCCTGGAGTGTTCCAAATGTGTGTTTACCACTGTTAATCTCGCTGCTGCTGTATTTTGCCACATTTGCATTTTGGCTCCCAGAATCTTACTGACACAAGTCTCCCACGTTTGATCTCTCCTCGATGATGTTTTGCTGCACTCTCATTTTGCCTCTTGGAGACATTGCAGGGTTCGGGCTCCTGCGGCCAACCGCCCAGAACCAGGTAAATCTGCCTAGACCTCATTCCTCCACTCCCTAAACTCTGAATAAGTTACTCTCACCCTCGCACTGAGCTAGCACCTCCACACTCACAACCTCTCAATATAGCTAGCAGCTCCAATATTCGAGGTTTCAATTGGTGCACCAGAAAGTCCCCTATTCACCCAGTCAGGAACCATTCTTAAATTCTGCCACCACCCTCCCAACCTAGCATTCATGACAACCATCCCGTCAGCACCCCCTCGATTATCGCAGGGTGCAAAATTGGGGGGATCTGAGAGCCATTTAACTGCTGGTTAGCTTGATACCAACAGCTACAAGCAGCTATTGTTGGCTCCCCAGTCCAGCTGGTACAGATAACACACCATTGTGAATGTAGCGTTGTGTGATTGGGTCAATCTATAAATAAACATTAGGACACAGCTAGACAACATTACAAGTGTATGGAGTCATAAATAATGGACAAAGAGATATTTTTCCATCTTATGTGGAAATTCGATTTGCGGAATGCTACATACTAGCTCCTCCTTCCCCAGTGGTAGCTCCTGGTCACTGGTGAATGTTGGATACCCAGGAGCTGCTTTTGGCTCCTGCTTCTCCAAGCTTAATTTCGATCCCTACATCCACCTTTTTGCAGCTCACTCCCTCCACCAGGCCTACCCGATGTTTGGCCATTCTACCTCCACTCCCACTAGCTTTACCTACACACCAGCACCGCAACTACCTCACTTAGATCCCCACTTTGCAACTCTACGTACCTTATGTGCAATCCTTACATCAACCCCATTCTCGGCCGACACTCCAATTCTAACCCACACTAACCCTAACCCTCAAAATACCAAAATAATAGACACCTCTACTCTAGCGCCACTCCTCTTGAGCAAAGCTCCCCCTACCTACCGCCCAGATACAAAAATAACTCACACGCCTACCCCCTCACCTCCTCCCCTACAACCCCAAAACTAAAGAGATTGCACCTTAACCTGCTAAATAGTCCCACGCCAAGCACTCCTCCCCACAAATCTCTAGGAGTCTCTCACCAGACCCCCCCCCTCGTCACTGGAAACCCAACCCCATCTAAGAAACCTCAAACACTGCAGGATCCACCTCCACTAACCCATTTGGTCCCAGCACCTGGCACACTAATCCACACCCTCCCTCGCATACACTGCCATCCCTTGTAACTGCATTACATTATTATGACACCCAGAAATCCTCCACCATGCCAGTGCTCACCACACTTCCACGAATAATGCCTTAGGTCTCTGTCTCCTCATCCTCCTCTGGAAACCAACTGACCCTCCCACTGCCCCTGGACATCACTTCCAAACACACACCTCAGACCCTGCTTTGATCCCAACCTTCCCCCTGCTACACCACAAGACAAACGCCAGACTGCACCTTACAGCCCTCCCTCCCAGCCACAAACTCCTTCACTGCATCACCTTCTCCCACCTCTACATCGACTAAATCCCATCCCTCAGCAGTCACATCTTCTGCGTTCCCTGCACCCACCTAGAATCCAACCCCTGTCTTCAAACAAACAACTAAAATGTCATCTGAATTGCATTCTCATTAATGCCAGATCCATCACAAAAAGTCATTGTAAAATATATGGCTTAATCTCAACAGAATGCCTGACATCCTCTTCATCACCAAAACCTGGTTCTCCCAAGACTTGCGGCCAACTGCACATGCAGCCTTCCCACCGGGTTGCAAACTTATTGTGCAAAACAGGGCCAGAAAGCCGGGCGGCATTGCCATCTTTCATAAAGCCTCCCTATTCACCTTGCACTCTGATGAACAGAAACAGGCTCACAAAACACACTGTGAATTCCTCCTGATAAAATTCCTGCTCTCACCCTCTTATATGCACAGCTTCTTGCTCATCAATGGACAACCGACTCCATAGCAGCCATCATGGTCTCCCATCCCCCTCCTCACAGTATTAGGGGATTTCAACATCTGGTTCAACATGCCAGACAATCCAATGACCCGACCACTACTTGAAAACCTGGACACCTTGCATCCAACTAGTTTTAGGGCCAACCCAATCTGCTGGTCACACCCTAGATGCAATCTTCGGTTCACCAGACCTTCTCACCACCATGCCCGCTTGTCTGGTCTGCCCACTCTGCCATCCTATTCACCCTCTCTTCTGTAAATCCACCCACCCATCTAGCAGCTACAGGGCCACTAACCCAATC
Organism: Ambystoma mexicanum; assembly: GCF_040938575.1. Taxonomy (NCBI): domain Eukaryota; kingdom Metazoa; phylum Chordata; class Amphibia; order Caudata; family Ambystomatidae; genus Ambystoma; species Ambystoma mexicanum. Next base: position 1,576,928,537 of record NC_090937.1, read on the forward strand.
TTGCCTCTGGAAGGAAATCAAAGTGAGTCATGACTAACTGAGTCCTTGCAACTAACCAAAGATCCGCAACCTTGCAGAGATAATCCTGCCGTTCTGTCCACGTTACTAATATTGTACAAGGAGGTTTATAATTTGCTTGTGTTTCCAATCTGTTCGGATCCCTTTGTAGTTGTGGGACTGATTGGTGGTTTAGAAACTGATATACATCCCTGGACCACTGGTGCCCCGGAAGTTGATTTGTCACACCTGCTGTGTTCACTCTCTCCTCACTCAGCACGTATTGGCACAGAACAGCCGCCTGAGGGGTTTTACCAACCTGCCACCCAAGCATGAATGAGGCGGGGCAGAAGATAAAGACTGTGACATGCTTATCTGAACATCTTGGTTTGCCTCTAGTGGTGGTCCTGAGGATTTGGTCCATTCGGTGAAGCTGAAAGGCAAGCACTCACACAGAGTCTTGAAAGGGGTAGAGGGAGCAAGATCAGGAGAGGCTTGGATCAGGATGTGGCATTACCGTGCCTCCTGGTATTGCTCCTAGTGTATGAGGGGTTGCCAGATGCTAGGCGACGACACCAACTTGCAAAGTAGTTACTGTAAAATGATGATTCGTTAAATGTGCTGTATTTGAAGTGTGTGTTAAGAATAGTTATATTGAGACCTGTTAGAATGGACAACAGCAATGTGGATGTCATTTGGAAATATGTCACAATTTTGTGACTAAATGCGACCAAAAGGTTTATTACCCAAGATGAGATATATGTGTGCTTTATTGCCGGCCCTGGCACTCACTTACTCATCGATTTAAGACCAGATCTACCTGATTATTACGTCCTTTAAAAAAAATATGCTTAAAAAGTATAGTTTTTAATGTGCTTTCCTGGGGGGAATTCTGCCATATCCTCATCTTATTTTATTTCTCTTATTTATTTTTATTTTTAAAAAAGGCACTTTCAAAATGTTACTATTTTCCTGCTAAAAAGACACAGCCTTAGTACCGAAATAAGAACATGTTACCCAAAGCATACAATACCCAGTCATCATTATACAAGAGAGGCTTCACTGAAGCCTAGACAACAACCCACCCGTATGTTGTCCATTTGATGCAATGATAGCAGATCCTCATGCTGGACATGAGACTCCGTATGAAGCTACCGCACCCAACCTTCTAGAAGTATATGTGCATTAATCTGAGGCTAATGAAATACACTTCATTTGATGCAACAAATCCCAACTCATATGACGAAAATGAAACTTTACTTAAATCTACAAATCTATATTTGATGTTGCAAGGTGTGCTGTAACCCCTAACAGGTAAGGTCCTGATTCATGGAATTATTTGCACGGTAAATGCGGACAATGTGCGCCAAACTGTGTGCAAAACCCTGTTTGTCGATTCATGGAATTGACTGTGTGGGACTTTTTCGTACTTTGCAGGGACTTCGCGCTGGCTCGGCACGTCTCTGCGAGCGGCCGAGTGCTTTGCTAAGTGCCTTGCGCAAGACAGTGTGGGCATGGCCTCTGCATAGACCGGTGTAGGGGGCGGAACACGCAAAATGGGGAAGAACAAGGGGAAACGTGGGCATGACAATGGAACGGCCCGCTGGCAGTGCATCGCACGCCCACAGATGCTTGAACAAGCATATACATGGATCTGTCTGTGCAACCTCTCGTCAGGGAAATGTCCACACAAAGCACTCAATCTAACCGCCACCGAAGGCAGGCGTACAGACACTTGCGCATACTACTCACTGCGCAGAGGTAAGTTCAGAAGTTGGATTTAGGGATGCGTGCACGCAGTCAGGGTTCCGATTGGACTTAGGGGTGTGCGTAAGCAGTGTAGTGGGGTGCAGGAACGGTTTACGGGTTTCTCGGGCATGTGTACCAGGAAATGACCATTTGTATGATACGTGGTACGCTGGGAAGTTACGTGGGACCCAACGCACTCCTACCAGGGTGATGGCCTGGTTGTGGAAGTTCGCAGGCAGTTTTTCCGGGGGGCAATGCATTGTGCTCAAGGTGTGCGCAAAGGTCTGTATCCATGGCTGAAATGGATCTGCATGTGGGCGTCACATGGGCATTCTGGCCGTGATATGTGCATATGGATTCTGTGCGTGAATAATTGCATGAATAGGCGTAGAACGCAGATTTTCTTCCTCCCAATGAGCCGCGCCGAGTCATTTTCGGTGTGCAGGCTTTTCGGGATCTATGTGCCCTTTTCCACGAATGAGGCCCTAAGAGTGCTATATACAAAATAGATTACAAATATATGGCATATAGAGCCACTTTCGTGCATTACAGGGATATTGCAAGTCACCAGGGAATAGTGTTCCCAAAAAAGGGTAATGAGGCAAAAGGTCAATCTCCTTTTTAAGGTCATGCAACTCTCAGGAGATATGAGATACCCTTTTTTCATGCCGTAGGAGGTACGTTATCCCTGATATATTTAACTGTTTTGTACCATACTCCCAACAATGCTTAGTCCCTTGCTTAGCCTAAAGCAAGGGTTCTTCCACATGTTGATTCATACAATCGATGTACAATCTGAATGAAAACACTTAAACGCAGCTTATGTCTTGCAGAAAATATTTGACACAGTTTAATGCCATGCATTTTAAATAAGTTATGTGGTTTAAAATAAGAGATAAAATATAGATATATTCTTGCTCCCATTTACCTAACTCCAGCAGGGCACCCAATAAACAAACTAAAATAAACAGCACCTTATCAATTAATTTCTGTAAAGTATCTCAGAAAGGTATTTTATTCATGTATGTATTTTATTTCTAGAATAACACAGCCAGTATGGCTTTTTATACAAAAGAAAAATACAAAGGATAAAAAAAGAAAATTGAAGACATATACAAAAGTGCCCCCAATTTGAAAAACATAATAGCCAATATTTGTGTCATAGTACCCCATATTTGATGTGATAAATGAGCACGGCAAGGTTAGGTATCCAGTGAAAATGTTGCCAGCATAAATGTAGTCAGTGAAAAAGTTGTGAAAATACCTCTGCAGTGAATATGTTGCCAAGCAAAATGTAGTCATAAAATAAAGGTAAAAAGTAGCTAAGAATTGAGTGATGCTACTGTAATTGTTAGGGTTAAGGAGGGTTCTGTGGGCTAGTGAGTTGCCCGTTTTAGTGGTGGCTTGGGGTTAGAGTAAAGATTTTGGTTGGAATTAGTGTAAAGGTTAAGGGGATTGCTGCAAGGCTGGTGCTGTTGGGGTTTGGTTAGTCAGTAGGGCAGGTTAAGTATCAGGGTCAGTGTTAGGGTAGGAGTTATGGCAATGTGAGGGGTAATAGAGTCATCATTTGGGTGAGTGTTAAAGAAAGGGATAAGGAAGTTGGATAAGGGCTGGTGATATTGGTGTAGGATATGGCTTAGGATAAGCCTAGTGGTTAGAGCAAAGTAAGCATTAAGAGATGTGTTAGAGTTGCAGTTAGAGAAAGGGTTAGAATTGGAGCAAGAGTTTGGGTTAGGGCAAGGGCTATGTCATTTATGCTGAGCTGGTGATGGGGTTGGAGCTAGGGTCATTGTTCATTCGCCATTGACTTGTGTCAAGTAATATGCAAATAAAATGCTTCTGCACGCTGAAGGGTTAGTGATCTGTAAGAGTTCAGGGTAGTAATTAGAGTTAGGGGAAGGTTCAAAAACGGAGTTAGCATGATTGTGGAGGTTTTATTAAAGGTTTGGTCATTGTTAGGTTTACAGTCTTGTACTCCATCAATCATTATACAAAGTTAAACACATAGCATATACAATCGAACCTCAGTGCAATAATACAAATAATATAGATTTAAATGAGATAAAAAAGTATAAAATGTGATCAGCATAATTTGGCCAATAAAATAGGATACAGGCATCATAATTAATCCTACATATTATTTCTAGACGGTAACTGTTTCCGCCATTTAAGTGCAATTTCGACGTGTATATACATTGTGCAACAAACAAGTCCTAACCTAATAAAAGAAATATAAGTGCCATTTTTACTTGTCTTACTCCATGAGCCCTTAGTATAGGTGAGAGGAATTTGTTCCTAAGAATCTTAAACGCTGGACAAAAGAACATGAAATGTAATAAATCGGTTGAGTCACTCCCAGAGCATGGACATGTCCTATTTCCCACTCCATTAAACTTTGTTTTTCACCTTCTTTATCCCGTCTGGCTTTAGCCCTGGCATTCATGAAATCAGTTACCCCCTGCTTTCTCTCAGAGTTACTGAAGTTACTGACGTTCAAGTCATTGCTAAATAGGTGTTCATAGCCAAGGGAACTCAGCACAGATTTAATGTATTTTCACGAAGGAGATGAGCTTCTTACACTCGAGGATAATACATCTTCTACCAAGCTTTTTGTGAGTGAGAGATTTGCGTTCTCCCAATAGATGGGTGGTTGTGCAGCTATTACATCTCCAATGTGAATCAGCCTACAGTTCTCATACAGCAAATACCCCGGAAAGCCCTGCTGGACACCCATGATCTTCCTCAAGAGCTCATTTTCAGTAATCCAGACCTTTTTCTTTTGAATCGTGCCCCCATACAGCGGCTCCATATTTGAGCAAAGATATTAAATAGCTATTTTGACGACCTTATTACTAGCAGCATTTTCACACTACATTGATTGTATGGAATGACTACATTTTTTTAAACGACTTTTTGCTGGCTACACTTTCACAAGACTACATTTTCCTGGTGACATTTTTACATAGACCCCATGGTTGCCACCATAAATAATTTCCAAATGCTATTCATGACTGTATGCAATAGGCACACCTTTCTTAAGAAAGGAATCTAAAAATCTAGTCAGAGCTTGTATAAAGTGCTCCGGTGACAGCAATTAATGCTGCTCTGTGGTTGATGAAGCAGCAGGCGTTGTAGTGTCATTTATGTCATGGTCTTATTACAGGTAAATAGTGATGTCACTAGTGTATGGTACAGTAGTTTGTACGGATATTGCAGAAACGTATTATAATGAGAAGCTGGTGTTTCAAAAATCTAGAGTTGCTATTACCTCCTGGGCTATATGAAGATATTACAGCAACACCTTGTAGGCTCCTTCGAAACATTGGGGTTTTTGTCTGCACCATTGTTTTTAGCTTCATGGTTATATTCCACAGTTACAAAATGACCCATCTCCATATGCAGGATCAATACTATTGCTCTGGGTGGGGTGGATGACTTTTTCTTCCCATCAGTAATGCCACCATGTAAGCCGACGGTGTTCGGAATGGGGTGAATTCCTTCAACTCATTGAGAAACATGGAGATCCCCCTGGCCGACTAATTCAGACATTTCAGAGTCAAAGCCCACCAGAGTTGCGGAACCAGCGCACTTTTGAAAATATCTCAGGGCTGACCACTACACAAACTTCATAGCATGCCATTTAATAGTGCTGTTAACAAGAAACAGTCTGAAAGCCCTGCGCTGCTTGTTTAACATCTGTGATCCAGCAGCATTAACGGCCTACAGGAGAATATTTATTAAGGGCTGTTGTTGGCTTTCTTTTTTTCCTTAGCACTTGTACATTTTCTTATCCCTCAATTTCATCTCTCACGGACCACAAACCCAACTTGGCAGAGGCTTGTAATAAAACATCCACCTTTAATGGCCTGCTTTTACACTGCTACCAACAACGCAGAGGATTGACTGTGCACACAGATTCAAGTCGCCGAACGCTGTCCCATTGGCTCTTGCAACCGGTTTGCCTTTGCCCGAATATAAAATGGCGAGCTTGTTATCCATTGTGGTTTGGGTGCGTGGCTTTGTATCCGTTCCTCATTGCCAAGTATTCTCTTTGTTTTAGTTGGCTGGAATAAGCACGCTGGAGTCTCGTGTGTGAGTTATGTGGTTTAATTATCATCTTGGCTTAGAATGCCACTGACATCAAGAAAATTGAGTTTTTAGGCATCAAAAACATACCCTGTACAGATTTCTTTTGTCAGAGCATTTATGGAGTGCTAAAGTGGCATAGGGGAAATTAGTCGACTGGTTCATTACCACCAAACCCAATTGATGATACCTTTATCACTGCAGAAATGGATGAAAAGCTGATTCTGCCTCGCCTGGGTTGGAATGCATAACTTATGTCTTACAAACCGATCTCTGCAGTGGGTGTGCAACACACACAGGTATCCTTCTGTCAATGGAATGTTAACATACCAGCTTGGAGGCTCATGAGGACAGTTGTAAGCTGTAGTTCAAATGATATTTTCAAAAGATGTGGATGCTTTGTGGGAACACCCAGGGGCTTCTTTCATTTGCACATATTTTAGACGAAATCGTTTGCCGTGGGAAAAAAAGCTTTTAAAATACCTAGTCTAGCCTATATGACATCAGCTGTACGTAGATAGCATACAACACTCCCTGCTATGTGAGAATGTGCTTATGTCATTTCTTATGTCACTTTGTGGCTTGGTGCGGATGGTATTTCACTAATCTACTGCTGTGCGAGAGTACAGACATTTGGGTGGACAAACAGAAAGTTGTTGATTGATTGATGAGTTTAACTTTGCATGGTCTCCACCTAAAATCACAGATGCCCAGAGCTCTACTCTGTTTCACATAACATACGTGTCATTCTAAGTTTAGTTGTTTCGAACTACAACCACCCTAGAGAGAAACAAATACCTTACTGACACTGACCTCGTCTCATTGACCTCATAAGAATGAGTGCACTTGGCTGATAGTCACAACAGTGATCTGTAGGTAAGACAAACACCTCTGAAAGAACGACTCAGCCCACTGATCTAACTTATCAGATTAAATTCGTTTTTTCCCCCATTTGTTATGTGTGTGTCTCAGACTGCAACAGCAGGATACAGAAACGTATCTGTACCTCACGGAACAGTTCTAAAATAAGATGTCTTGCAAAGTTCACACTAAAAACTTGATCGCCTCTATTTTCTTATTTAGCTTCAGTGTTGGTGCACCCTATTGCGATTAAAGGAGGGCAAATTAATGGTAATCAGGGCAACTTTCCTCAGGGTGCATGGCAACGTGCATCACAACAGATCACGGATGAAGGAAACTAGTTCAGACTCTGTGCATTGAGTTCTCAGCCTCGCTGCAGAAAAAGTCAATATCAATCGCAGTGATGAGACAACCAGGTTTGTCAGGAGCAACTGGGACATAAAATAGACATAGTATAGCATGTTCCATCCATGATAAAACAAGATATGTGTTATTACATGGGTAGCCAGGCCTTTTGTGCAGCCAGTCTAGCTATTTCTTACTATGCCATTTTTTACTGGGCATCTATGATAAAGCAAGCATGATAGGTGTTATTAAATCGCTAGACTAGCATTTTAATGTAGCCAGTCTAGCTATTTCTTACAGTGGCATTGCATTTATTTATGGGCATATGTGCTAAGGTAAGCATGACATGTGTTAATAAAGGGCTAGACTGGCATTTTGGTGCAACAAGTTTGGACATGTTTTCTTATTCCGACATGGGCTTTTTAATGGCAACACCAACAGGAAGTTGTCCTTATGTGGGGATACTGCTGTATATTGGAAGACCCAGCCTGGACATGTTTCTTTATAGTATCATGACTGGCATTATGTGCAAAGTAAACATGAGTATGTTCTTCTATGGGAATACTGGCATATGTCAGGTTTGGTGCAGCCAGCCTGAAAAAATATTGATACTGGCATATATTGTGGGCAATGGCATCATGAAAATGTGTTGGGAAATGCTCCTGTGCACTGTTGGTGAATTGTATGTATCGCATTTTTAGATTGGAATGACCCCACCAAGCAAATTGTAAACGGTCTGGCTTTTTACCCAATTTTTCACAGAAAGTGTGCTGTATAATGCATAAATTTAACCCATAACTCAAAAGTTGCTCTCAGGGCTGAAGGATCTGGTGTTTATGTGGGAAATGTTTACAACCCTTTAATTAAAAAATGTACCTGCTGCCATTGGGTGAGTGGCTGTTGGGTGAATGGGTATGAATGGTGCCTGCAAGGCTGGCGTGGAGCATGGACATTTTCTTACATGTATTATTGGTATTTCTGGCCAAATCCAATGTGATGAATCTTATTGCCTGCAGGAGGATTTGAGGTGGGGGGTTATGGCGCAATGGGGCAGGCAGACTAGGCATTTTCTATCTGCAGAATGGTATTTTTTTCCTGTCTAGACTGTTGTTTGTGTGCAGCCAGTCTAGCTATTTCTTAAAGTGGAATGGCAATTTCTTTCTGGGTAGCTATGGTAGAGTAAGCAGATAAGCTGTATTACATGGTTAGGCTTTCATTTTTTACTTACAAAAGGGGCAAGGCCAATATGATGTGTGTTCTTCAATGGATGGGTGGGGACATCTGTGCAGTCAGAAAGTTAATATTTTCCTGCTGTGGCATTGCATGTTGCTGCTGTAAAGGGCAAAGTCAACATGATTGTTTTTACATGGTGGGTCGTGGGTAGAGGCATTTCTGTAACCAAAGAAGGAAATTAGTCCTTACTGTAGTATTCATGTTTTACTGGCATTAAGGGCAAAGCCAACAAGAGAATGATTGTACATGGGGATACTGACATATACTGGCACAGCCAGCATGAACAGATTTACTTATGGTATTATTACTGTGCATAATATTACTGTCCACGCACAGAGGTGGATGGTACACATGGGTGTCAGGACTCAGGAGCCAGTCACAGTGCCCTTGTTGATTAAAAGACATACTTACCTCTTTCACCTAGTACAGTGTGCCCCTGAATCAGCATGCGCATTGTGGATGCACTGTGGTCCAGGATGGCGCGGAAGGTGGTGCAGCTTGTTCTTTGTTGCGAGCTTGAGGGGTGATTGCTTTGTTGCCAAGCTTGAGGGGTGATCCCTTAGCATGGCTCGCAGAAGCTCCCCACGCTTTGTGTTACGCCACTGGCATGGATGTCTAAGTCTTTGTGAATTCTAAAAATGATTGATGTGACTTGCTAAATGTCCCACCAGCGACTCTTTTTAATTCGGAGAGGGTCTTAAGTAAAAAAAAGGTAGCGTTTATTATGTAGTAACTGGGAGCAGCAGAGACGGCCAGGCCCAACTGAAACCAAGACAGGAGTATAAAAACAAGTCTCTGAAGGAAGTTAGGGTTCCATCGAAGACTCACAATTTGCACTCTTAGAAAGCCGTATTCACAAGAACTTGTAAAGAATGATGTGCTTCTCTTCATCTTCATACTGCAGGCAGTTTCTCCCAAGGTGCTCACGGAATAGAAGTATTTTTAAACAGGCTTCATGACCACACTTGTAGATTCCAATATGGAGAATGATATTCCAGTCCCGTTTTGTTTAACTTCGAATTGAGAGATTTGTAGCAATTGGATGTATAAGTAGCAGTATGAAAAGCAAAAACAGAGAACTGCACTACCATCTCTCGAATGGAATGTGACATGTTGGCATGTAAGCATGGCAGCCCACGCAAAGATGAAAGAAAAGACATGTTGCGGTCAGTTGTGTGTTGATTAGCTCTGTTTGGCTACCACTTTTGTGGGAACCCACGTTTACACTCATTGCCCATCTACTCAAAATTCAGTATCAGATACTTTCGAACATCTTATTTGAAGTTAGAAAAAACCTCCGCGCCCAGATTGCATTAGTTTATTCAATAAAAGCGCAGGCAGTAGGCAAACGGTGTTCAGGTAACCTGGAGCCTTCTGGCCACATTGAAAAAGGTCTAGCTCACAAGTGTTTTGAATTTTGACTCCCCCCACCAGAACAAATAAGACAGAAACTGGCCACAGGATATGCTTCGAAAAAATAACAGGGACCACCCTTCCTCGCCTCTTTTCTGCCGTGATGTGTATCACCCTACCATTCACACTTCTTTCGTGGTGTTAACACCTTGGTTATAAAAAGTTTATTTCAAGATCTGAGCTGGATTTACTCTCTTCTCAAAAGGAATAATTCCACATGCACTGGGGAATTTCGACAGAAGTGCTATTGAGAGCACGCTCACCCGGCAGGAGAGAGCAGACCTGATGTTTCAGCTCCCGTTTACACAACCTGACAATGATGTGTGACACTGAGCCAATATGCTGAAAACAGGAGCTGTCATCAGCTAAGTGTGATAGTGGCCATTCTTGTATATGGCATTTGCATGCCCCGATGGAGCCACCATGGGTGTCTGACTCTTAACCATAACTATACGTCTCCGTTTGTAGTCCTGATAAGAACTTGGAATCACTAAATGCTGAAACGTAAAGAACTCGAGGGTAACAGATACGTACAGTAGCGTGAGTACTCGTATCGGACAAGCCGTTTCCTGCAGTCCAAGTAGTGCGAGCAGACACTTCTATAGCTAAGAGCTCTTCGGGCACGTTGTTCATTTGCATAAAGGACCTTTTATATTGGAAAACAAATAATTCTTCTTGGCTGTCTCTTCATTCAAGGTAACAGTGGGCTGAATTGCTGCTTCCTTGCTTAATCAGAAGACAAAAGCCCGTCGGGGAGGGCTGTGGCCCCTTTCCTTCCTGTTGCTATTGCACCTCAATGACAGGTTTCGGCCTCGATAATTACCCCCTTCCAAGACCGGCGCTCAAAGGGCTGCTGTCACACCTGTCAAAGGACCCACATTGGAGTGGGCTCCTAATTGACCCAACTTGTGAACGGCACGGGATGCGCGGAGGATGCTGGGAAAACACGTGACCTTTACACAGCCATCTTCTCCAGTGCGCAAATGAACCGAGGCAAGAAGCGGTTCTTAACGCCATCCTTAACGCGTGTCACTTTTATTAAGATGTAGATGATTCTTGGATACATCAAACTAATGAAAGAACCACAAGCTATACCCACATACACTGATCTACCGGTCTTTCGCTGCCACGCTCTAGCCGTCTCCGCTTCCTGTGTCTCTTTTTCTGTCTATCACTCTCTGCCTCCCTCGGTCTCAATCTATTTCTATGGTCCTGACTTACAAAAGCCTTTTCCAATAGGGAAATCCCAATTTAAAACGCTTTGTACATCAGACCATGTCTCTTTCTGCGTGGGTGAGAGTCGCTTAGTAAGGTGTGGTTGCTAAAGCCACTCCTGCGTTGCTGATAGTTGCAGGATCTGATGGAAAAAAACAGATATCAAGGAGGAGGGATGTTTTTGTTTGCCGAAGCAGGCTTTAAAAAAGGATGCTCGCTCTTATTAAAATTGTACAATGTCTATTTCTAATCATCGTTTCCAGAATATTATTGTACAATTATAAGAACGTTATACTTCTCTTATTCAGCAAATTACATTATCAAAAGCTAGAAAAATCTCTCAATTATTTTCTGATAGAAGGTACTCAGCCGTGCAGTCAGATCACCAAAAAGAAACTTGCGATTTCAAATTTACAGTGGCAGAGTGTGTTTGGTGATTCCTGAGGCGAGACACGCTATATGCTACCACCTGCAAGTTTTACTTTCTGCCTACTGGCCCTTTAATCAGCAACAAGGAATACATTCCCGGCACCCAGTGCGAAGCGTGGTGCGCAGTGGCAGAATGTGTTTGGTGATTTCTGAGGACAGACACGCGGTATGCTACTGGCTGCAAGTTTTCCTTTCTGCCTCCTAGTCCTTTAATCAGCAACAAGGAATAGAGTTCCAGCACCCAGCCTGAACTGAGGTGTGCGGAGTGCAGTGGCAGAGTGTTTTCAGTGAGTCCTGAGAAGAGACACGCTGTACGCTACTGGCTGCAAGTTTTACTTTCTGCCTACTGGCCCTTTAATAGGCACCTAGTAATAAATTCCCAGCACTCAGCGTGAGTGCCCAGTGCGATGGCACAGTGTGTTTGGTGTTTGGAGGTCAGAGGCCGAGCACCCCTGCACTGAGCTGTGGATCACGAAGCCGACGGGAAACAACGTCTTTGCGATAAAGTGCTTTACTGACACCTGATATCCTTCATCTAACCACAGGCAGTAAGTTATACTCCTTTTAATAAGCATTAGTCGGCCCGTGCTTGTGGTTTTGCAAATGTTTACCGGGATTCTTAAATCATGCAGGGGAAAGTTGCTTCAAAGTCCTGCTCGTACGGCTCAAGAAAGGGAAAGCCCTATGGTAAACTTCCACAGAGGTACAAGGAAACTGACATGATCTGTTTGGGCTCTACCCGAGTTACGACATGATCAGTGACGGCTGGAAGGCATGATAAAGAGACTCAGATGTTGCCTTTCGGCAAAATTGCTGTACACAATGATACGGCCAACGTTAATAAACCTAAGGATGCTGCAGCGAACTCTAAAGAAACTTTGAATGACTCCAATGCTGATTATGGTGACATCGATAATAATTTTCTTTTAGCACTATGCTATTCCCTGCAAGGAGCTGCAGCAGCTTGTGCAGCATATGTCCCAGCTGGTGACGTCCATAATATCACATCTGAAACAAACGGGGTAATAAACGTGGAAGTTCACCCAAATCCAATTGTTTCCTCTGTTCGTACAGATGGCCACAATACATTATCTGACATCCCAGAGGTCTCCACTGCAGGTAACCTTGCCAGTATGGAGGTCGGGGAGACCATGGTGCAGCAGTTTTTGGCCTCTCCTAATCTTTTCCCAAGCTTCCCACTGGGATCCGACTCGGTGGAGCAAGGATGCTCTAAGGGATTCGACCACCAACACAGGAAAAGAGTGCTCACCTGGGCTTTTTTTGTTTATTTAAAAGAATGAATGATGGGAGAACAACCTCTGAAAATATGTGGGGCAATTCCTGCACATATTTTGCACGTTCACTGCGCAGCAGAAAAATAGTCCTGTACTCTGAGAGGACACAGTTTACCAGCGCCGCCCTCCCCTGTCATGTGTAGCTGACACCTGACAATCGTTGGTACATCAAAAGCCTTTGGCCGTGGGCAGCCTGATTAGAATTTCAAGGACCAATGGATTTGCATCTCCATTTTCAAACCTTGCTGGAGGCGGCGAAAATACTGAAGAATGTTAATTAGCAGGCCTCAGGGAAGGCTTGGGTGCAGGAAGTGACAATGGAGATCAGACGCCAACACTTCTTTGTAACGCAATGTGTCAACTTGGTACTAACACCCCTCCTTGGTATGAAAGGGCAGTGAATGTCCTGTCTGGAACCACTCCTTTCAGAGCAGAGAAGTATGTGAATTGTAGGAGACGAAGGTCTGCCTGCATCCCCCTACTTCAAAGGAGGCCCATGTTGTAATCAAGCGCAGCATAGGGCTCAGTTAATTAGGGAGACACTTTGATGTACAGCAGACAGGAAGATGGGTGGGACTTAGAAGTATATGTTCTCATCCTTCCCCTGTCTGTTGCCAAGCACCCTGGTTCCGACCAGAAGCATCACTGAAGATTGTTGGTGGAGACCCAGGATTGGCTCACTTAAGTTAGGCTTGGCCTATACCAATCCCTGGGCCCCGTTTGGCTTTAAAAGAGGGCTGAGCCCTTCACTGATCAGATCATCTGAAGAATTTGCAGGGAGCTGGTAGTAAGAAGAAGGATTCATTTGGACCCGAGCTGAAGGTACAGTCTACCTTACATCTTACGCCAGTGAAGGAAGGCCACGAGCTCCAAGCGGGAAGCAAGATCCCTCTCCTAAACATCTTCCAGGGAACAGATGGCCATGCCGGACTCAGAGGACCCATCCAGCAGCTCCAGAACCGGTACCCAGCCAGCACACTGTGGGGTGCATTTAAAGGCCCCAAACAGAAGTCCCTTTTACATGAATAGCAGCCATTTAAACACTGCAACAAAAATGGCCTGATTTTTTTCTTTTGTTGTTCATGTCAAGTTGAAGAACCGTGGGGAAAGAGGCCTACCTGTCATTATCAATGGACAAGCAGCAGATTAATTCACAAAAGAAGAAGGAATCAAAGAATCATGTGACATGGAAAACAGGATTTTAAAACATTGGAAGTAAAAACGGCATGTGCATAGGTTTGCAAATAAAAATGGCTTTAAAAAGCCACAGGCTCACAGAAAAATATCAGGAAAGTAGAACAGGAGGTGTGGGTTGAGCAAAGCAATGTATATTATGGTTCTCCCACAAAACACCAGTGACAGTTGAAGAGACACTTATTTCAGGAAAAACCTGTTCTGGCTGGGTGCAAAACTTAAAGCGCCACTCCAGCTGGATGTCACAGCTCCAATCTAATAACCACGCAATAAAATGTGACGCTGCTGAAGGCGTGAAAATTCCCAAGTCTGCAGACCATCCCTGGCTGAAGCATGACTAAAAGGTGTGAGTCCTTGTTGCACCCACTTCAAAGAACCCACACTAACCTGAAAGAGACTCATAAAAATCTCTGGTCACAGGCTGACTCAAGGGAACAAATGGCTGTGGGGGATGAAGCAGCCATCCCATTTGCTGACAGAAACACTCATCATTAATATAAAAGACTATTTCATTTCTAGGCATTTTGCGTAGCAATCAGACTGAGGATAAATTTCATTTCTATGACATTTTGCATGTAATTTCCAGGTGGTTTTGGGGGTATATAATGCATCTACCTGTGACTCTGGGACCTGTAATGGCCAGTTAGACTAGGTTTCTGGCTGACCTGAACATGTTACAAATGTGTGAATGGGTGAAAAGTGGAAAGTGAAATTAAGAATATGCTTCATAACTTAAATATTCATAACTGTTGTACATTTTATGAAATAACAAAAATGTGACACATGGTCATGCTACATCATACAGATTTGGCGGTCGGATGTTCTAATTCCCCATGATCTGATAAAACAGAATATATGCTTCGTATGACAGTTCCTAGTACATTTATGAAGTTGTAATACATAACTAGTTTTTGGCAAAAACTAGTTAAGGAGAACAAAGGAGAGTAACAAGACATATGGAAAAAGACAGATGGTCCTCCGAACCCCTAAACCAATCCTGACTGGGGGCCGAGAGAGAGAGGGCAACTATCCAATCCTAGCGACAGGGATTATTGCACGGTACGTCCTCTAGATTGTAAAATTAGTGATGTCATTTGTGCTATATAAGGGGGACTGTAATAGGACTGACACACAACAACTGGGGAAGACTGAAAAAGGAGGATGGAGAGAAGGCTGCTGAAACTTACAATCTTTGAGAGTGGAGTAACCAGATCCCCTACCCTATCTTTCCAGAGCGTCCTGAGATGCAGCTGGCTTTCCTGAAACTTAAAAAAGGCTTGCTATGTAAGTAGCAATAATCCCAGCTCTAAATTTCATGAGCCCTTCATTTTGTAGCAGTGCATTCAATATTTCCCCATTGAAACCCCCCATTGCCAGTGTAGTTTAGTCATCTCCCCATAGATGAATCTCTTGTTTATCTGTGTATGTTAGCATATTCCCATTGAAAAACCCCTCATTTCTCTGTGTAAATCCTTAGTATTTTTGTGAGTAAATCAATTAATTCCCCCATTGAATTTCAGAGGATTGGGATTGTTGGAGTTCAAAACCACCAATCGTTTTTCTCAGTGTTTTTGTTAATTGTTATTGTCATTAAAGCGTTGTCCAAAAGAATCAATCCCCTTTTGAGCTGAAAAACAAATTTGTTCCTGTGTTTAAATTATGCCCTTCCAAACAAACTTTATTTGCCCGGGTCATTACTCTTTGCATCTGTTATTCTGAACCAAAACCAATTTTAGTTTTGTTAGCTAAACCCCTTTCCCAGAGCTTACCTGTTATTGTAGCCTCAGTGAACACGAATTTCCATTTGCCACTGTATTTTCTCTTTGCATTTGCTTTCTCCCAAAAACGATTTTCCTACTCTATTCCTATTTTCCTTGGTGTGTTCATTAGTATTCTCTAAAACTTTGCCTGTCTCCTAAGTGTAAGCAGTACACATTTTTTATATTCTGTCCCATAGCAATTGTGAGAAATAATTAAAAAAACAATCTTTGATTTTGCTCCAAAATCTGATTTTCCCTTACTTTGCTGGCTTCCCATATTGTGGTGGTGGCTTCACCCCAAAACTGATTTTCCTCCTATATTCCTACTCCTTGTCACTGCCTTCCATTTAAAGGAATCAAGTCTAATTGATGTTTGGGGTGAGTGTTGCAGGGGGGAGTGCTTAACTGTAGGTGATATCACTTTGTGTGGAATTGTTATTTTCCTGTTTTGTCATTAAAACAAAAGCGAGTGTAACAGTCTATTTCAACTTGGTCGCTCTAGATAGGATATTGCATTTGTGTTGGCACCATTTTGGTGGCTGATGTATTTTGATTATCCTCATGTACATTGAATAATAAATTAATAGCATATCTTATTAACACACACCGGCCTGGTTCCAAGTCCATTGTGACACGGGGTGCTGGTGGAGGTTGGGTGCGAGACGAGTTGGAGGCCTACTCAAAAAGAATCTGTAGTATACTACAAATAAAAACAGTTTTATTGTGCACCACATTCAGTGTAGGGGAAGGAGTTCACTGGCTGGGATGTGCTGTGTAAAAAACTGTGACAATACAGCATGCCCTGCTAGGTTCTGACAGCAAGCTTCCTAGGTGGGAAGTGCTGGAGAGCCTCTGGACGAAGGATAAGGCTGCTTTCGGCTAACACCCTCCTGAGCTTTGGGCCATCTGCCTTGAAAGGACATGAAGATGCTAGAAGGAGTGCCACACAAGCATCATCGAGCGTCCATCTTTTTAAGGACAATTTTGAAACAGTCGAGTCCTCGAACCGCATCCAGCTGCACTGCTGACTGTTGTCAAACCAAAGTCTCCAGAGCCGTCCGAGACGCCTCGACCAGCATTCCATATCCGCCAACCAGCACCGAGATGATTCTTGGCCCTGAGCCGCTGCAGCGGACAGCCTGCAGACAACCGGACAGTCTGCAGACGTCCATCCAGCCTCGCTTGCCAAACTGCTTGCCGCCTGGTACCTGCTGCTGTCTCCCACCACTAAACTCTCTCTCACGAGCTGCGAAGCGCCCTGGAACCGCCTCAACACTGTTGAGCACCAAAAACTCTTCAGCACCAGGTACATTGTGGTCCTGCCCCCCTGGTCCTTCTCCAAAGGCCACTAGAGACAGTTAAGTCCCTTTGACCCTTTGGTGCTGGGACCAAAATAATGTCCAGAGTGCATCCCTTTCCTTTGTGAAACTGTCTGTTCTCTGTGTTCCTTTACAGAGTGTGTTCTAATTGTGGTGTACTAGAACTGTCTGTTGTAGTAATAAAGTAGATATTTGTATACAATCTTGACTGGACAGTCCCTTTTATCATTGGGTAATAATTGTATTTTCGCTGTGTTGAAACTAACCAACGATACATGACTTTGCAGAGATAAGCCTGCTGTACAGTCCACGTTACCAAAAATTGGAAAAGGAGGTCTTATGATTTACTCGTATTCCAATCTGTTTGGATCCCTTATGGTGTACTGGAGGTGTGGGGCTGATTAATGGTTTAGAAATCAATATTCATCCCTGGACCACTGGTGCCCCGGAGGTTGATTCGTCACAGATGCCCAAATGGATCCCGCCATGACAACATGCTCAATTCTATATCAACCCACAACAAGAATGAATCGACAGATGGTGTCATCAACTTCGCAGTAAAAATATTACTCAAACTATGCAGTATAATATTGGAGGAAGTTAGAAAGCAGGGTTCCATAATAGTAAAGATGGAGCTCCGACATCAACAAGCGCACTCAACTACCACAGCCCAGACTACCTCTATACCAGTACAATTAACAATGCTGCCCAATACTAGCTGTAATCAGGAGGTAGAAGCTGTGACTATGGCTACTAACTTGCAGGAAGATTATTTCTTGGACCTAACTACGTATAAATCAAGAAGACAAACATGCATGGCCAAAAGGGCACGCTTGCGCAAACAAGCTACAGGTCGCTAATTACCCTCCTTATTCAAACTGCAACCCTCTGACCCTCTTAATTTACCACAATTGTATTTGATGCAGTGCAGCCTAAGAAGGCTAATGGCTGTTCGGAGGCCAAGCGCACAGTTCGACAGAGGTCAACCGGCACATTGACTAGCTGTCTTTTCGGTGACAGTGCCCCCATAACGCATCGTGGAGTGGGCCCATTACAGCAAACTTCAGCGCCAGGTGTGGACAAATCGACCTCTGATAATGCTGTATTGGAGGAGATTTGTCCTATGACTGCACCTCAGACGATGCAGGTGCCCCCCTTCTCTTGCCCTCCCAGTAGTTTTGCCAGCAACTGAAAGAGATCCAAAGACATTTACTGCGAAACGTACAAATAGATCTATTCTGCTCAATGTGTATAAAAATACACTAGCTCTGAGAGGTTTGTACGTGCACATTGTTCTACATTTGAATTGAAACACTTAGTCGTAATTATTAGTGGTTCATACAGAACGCAGGCTATATATTAGACCACTTCTCACATATTTGTCCCGCACTTTCAAACAGGCCCACACTGGTTTCTCCTACCACCTCAAAGACGAATGTGTCAACAAAAGAGTCAGCTACAGAATATGCACAGGGGTGGGAATGGTTCAGGAAATGTTTAATGCAACAGTTGATTGATGTCAAATAAAGTATAGAAATTGTAAGCTGCAACACCAGGGGGTATACCCATTTCTTAGATCCTTAGGGTACTCTTTGATGAGTTTGATGTGTTGTTTTTACAGGCGACATGGCTAACCTATAAGATCCATCTTGAAGGCTTTACCCTATTTCAGCATCTGGCCGCTAAAGGGGTATGGGGTGCCCTTTCGATGGCTTAATTAGGGAGGATCTGGCAGTCTATCCCAATGGTAAACGTGAAACAGATTTTGAGTACCGATAATGTACTCACCATCGAGATAACAATAAAGGGCATAAAGCTCCCTGGTGTGTGTGTTAATTAATATCTATGTGTCCCCTGATACAGGGTCACTGGATGTGATTCACAAAACTATTGACCTCATATGTTCTACCTGGCTGGCAGATACCAATCATGATTATATATTGTTGGGAGGGGAACTTAATGTACCATGTCATGATCATGATGAATGCTCTAGATACAGTCA
Organism: Ambystoma mexicanum; assembly: GCF_040938575.1. Lineage (NCBI taxonomy): Eukaryota > Metazoa > Chordata > Amphibia > Caudata > Ambystomatidae > Ambystoma > Ambystoma mexicanum. Next base: position 1,576,947,435 of record NC_090937.1, read on the forward strand.
TTTAAAACCGGCTAGCACCATGGTAAAGATTACCAGGAATGTTAAAGGGAAGGCATGGGTCACTTTTCTTAGGGAATGGGACCTGCTGATGTACAATGGTCGCACACCCGAGGATTGTCCCGAACAAAGTTCCTGGAATATGGGGAAGAAATCCTCTACACTAGACTACTTCTTCGGTAGTAACACTTGCTCCGAGAGAGTTGTACACCTCGAGTCTCGCAATAGTGACTTTAGTGACCATCACATGCTGATACTGACATTAAACGTTCAGCCCATATTGGGTGGTCAGTACGGTGTGCAGGGACTTGGTGTGAATCACGGGGGTAACAGGATTTGCTGGACTCCGAGAAATTTGAATAAGATCACACAATCAGTGAATAACTTACTCAGTTACGGGCTGGAAAGGGTGGAGGCCTAAGATGTTCAAGATATGGGGGGTTTTCTCAAAAATTTGGCCCACCAAACAGGTTTTGTAAAAGTGCACCATTTAGCCATCAATGAAGCAAGGCATTCCAACTGCTTTGACATTGAAATATGTGATGCCAAGCGTGTTATGCGTAGGCGAATGAGACATGCCCACGGTGCGGACTGCCTGGCCTAGGAATTCGAGGCCAGAGTTAGAAGAATCAAGCTCGACCATAAGAACTGGCTTAGGAGAAGGAGGCATTCCGACCCTAAATGTCCAGTTGCAGCAGATGTTTATCGCACTATGCACTGGTAAGGCAAGAACAATCTGGCAAATACTGACCATGGGAGATACAAGACAAACTATGATTAGCCCCATACCTGAGTGCAAGTGGATTGAATTTATATAGGCCAAATATGTTGCCGTTGATGGGAATCCTATATACACAGAGAAGACTATTCAATGGTCTCTGTTCCCAGGTGCAGAGGAGAGCCACGGTGCTAAAAATGTTGTTCAATAAGGTTTGGTCAGAAATACAGGTCCTTCTTACCTGGAAGTAGGCTATACTGCTGCCAGTCTAAGGAGACAGAAAAAGTCCAGAGAATTCTGGATTACTGTCTCTATTGGATGTTCCTGACAAGTTGTTTGCTACCTTTGTCCTGCAAGCCTTGCAGAATTGAGCAGAGGACAACAATATATTACACTCCACACAAACAGGATTTCACCCAGGCTCGGCCACTATGAACAACATCACAATAATGGACTCATTGAAAAATTAGGCTGCAATTAAAGGAATTCCTATTCTGTACCTGATATACGTGGACTTCAGCGCTCCGTTTGATACTCTTAATTGCACGTGCCTATGGCAGAACCTACGTGCACATGGTTGCTCAGAATGGCTGTTGACCATTATTATACACTTACATCTTTGCAGCAGAATACAGATAAGACTGGACAACCTATGATCTTTGTCGGTGTCAATCAAGATTAATAGGGGGGTCAGACAAGTATATGTTTTGGCCCCCTGTTTTATTATCTCTATCTAAACGACTTACCTCCCTGCCTTTTGGCAGTAGAGGGTTGCCCTATCAAAATTGGTTCTGAATGGGTTGCTAGCCTATTGTACGCTGACAACCTTATCTTACTCGACGCACTATAAGAGGGGTCAGAAACAAATGTATGGACCTCATAGAACATGCAAAACTTAACGACCTGCCAATTAATAAGAGCAAGACCAAAATGATAGTGGTGTCAGGTCGTGGGTTAAATAGAGTTCAGATAGCTGTGGATTCCCAAAACATCGACAATGTCACTAATTATCCCTACCTGGAAATAGAGCTCCAGGCTGATGGTGACTACAGGGCCATTATAAACAGGAAGAAAGTTAAGGCACTTCAACTTACGTTTTCCATAAACAAATTCGCTGGGCAGACTGCCGGGTACTCTGTTGAAGGAATAATTAAACTCTCTAAGCAGAGTTTTGTACCCACCATACTGTATGGGCTTGAAGCACTAGCCCTGGCTGATGTGAGATGGCTGAATGTGGTAGAGGACCTTTTCTGGAGAACACACTTGAGTCTTCCTCCTGTGACACCTACGGCCTATCTTCGCTTAGAACTCTGGCTGGTGTTCATGAAAAGTCAGGCCCTGATACGTAGAGGTGCCCTTTACATCAAGATGCGATCCACCCCTATATGCCCGTTGCTTAAATTAATGAGTCCGCTCTCTGAAACCCTAACAACTGCCCAGGCTCATGGAGATGCTTTTACCAGGCTGAATGAGGATAGCTTTTCAGCTATTGGGTGGCACTCAGACTTCACCCATGCTACAAAGTTTGAAATATTGAAGAAAATGTACAGGAAAAAGATTCAACACTGGGATTGCATAGCTAACTATACACACTTACAATGACAGCATAATTACAAATATACAACTAATATAGTGCACAGGTACTTAAGGACTCAGTCGTATGTGCTGACGTGCGTGTTCGCAACTTCATATTGCGACTTCGGACTAATCAACTCCCAGTGTTGGCATGTCAGGGAGCTTATTCTCAAATCCCTGTTGAACAGAGAGTATGCAGTATTTGTATCCCTAATACATGTACTTACGTTATGTCTGCAGCTGGGACCAACTCATGACAGTCCTAGGTCAGTTTGTGTGAAGTTATGATGTCATTAAGACCCAACGATTTCTGGAGATTTTGCCTAAATTCGGAATTGGAGAGGGTTCATATAGTGCTGTTTCAAATCAGGGGAGTTGTGTGTGCCAGATTGAACTAATAAAAACAGGCAGTACGTGGTACAAGTAAAGTAATATCGAACACACAACTGCTACTGTACTGTATTCTATTATTTTATGAACCTTGATTTATAGTGCGAATGTCTTAAGGTGTGTTACTAGCATCCGTAGGAAGTCCTACAACGTTTTTTCCATATTAAAACCACGTGTTATCCTATGATATATGTTATGATTCACGTTTTAATGTACCAAGTATCATTGTTTTAACAACATGTTTTATGTTTCAAGTAGCATCGATTTTACAACATGGCCTTAGATCACAAATGTTTATGAATTACGAACTGTAGTGTGCTTTAGAGTGTTCGAATTCATGTTATTGGGTTTTTGTAAAGGTTCTTATATGAATCAAAACAAATAAAATAAAATAAATAAAAATATAGTTGCAATGGAGGGTAAGTAAAAGTGTAGAAAATGAAAAAATAAAAAAGGATGTAAAAAAGAGCAAAGGGAAAGGGGCAACGGCAGAGGTAAACAGGGGTATGAACATGTGGGACCCCCACGAAGTAAACAAATTTATGAAAAAATGTAAAGTCAAACATTTGCTTACATTTTAGGGAGTTACAAAAAAGCAATTTGCTCTTCCGACTTACATCCAGGTTATCATTAAAAGAGCGCCATTCTGGTACACTTGTATTGTATGCTTTGAAAGTACTCAATGGGGAACATGGACAGAGACTAATAGCAATAATGAGGTGTGAGTAATTTGATCATCCGTGTAGGTGCCTGGGCTTTTTTGAAATGTTTAATTAAATGGAATGATAGTAGACCAACCTCAGGAAAATGTGTGGGACTAATCCACACACATTTCCCTATGCTCACACCACGACAAAAGCATAGACCGATGCACTCTGGCGTGGACACAGCCTACAGGCGCAGTCATATTAAGTTGTAATGGGACAGCCAGGAGTACACAATAACATCTCAGAAAGGAAGAGGGCCAAACATCCCCCTGCCGTGCACAGTCTGATTAACTCACAAAGGCTGCATGGAACCAACCTGCTCTTTTATCAGGCCCTGCTGCTCTGTGGCAGCGATTAACATACGAACTGAGGGTACTTCAAACAGGCCTGCAGGGGGCTTGGCTACAGAGGATAACAAAGGAGACTGGAAACCCAACAACCTTTCATATGCAACTGTGTCAACCTGAAGTTAGCTCCCGACTCTCAGTTTCAAGAGCAGTGAACGGTCATGTCTGGGTCTGCTGTTTACAGTAGACCATCCTGCTAGGGGGACCCCATCCATAAGGTATGAGAATGTGGTTTGCAGAAGTCAGAGAGTCTGGTCTTGCTGCATCTTCATGGGAGCGCTGCTGCTTTAATCAGGAACCACACAGAGGACCATTAACCAGAGAGACTCTTTGATCAAAAACAAACAGGATAATGGGTTGGACTTAGTACCACAAGGGAGTGTGGCCAGAGCTCATTCTGTTGAAGGAAGGATTCTGCCATTTTAGCTCTGGGGCATATTTTGTTCCTATTTTCACCACTTTACCTTTCCTGTTGCAAAGCAGTCTGGCCAGGACCTCCTGCATACAGACGATTGTTGGTAGGAGCCCTAGGATTAGTTGACTAATGTAGGCTTAGCCTACACCAATCACGGTGGCCCACTTGGCTTTAAAAAAGGGCAGAGCCCTCTTGGCAGATCATCTGAAGGCTTCACCAGAAGCAGAAAGAAGAACTCATCCTTGGACCCTGGTTTAAGGTACAGTCTGCCTTACATCTTCCGCCAGTGAAGGAAGTCCAGTATTTCCAAAGAGGGAAGAGGGAAGCAAGATCCCTCCCTTAAAGGTATCCCAGGGAATATAGTGAGATCCAGAACTCAGAGGACCCACCCCAGCCACTGGTCCTCTAGGAAGGAAGTGCCCGAAGGTCTCTGAACCTACACCCAAGGACAAGGCAGCTGCCTGCAACACACTCCACAGCTGTAGGACGTCCAATTTAAAGGACAACACAAGCCCATTGAAGAAGCTGGGAGAGTGACTCGACGAGCATCTACCGAGGTCTGTCTTAAAGGACATTTTTCGAGGCAGTCGAGTTCCTCGAGCTGCAAACGACTGCAAAGCTGACCGTTGTCAAGCCACAGTCCCTTAAAGACATCCGAGATGCCTGAAGCAGTACTTCAGAACTATCGAACAGTACTGAGACAATGATTCCTAACTGCAGGCCACCATGTAGGCCAGCCTGCAGCTGTTCTTCCAGCTTTTCTCAACGAACCCTCTTGCCGCATGATACCCGCAGCTTACTTCCGTCTTGAACTCTGTCACCGAAGCCTGCAAACTGCCCTGAAACCAACTCGACCCTGTTGAGCACCAAGTACACCTACAGCACAAGGTACATTGTGGTTCTGGACCCCTGATCCTTCCTCCTAGACCCCAGAGACATATTAAGACCCATTGCTTCCTTGGTGCTGAAGCCAAAAAACCTTAAACTGTTGTGGTTATTAACCATACTGACTACCCTCCTGTCAGTATCCAGTGTGTATCCCTTTTCCTTATTTTAAACAGTCTGTCCTCTGCATTCTTTTACAAAGTGGATTGTATTTTGTAGTGTTGTTAGACTGCCTGTTGTAATATAATTAAAGTAGATATGTTGTACACACAACATTGACTGGACAATTCTTTTCCTCATTGGGTAATAACTGAATTTTCGCTGTGTTGCAACTAACCAATGATCCACGACCTTTTGGAGATAAGCCTAAAAATTAGTAAAATTGCCAAAATTGGACAAGGGGAGTCATAATTTGCTTATTATTCCAATCTGTTGGGATCCTTTCTGGTGTATTAGAGGTGTGGGGCTGATTGATGGTTTAGAAACTGATATTCACCCCTGTACCACTGGTACCCGGGAGGTTGATTTGTCACATGAGGGTTCTAATCTTCTTTACATTATATCAACCAGAATCTTGGGAACATGAGAAGAATCACAGATCTTAATATTTGATAAATATGTCTGTGATAAAAGAGGTGTCAAATTGAAATACTAAGTGCGGCAAGCACACAGGGCTTGGTGCTCATTTAGTTTTTCACAAAACTAGCCCTAACCTTGAAATGTAGCAACATTGAAGCATGCATGCGGATTCGGACAGCATCGAATTTGGGTCCGCAAATAGAAGAGCTACGACCTGTGAGCTGTCCCAGTTGGTCCTGAAATGATGTTTCTTTTACTCACACAGGATTTTAGCCAGAAGTCATTGTAGGGATGGTTATGAACATGTACAAATCCCAAAGTAAAGACATCCTAAAAGAGTCATGTGTATAGGATAGGATAATGTCCAGCTACATCTCTGCATACTGGGGAGATTGGACTCACTGGTTGAGTTGTGCAGATCTGTGTGTTCAAATGGCAGTCCCTTTTCAACTGCCATCTGCTTGCCGCCATCAACATATGGTTTATTTCCTCTCAATCTCTACAGCAATGTTATTTTTATGTTACTACTCTTTTCTTATACTGGGCTATCCACACCCATAGTGATTTTGTAATGCTGAGACTTGTTTGTAACGTGTCATATTGTGCTCCCGCTAGAGGTAGTCAGCGCTGACTCTGCAGAGGAATGGAAAAGGTAATCAGAGGAGATTACGGATGTAGGAGGAACAATGGTAGACAAACATGATAGATGTGTACAGATAAGAGTGGATGAAATGTAGGGATGAAGATTGGGATAGTTTGCATGCCTGTCGCATCAGTGAAGAGTGATGTAGCACTGCTCAGGAAAGGAGCTAATACATAATCTTCTGAAGGACCAAGTGCATAATCTGTGAAGGCAATTTCTAGTACTTTAAATGAGTACTGAAAACATCAGTAAAGGGTTGCATGACGGGCTTTAGTGTAACCATGAAGAATAGAGATGTGTTCGTCTTTTAGGTGCTAGTGTAAACTTGTGAGACTCCAGACAGAAAGATCTGTGAATGGCCAGCTAACTGGCAGAAGTCACAGACCCCAAGATAGACTGTGTCAAGGTGACTGTGGTGGACACAAAAGGAAAAGACGAAAAGGGAGTCTGGACTGGCACTCATAACAGCATGACTGCATGCTCAAAACCTGTGTGTGTCGGTTTTGGTCCTCTGTCGGCTGTGGCACGAATTTCAAACCTGTATGTCTACTGTTAAAGCATGGATACTATCTGTAATATGTGGAAGAGTATTTAAATGGTCTGGTTGCTATTTTTTATGACAGAAAAAGGGGAGCTTGTTGCCACCCCCTCTGTGCTGAGTCACTTTACATAGAAATGTGTCTCTCCTGCAACATAACGTTTTTTATAGCAAAGTAGTTTGATAGGGATAATTTTACCAGCAGACCAAATATTATTATGAATGTATGCCATTATTTTCAATTTTGAGTGTAATAATTCACATGTGTGAGACATTCCGAATTTAGTTCAATTAGATAAGAGTACATTCAAAAACATGAAGACAGCTAACTATTAAATAATTACATCAAAACAGACGCAAGTGTTTCGCACCTGGGTGCTTCTTCATGACAGTATGGCCTTAGTTGGATCTAAGCCCAGGGACCACATCTTTCCAGCCCTAGAATCTTTCCACTAGCTCCTGGTGGTTGCAAGGATCAAAATGTAAGACTCTGTGCATCGTCCACAAGGCTTTCAGGGTCCGGTGACCTCGCTACATCCAACTCTCTCTCCCTAAATGCCTCCTTCGGTCCCTCTAGCTCCAACTCTCAGCAGATTGGACATTCTCAAAGCAGAGAGTAGCGGGGTAGATCTCTTTGTTCAGGCGGAGCCTCCCTCTGGAATGGTATCCCTGCCCTGAATATGACTGTGCCGGATCTCCTTAAGTTCCGGAAACCTCTCAATACTTTCCTTTTCTCTTCCTCCTTCACTCTCCCCCTACCTTGTTAGACTCCACCTGTCGGTGCAACTGGTTGCCTGTCACCCTTATGTGTCTTACCAGGGCCAGCCCTTCAATCTACCAGTCTTCCCTTGCATTCCTTTGCCAGAACTTGCCCTCGGGCATCCTTCCCTGACTAGCCTACTGAGTCTGGTCCATCTGCGTCCTCGCACTATTCATCCCTGCCCCTTGTTCCCCTGGCTCTTGTCCTCTTGAGTTCCCCTAGCACTTGCCCATCACCTCCTGCACTTCCGCCTCAACCCCTCTCCCATATCTTGCCCTTCCTGCCCCTACCATTTCATGTTACTGAACTTGCACGATCCAAATGTCAAAAGGCCTAGTAGGACCGTTATTATTGTTTTCTCTTCTGTCCCCCACTGCTTTTTGTGTGGTGCCTGGATGCACTTCTTGCTGTATAGGTGCCATACAAATGTTCAATAAATAGAAAATAAAATAACGTTGTAGTGTTTAGGAGCCTTCATAGTAAAATTTCATCACTCATGGATGAAACTAAACTCCCCACTCATAAGGCCAAATTTGACAGGGTTGTCCAGTCTAGGCTTCCCATAGCCCCCATTTTGTCAGAGTGAAATGTCTGATTGATGGTGTCAATGATTTCTTTAAAAAAAACTAAAAGACTTCAGTGCCGACAGTCTTCGTAGCAACAACTTGCAGGTTAAGAATATTTCTTGAAATAATTTAGATGTATTAGTTAGGGTGGGAAATGGGATATTTAAGTGATCATGGCAATCTGTTTTCAGAAGATTTTGGCGGAGTGCCTTGTTCAAACTTATTTTCCACACTTGATTGCATTTTTTCAAACTAAATTGCTAGGTGTTTCATGAGGGGTCTAGTTTTATTAATTAAAAACCCTTTGTATGTGGCTCCATCAAGACTGTTATGTCCGAATGCTGGAAACAACAGGTTCAAATTTCGTGACTGCGAAACAACAGCTCCCTTGTTAATATATCCATATATTTCTCCTACTCGGGTAAATTGGAGAGAATTGTATTTGGTCAGTAATTGTGAGACAATAATGGGTTTGTAAAAGAATAGTAGACATGGTTATGCAGTCTCTATTATGAAAAGGTTATCTCAGCCTTGTTTGAATTACAAAAAAGTTGGAATCCTGGATGAGGCTTGGGGAATTTTGAAGATATGGATATCAAACACTAGAACTGATTGCAGTGAGTTTTATCTAATTGGTGGATTGCTTCCACTTAGCAAAAAGGAATGTCCTGGTGATAGAACAGCAAATCCCAAATTAAAGCACAACTGACTACATAATGGTGCATGCATGCCTTTTCAGGTAAAATCCTTTCAAGTTGTATGTAGGCCAGAAAATGTCTATAAACCTCTGAAAATTGTCTCCGATATTCGGATTTGGAGAAGTTGAACTAATTAACAGTTCCACTTGTGGAAATCATTGGAAAGGGTTTCTTCCGCTGTTCATCATGTTCTAAATTCAGCAGTTGTGGACTGCCTTAGTTCACTGCAACAGAGGGTCCTATGACTGTCTTGTGAAGTTTGAATGTATTATTTGATAGATGGTCACAAAAGTGCTCCAGTGAGATAAGAACTCCTTCTACTAGGTCACTTGTTTTCGATGATCCCATATATCGGAAGGAAATGCACACGAGTGGTAAAGTGCCATGGTAGGGAACAAGGATGTGTTGGCTGTGAATATTGTTTAATTTTAATAAAGTATTACCATTTAAATCAGGGATAAAACAAATATACCAGCTTGCTCCTATACTACAGAACGGACTCGGTCGAGGTTGCCCCTGAGTTAATTGGATCATTATATCTAGTTAAAATATCGCACCGACGAATCTATATAAGACCGTGGCATCCATCCGGATTAAACATGACAAGGCAGACAAAAGCAAGCTCTCTCTTATAGATAGACTGCATGACGAGGAATTACTGCCCAGGGCTCCCTGAACTGTTGCTGGAAAAGAAAAGGAAAGTAAGATGTGGCCAATTTCTCCTATTATGCTCATATTATACTTTCTAAGACCACTTCTGGTGGCCAAGAATATTTGTTCTGGGAATTAACCTATGGATATCTTCCAACAGCCTAAAATTAATCTGTCTTGTGAAGATGTTATTGCTTCAGCATAAACTATCCAAAATAAGTGGCTGAGAGTCTAAAAAACGATTATACATGTGTGTTGTTGCCAGTTACGGAGTGACGGCTATGTTTACACCTGTGTGCTGTCGCCTATTGTGAATTGAAAGATTGGTAAACCTGTGTTTTGTTGGTAGTTGTGAAGTAAACTTTATTGTTACATCTGTTGGTTATTGTTAAATGTGATGTGTTGTAGGTAAGGGTTATTTTAAGCATTAATGAGGAGGCGGTAGTGCTTATATCCCGTGAGCTATTGCTAGTTGTGAAGTGAAGGTCTAAGTTACAATGTGGTTTGTTGGCAATTTTAACCTGTCCTGTTTTGGAGGAAACGCATGATGGTTTTTGAACAATGTTGCTGTTGTCAATATAATATGACTTGTGCCCTCTTAAAATACTCCCCACCCCAATGCACGTCAAAAGGCACACTTAATTCTCCCACTGTCCAGCTCCAAATCTCCCTCTTGGGGGGATCTCAAATGTTGCCATGTATGATCATTAGTTGTTGGCAGATGTGAAATGGCGGTTACGGTACACCTTTGAGTTTTGGGCAGTTGTGAATTGAAGGATGTGGTTACACTCATGGTTGCACCTGTCGGTTACTATCAACTGTGAAGGAAAGGTTATGGTTACACCCATGTGTATTTGGCAGATATGAAGTAAGTGAACGGTGTACTTATACATCTGGGTTATGCAGTTGTGGGGAGGAGTTTATGTTTACACATTTGTGCTATTTGCAGATGTGATATCGAGTTTGAGGTTCAATATATGAGCTGTTGAAGGTGCAAAGGAGGCAAATGATGTATTGTTAGATGTGAAGTTAAGGCTATGGACTGAATTTGTGGGGTGGTGTCAGCTGCCCGTTACACTATTGAGTTGTTGATAGCTGTGATGGGGACGTGGCGTTTATAACTAGGAGGGGGAGGTTTTAAATGTCAAGGTTATTTCATTGAATGTTTAAATAGTGATACAATAAACAGAATACAATCAATCAATATGTCAAATAAATATTCTAAATGTGCAGCATGTCAATTGGAATTTACAGAAATGAAAGAAATAAGAAAATAAATGTAATTTATAGTTCTATAAAATCAATCAGCAGAAAAAATGAATACTCATGTCTTTTCTCCAATAGTGATGTATTTGTATTTGATCAAAAAGTCCAAAGTTCCTCCAAGACTGTTATTTCAATCAGAAGTATCACCTTAGGCACAAACTACACTCTCAAATTCCGACTTTTAACAATAGACCAAGGGCTTTAAGTGGGTGAAGCTAGCAGGGCCAAAGGCATGGTATTCTCTGAAAATTGTGTTTGAGACGGTACACTGCCATGGCTCCCTAAAGTTCCCTGGTAATCCCAGCCCACTATAGGTCAAACCATGTTTTCTAAAGCCTGAAGCTCTCGTGAATAAGTGAGAGATTCAGGCTTTAGAAAGAAAGCCCTTTTTTCCTTTCTGTGTAGCCCCGCAAGGCACCCCTTCAACTGGAAACGTAAAGATCATCACAGTCACACCCAGTATGTGGCAGATGTTCGATGCAAGGGGTTGGAGCTGTAATTAAGGCGCAACACAATAACCTTGCATGAATGCCACTGCCGTTTAGCAAAATCGAGCCTGGGCTTTATGGCGCCGTGGCCTAGCAGACAGCATTCAGGTCAGGAAAGTGTTGCCTTTAATTGCAGCGCCAACCCCCTGCCTGGCCATGCCACCGTGAGTGCTCCAGCTCATTTCTTCATACTACTTGAAGAACTGAATAAAACTAACTTTTTCAGCTGTTAGATGGAGGTTGAGATTGCATCTGTGCAGTGAAGTTGCGATTACACCTTTAAAGTGAAGTTATGATTAAACCTGTGAGGGTGAGGTGGAGTTATAAATATACATGTGAGGTGGAGGCTGTTAGTAAATCTCGAAGCCGGAGTTATGATTATGATGCAGTAAGTTCTGCATACACCTGTGAACAATACCTCCCAACCTATTGAGGCTAGAATTAGTTGGGAGGGTGACCCCATTGAGGTCATCGGGGAGGAACAATTTTGGGGATGTTGATGAATGACTGCTGGGGGTGTGATCCCATTGAACTTGGCTGATAATGGGTCAAACTACAGGGGGTTGAGGTGGATTTTATGTTTACACCAGTGTGGTCGAAACAAAGAGTAAAAGGGAGCTTTTGAAAGTTGTGGGGCGATGGTGCAGATTTCGCAAATAAAGTCAAATTCGTGATCTCATCCAAGAGGTAGAGTTGTGAATACACCTATTAACTGGGGCTTGTGATTACTTGTGATACACTTCTTAACATGCTGAGTGTCCAAGTTTTTGCCAGCTTGTAATGCCATTGAAGTCAATACATATGAAAAATGTTGGAGCATCAGAGTGATCATTTTGTAGCGAGGGTTCTCTCATTAAAGTCTATGGAACTTTTTTTAGGACAAGGCCAGTAATGACCATTAAATGAGGTCACTCACCAACGCTCCCAATTTTTCTGCAGTAAATGTTGATATTTTACAACATATTTTGACTTTACCCATCCTCAATGTATTTTCCACCAATACAATGCAAACAAACGAGCCTCTTATTGGCACACAATCTCCCGCTTATGTGTTCACACATAAGGGGGTGTATAAATGAGGGCGATATGCAGGATATGATACAGGGTGGAAGTAGACCTTGACGATTGTGAAAATATAAACATGCTACCTACGGTTTGTCGACGGCTGCGAACTAACTGCGAGTAAAGTTGTGTGTTTTTCTGAAGAAGCCCTACGCCTCATACTGTCGGCCAGCAGGCGCGTGTGAGTGGAGGCTTTTGGAACAGTTGAGCTTGAAGTCAGCGGTTACTACAGTTCAAGTCGCACGTGCCGGAATCTGTTAGACCGGGAGCTCCCAGTAAATGTAGCTGAGATCCTTTACTGACGAGACCTCGGGACTGTTCCCGCCCCTCGCTCCCTCCACAAACTTGGTTGACGGAAGCGCCCTTGCTCTCCAGTCAACTTTCTAGGTAGGTTCGGTCCATTTTTTTTTAAACCGACTTTTATTTTACTTCACAGATTGTGCGTCACGCTCGTGGCAATCCTCGATGGCGGGAACGGAGCAGGATGACGTCGCCCTTTTAAGTTCCTCGAGGAATGACAGTTGGGGCTCTTAGAACGTGGCGGTTCATCGGCGTGCCACTGGCGCGCGCTACGCTCTGCGGGGAGGCGGGGCTATCACACCATTGGTTCGCCTACGGGCTCGCGCGCCCTGCCCCTTAAAGGTCGGAGTGAGAGTGCAGCGAGCAGTACACGGGGAGGAAGAGTCGCGCTGGCTGTGCAGGGGGGGGGGGGGGGCAGCGCAAGCGCAAGCGCGCGCAGCAGGCAGTACCTAACGTGTGCGACATGAAGGTCGAAGGGTTCGACGCGAGGCAGAGCAATCTAAGTAAACACGACACTGGGAAGAGCCGAGAGCGTGCCAGAAGAGCAGAAAAGGCGGCATTGACGACTGGGACAGGAGAGGGAGGGCTGAACGAGAGCGCGCGAACAAGAAGTGCGCAATGATGGAGGGCAAGCCGTACGAAAGTGTGAGAAAAAATGCGACTTTACAGCGGCTGTGACGACGGAGATGGGGGGCGTGTGGCCATAGAGAAAGGACAGTGACCATCAACATACCTAAGCGAAAGACGAAATCTTTATGGGAGAAAGCAGCGCAATAAAGTTAGTTGCCTCATGTCAGTGCCAATCCTGTTTTTGTTCCCTCTGCTTTCGGCCGCTCGTTTTTCCTCCTCAAACACGCAGAACTGAAAGTCCAGATTCGACATTGAAACTATAGGACAGGACAGTCCACTGAGACCTTCCACTAGAGCTTTCTAAAGTAAACAATCATGACACGGAAAAAAACAGAAGAATGCGGTACAGCAGAGGCCATTGGAGTGTTTCTTTGATGTGAGCAGGTGAAATGATATCCAGAGTAAGCATGAAAAAGCTGCTTTTACTCCGTAAAAACAGGCACATATTCCCAAAGGTAAAGGGAGCAAAAATAGGAACAATGGACACATGGAATGTCACTTCTGCTTCGACCCGCAATGCTCCAGGAACATGTTTTTGATCAGTGCTCTCATCATAGCAGTGCGACCAGAAGGAACTCTACTATTCATATTCCTACCTGATATGTAGAGGAACTTTCAGGTTAATATGCATTTTTAATATGTGCAAAGAAGTGTGGATTATACAAAGATTAAAAAATATTTTTCATGTATCTAAAAAAAATAGTTCCATTGTGTGTTACTCCCCCAAAAATCATTTTACTCCCAACTTCAAGAATCAGGGAGTAAAATACTCCCACTTCAAAATCTTATCTGAGATTGCAGAAAAGAAGGATGACTAGAGACAAAGGTGCAATTGAAGTACAAAACACTATTACTGACGAAAGTGTTGAAAAGAGTGTGTAATACAGTGCGAAACAGCCCTATGAGACGGAAAGCGAAAGCGTTTTACAAGAAGTATGCATGGCACAATTGCACAAGAGTCACCATGGAGGGAACATCTGTGGTGCCAATGAAGATGAGATGGAATAAACACTCCCCTTAGACAATCCATTTGAGGAAAAGAAAGAATCTTGGGGTACAAACGGAACAAGACAGGTATGTATCTAAGTCAGTGAAGCTAGCCTCACTGTGTCCTGTGAGTGTTATTCAAAATAGAACATTTCAAATTGTAGACCAGACAATCCGCACAGTATTCTCATAAAACATGGTTAAAAGCATATTTGAAAAATGTTGTATCCTGTAGCCTCATACGAGGAGCAAACTACACAGGAGAACCTCTATCAATGGTGGAGCTGATGTCACAAAAATAATATTTCTGTTACAAAGTGTCACCTAAACCAATTCTGTTTGAGTGGGTGCCCCCCAGGGAGCGTATTCTCACTTGAAATCCATCCACCCCAGGATTTTTGAAATCCATCCACCCCCGGATGTTTTAAAATCATATTCATATCCCCATGAACTGCTCTCCATGTACAGTGGTTTAAAGCCCATGCATTCAGGCAACAATTCATCAAGGAAGCTCTAGGAGGTTCTCTCCTATATTTTATCTGTAAAAACAGAGCCAAATATACATTTAAATACAACTTGAAATGTAGGTCAGACTGTATATATCATATCACTCAAAAAATAACATAGTCATAGACACCACCCCGCTCAAGTATTCCGCTATCGGGACATACGTTTTCCTTAGTGGCATCTTGCCCAGAATTTCACCAGAGGAATACACTATGAATTTTCCCCAGTAACTTATGTTGCATTTTCCTGAAGATGCTACTTTTGCATTTTTACCACCATTTTGCTCGTTATAATATTCCTGCTCAACATATTTTCAGCACATTTAAAGTTCTTCATACTGATCATAATTTCTCCAAATGCCTATGCAGCATGAAGTTTCTGCATTTTCCTACTTCATAAATGACACGTATTTCAAGCAATTTAAATTACTCATATTTTTACTTGTCTTGATGTATTTTCCACCCTGCCGCACTTCTGTTTATTGTAAAATCCTACATTTCTTCCAAACTTGAGTCATCAATGTTACATGAATTCTTCATTTGTCATAAATTCCTTATCTCTGCATATCAAGAGTTTGCATAGATCCCAAATTCATCACATTTCTGCTTCTCTTTTCTTATTTTTGCCCATCATAAATTCCATTTTTTTATCCCTGATGAAATGGCACATATTTCTGCACACATTATCCAATTCTGCAATTTGATTTTGCAAACCATGAATGTTCCTATTTCCACAATGAATTAATGTTTGTATTTCCACATGCCATTAATTTCAATATTTATTTCTTCCTACTGTTCCCATTATTGCCTGCATCAGTCCCCACTTCATGCCTCTATGAATATTTGCAAAAATGTGTTTCTGACTGTGTCTTTCAGTTATCCATACAAAACGTATTTTTTTACTTCATGCATGTGCAGTGCTTTGGCACAATATAAATAGAAATAACGAGGACTTGCTGCTCTGTAGGCAGAGTGTTGGTCAATTTTAGGAAAGCCCAACACACAGTGGCTATCCATTTGAACTGAAAAGGAGCCTAAATCCTTTGACCATTGTTGGTCAACTTATAGAAATGTTTTAATTGTGCTCCGAATTAAAATGGTAAAGTGGCTGCCAATGAACAGCACTTCACTCCAGTTCATGATACCTTTTGGTAGTTACCCTTTTTATATCGTCTATACCAAATGAATCAACCCTGATCTGGTGAGACATGCACAAAGAATAAGGAGGGAAAGAAAGTGTATGATCGGTCAGGTCTTACCTTTCTCTTGTTGCGGTGAATGTCCCCGATGGAGTTGGCTAAGCTGTTGGGGCCTAGTAGGGTCCTTGTGCTGCGAGGCCACTCTGTGCTCACCAGGCTGTGCTCACCCATCAGAATCTTGCGGACATTCTCTGCCCCGGTCACTCTGATTAAGGGCCGCCCCAACAAGTGTGTCTTGAACACGTTGCCATATTTCTCCCTTCTGGATGACTGAAAGCCAGAACCCTAAAACCAAAGATTTCAAGCAAATGTGAACGATTTTTAATAAAGTTGGGGCTTTTAATACAACACAGTGATACTGTGTGAACATGTAGTAAGACGTTCTTTTCTAGTATTCTAAGCAGTCCATTTAACTTTAGACTAAAGTGTTTTTAAATTGACACAGATTCATTCCTTGTTTGGGCAAATTAAGATGCCCCATACTAAGCCATAGACATATTTGTGCACTTTTTGATCATCTTTTGGAGATCCATTCCTAAACCACAGATATACTGAAGGTCCTTTTCATACACTTGTGATCCTCTCTTCTTGTTTGCACACAATTTCTGCAACCATCCAGCGACAAAAAACTTCCGGGGCACCAGTGGTCCAGGAATGAATATCTGTTTCTAAACCATCAATCAGCCCCACACATCTAGTACACCAGAAGAGATCCAGACAGATTGGAAACACAAGTAAATGATAAATCTCCTTGTCCAATTTTCGTAACGTGGACGGAGCGGCAGGCTTATCTACGCAAGGCTGTTGATCGTTGGTTAGTTGCAACATAGCGAAATTACAATTATTACCCAATAATAAAAGGGACTGTCCAGCCAATGTTTTGTAAAAATATCTACTTTATTATTATTACAACAGACAGTTCCAACACACTACAAAATACAACCCATCCGGTAAAGGAATGCAGAGGACAGACAGTTTCAAGAAGGAAAGGGGATGCGCTCTGGATACTGACAGGAGCGTAGTCGGTAAAGTAATTAATCACAACAGTTCAAGAATACTTGGTTTCAGCACAAAGGCAGCAATAGCTCGTAAAATTTCACTAGGGGCTTTTGGAGAAGGACCATGGGGACAGAACCACAATGTACCTTGTGCTTGTTGAAGTTCTTGGGGCTCGACAGTTTCAGGGGGCTTTGCAGCTTCTGCAACAGAGTTCAAGATGACAGCTGCAGGTATCAGGCAGCAGGCAGTTCGTCGAGCAAGGCTGGACGGACATATGCAGGCTTTTTTATACAGTGGCTCAATGTCAGAAATCTTTTATTTATTTATTTGTAAGGCGCCGAAGGCCCACAGGTATCGGGGCGCCACACTGAGACGAAGACAACCATGTAAGATGATACACTGATAAAAAAGACGCTTGGTGGAGGCATTACAGGGAAGAAGCTGAAAACTATCTAGGCCGCTGTCACCTCATGTGTTCTGTCTTTTATTTGAACAGTATGGTTTTTAAATTTTTTCTGAACGTGAGGCGGTTTGATTCCAGTCTTAGGTTCAGGGGGAGTTTATTCCAGTTTACGGCTGCGCGGATGGGGAATGCTCTGCCCAAGCCGTTGTCTCAGTGCTGGTTGGCAGGTCTGAAGGACTGGTCGCGGCATCTCGGATGACGTGAGTGACTGCGGCGTAACAGTCAGGAGTGCAGTTGGTTGCAGCTTGGGGGGCTCGACTGGCTCGAAAATGTCCTTTAAGGCGGCCACTGGTTGAAGCTTGTCGATGCACTCCTCCTAGCTTCTTCACTGAGCTTGTGTCGTCCTTTAAGGCGGACGGCCCAAACCAAAGCTGAGGAGAGTGTTGCAGGCAACGGCCTTGTCCTTGGTTTGGTTCAGAGACTCTCTGGCACTTTCCACCTAGGAAGCTTGCTTGCAGGGCATGCTGTGTGCTGCCTGGATACCGGTTCTGGAGCTGCTTGAGGGTCCTCTGGATTCTGTATCTCCTGGCCTTCCTTCACTGCTGAACGCTGTAAGGCAGACTGTACCTTCAGCCAGGGTCCAATGCTGAGTTCTTGTTACTCCTTGCAAAATCTTCAGATGATCTGCCAAAAAGAAGGGCTCAGCCCTCTTTTAAAGCCTAATGGGTCACAGTGATTGGTGTAGGCGAAGCCTACCTTAATGAACCAATCTGGGTCCCCACCAACAATCTCCTGTATGTGTGGCTTAATAATCAGAGTGCTTTGCAACAGAAAAGGTAAAGGAGTGAAAACAGGTAATACTAAGTCCCACCCATCTTCCTGTCTGTTGTGGATCAAAGGGCATCGTTAATGAAGCTCTCTGTGGTTCCCGAAGCGGCTGGTGTCCCTTGAATCTACAGGGCGAAAACAGACTTTTTGTCTCCACCAAACCACATACTAGTACCTTCTGAATACCTGCGGGAATGACTATTGTAAATACATAGTTGCAGACGTGACAGGTCACTGCCCTTGATACTGAGAGGCGGAAACTGGCTTCAGGTTGACACAGTGCATATCAAAGGTTGTTGGGGTTTTCCTGTCCTTTGTTAGTCCTGCCACCAGGCCTCCTAAGGGACTGTTTGAATTAACTCTGATTAGTATGCAAGGCTGCCACCAGCAGCTATCAAAGGAAAGGGCTTTTGTTAATTAGGCTGGCCATGGCAGGAGGAAGGTTTTGCCCTCCTCCTTCTGAGATGCCTGGATGTACTCTTGGCTGTCATATTCCAACTAAATATGACAGGCAGGACGGCGCATGTAGGCTTTGTCCACCCAGAGTACACAAGTCTATGTACATATCGTACGGTGGGCATAGGAAAATGTGTGCGATTAGCCAGCATTCAATTTCATTTAAAATTTCAAAAAAGCCCAGGCGAGCATACATCCACCGTGCGGATGGTCGAATTCCTCACACATCTACTTCGTGAAGAGCTTCTCTGGCTTACTGTCTTGTCCTAATCCACAAATGATCTGACACTCTCCTGTGACACAATTTTTGTGGCCTGTTCCTAGACCTTTTTTCTGGTAAACCTTAAGTTAATTTCATAAGCAGCGATACTCCAGGCTTTCTCTTGGGAGACTCCTTCTAAAGAAAAGAAAAATACACCCTGTGGCGTATGGTTATCTGAATAGCATTGTCTGGATGTGTGAATGTTTGTGACGAGCTCAGTGGCAGTGGAAGGACGCTGTTAGGGAATGCTCATTCCCATCCTTTAGATCAGATCTCTTTAGCATTGCCATCTCACAACCTGGACTGTGAAACTACCAAACAATAAGAAGGTTTAATTAATTCTTTGACAAGTGTTCATCTGTGACTTGCCATTGGCATGTCTTACTTGGATTGAAGGGTGATGTGACCAAGGAAATGTGTGTGGGGTGCTACTGTAAAATATCCTTGCCACAGATTGATAGAGTGCAATCTGGTCATGGGCTTTTAAAAATTGACTTCTAGCAATTTCTAGCAATAAAATGATGTTTCTGTAAGGGAAGGCTGTTAATCAACCCCCTCTTTCATAATGTTCCATGCCAAATCAAAGTACATCCAATGCACCTTTTCTACGACCGTTAATTGACATCCACAGCTTCTGCCCTGCAGTGGCAGCAGTCAGCTCCAAGGTCAAATGTGCATTCCTGAACAGCTGCTTGAACACCATGTTCCGACAGACAGAGATTACTTTTTAATTGTACTGTTGGTTCAAATTCTCCAAATTGTTTACCCCAAAAGCCTGGTGGTACATTAAACAGGCCGTGAGTATAGCTCAGGACAACACACTCCTCTTGGAAGCAAGGGAACGCCAGGCGTGGTTTTAAAATCTTAGAGGAATCCGGCATGAAGGGTGATATAAAAAAAAGTACATTTGTTTAAATGTGTAAATATTAGTCACGTCTGGTTATGGCGTGGCTAGTGTTATCACGCCATTATATAGCCAGATGAATTTCAATGGCATATTCGTGTCAATTTATTGAGATGACTTATTCATGTTAGAGCCAGTGTGTATTAGTTGTCTTTCCTGAATGTACCTACAACAACCCCTGGGTGAAATATAGCCCCTGATTGCCAGAAATAAAGAGGCCAGAGTGATTTGTGAAGTCCCATTGAAGTATAAGGCCAGCACAAAAATGGTAGTCAGACATGAGGCCTATTGAACCAAAAACAGGTCTAAATCTCAAAAGAAAAAGTGGGCTTAAATCGTAAATATGCGAAGATATGTGCAATGTTTCAGCAAGGAAAAGAAATACAAGTGGCTGAAAATGCTGTTTTACTAAATCCATGCAGAGCTGCACTTTTACTTTAAGAGACAGATAGGAGTGTGTACATTATCTCCAATGTACTAGCAGATTGTACTCCATCTCAAGTGAAAACAAGCTCAAGTGGGGTTGTTCCAAGTATCTAGGACAATAAATATTATAAGAAATGAAAAATCTTCCCTTTTCCTCATCCAAATGACAATATGCTAAGAGAACTGCTCACCTGGTTCAGAGTTTGAACATGGTTTTCTCACATAACTGCCCTATACATATGGACAATCCAGAAGTGATATTCATGTATTTTGCAACTGTGAGTTTAAAGAAGTACATTACACATGGGTATAAGGCCTGGGGTGCCTTATAAAATATCATGTAAAAGGCATTGTGTAGAAGTTTAAAAGCCATTGCTTGCAGAATTTTACTTGCAGCCGGTCATTTCTCCTCAAGATGAAACTTAACCTCGAAGACCTTTCCTCTGCTGGTCCTGGAGAGGGAAGTCTGGTTGTCCACGATCAACCAGGGCCATGGCTTAAAAATATAGAAAGAAATACACTGCCTAGATTTAAACTACAGTGGGAACAGGTAAGGCCATGCCTTTTCTTTCAGCAGAAGTGACCTTGACGTCACAATTCCCATAAAATGTCCATTCGAGTTACATCTGGGCCATTAAAGGCCATGAAGGGAGAGGCAAAGGTGAACATGAGCCAGCTTCTGGCTGATCACATGCTTAAAGGGAAACTAAACTTAAAGCGAATAAAGAAAACACTGGAGTTTAGTTAATAGGAAAATACATTTTATTGCATAAAAAGGGCAGCGTATATGCTACAGCGGACATTCCAGACTTTTGTGACAATAACCCCCTTTGAATCATGCAAAATATTGTTGTGTGATAAACATAACTATAGTTATTAATACAAATTTGTTTTGGGCCTTCCCCTGATTCCGAGAGATTTGAAAGTTAGTGTGAGGGTGAAGGACAAAATTAACATAGGAACTATGACGTGGTATATTTTTAACTGATACAGCTCCTGAGTAAACAAAGAAAACCCTTATCTCTGCATAGGAAGGGTGTGCAGACTTCAGGCTAGCATCATCTGATTTGTCTTAAAATGTAGTTCTTAAAAAATATATACATACATGCAAAGATTTGAAAAATTAGGGTACTTTCCATGTTGATAGATTGTTAGAGTTTAAACAGGCCGAGCCCATATGTCAGTTGGGGATGACGCCCATATGTCAGTTGGGGATGACAAAGGTTTCTCCTCCCACAGCTTTCCTAACTCGCACCCCACATATCCTTGTTCTATTAGAACACAGATGGGAGGTGGGTAGAGAATACCAACCAATCCCTTTCGGGGGAATCATGACAAGTTTTTGATGTCATTTGCCCTATAAGTAAACCAGTGTGACCAGAACTAGGCTTGTTTTCCCTTATTCCAGGAGGTAACCTGCTGCTGAACTCTTGCTCCCAAAGCCATAGATTGTGTAGGCCCTGCATTTAAGTATCATTCTAGTTATTTCCCCATAGCAAAATATCCTGTTTGTCTGTGTAGATTCTTAGCATATTTAATTGAAGTGAATCAATTAATTCCCCTATAGAAATTACGGGATGTGTTTTGTTGGCATTCGAAACTAACAAGCTCTTCGTAGTGTGTTTTGCACCGGTATAGATATAAAGATTTGCCAAAAGAATGAATCCCAAAACCCTGTTTCCACGTGAGTGTGCAGAGTGCAAAACAAAATTGCCTCTGTTCCCATTATGCTCTGACCAAAATCACAAAGCTCTGCCTGTTCTTTGGGTGTGGCAAAACACATTTTCCCATTGCTTTTCTTTCCCTCATATTGCATTTGTGCTAATAAGTAAAAAAAAACGATTTTACCCCTTGAATCCCTTTTTCCAAAGAGAGCATTTTATCCGGATCCCAAAACGATTTTCCCATTGTGTTCCCGCTCTCTGCCTCTGGCCTAAAATTCAGAGGGGTCAAGTCTATTGATGTTTGGAGGGTGGGGGTTGCTGGTAGAAACGTATTATAACCAAATCAGCAATCACTGCATGTTTTGAATTGTTCTTTTCTGCATTGGTGAGGTGTTTGAAAAGAAAGCTGCAGGGATGACTGCATATCTCAGTATTATCTCTGTGTTGATGTCATTACGGAAGTTATTTATGTTCTTGTGTTGCCACAGCATTGGTGGCTGATTTTAATCTATTTGTCGGATTTGGTTTAAATAAAAAGTGTATCTATATTATCACTACACACTGGCCTTACTACACACCGGCCTGGTTCCTAGTCTATTGTGGCGCTGGGTATTTCTTTGGATTGGGTGCGAGACGGGTTGGCGGTCTTACCAAAGTAAACCTTAACAAACTAAGAGTGTTTGTTGTGCGCCACATTCATTGGGGGGAAAGGAACTCCCAGTTGAGAGTACCCGCGTAATAAACTGTGACAAAACATGTGTGGCCCTGCCTTCAAAACATCTCTTTTGATCCCCCTGAAGTAATCGACACCTTCCTCCACGAGACAGCTCTGACATGACAAAGGTCCTCTCACACCAAGGATACTGGAGTTCTTTTTAAGTAGGAACACAGAGGAAGGGGGTGGTTAGAGTATTCCAGAGGAGAGGCTTAGCCCAAGGGGGTACATCATTTAGCATTCTGCTAGAGCTCCCTAAACTTCCAGCACCACATCCCCTTTTACTGCAGACAAAGCACTCAGAGTATGACATCAGAATGCAAAAGACACTTGTTACAACACTCTGGATTGGACCCCTAACAAAAGTCCTGGTTTGAACCAATCCATGTAGCATTTTTTCTTTAGAATGGAGCAGAAGTCATCTTGATCTCGTCTGCCTCTAAATCTCGAGTTTTGCTTGACATTGAAGCTCTGCCATCTCTGTATCTGCGACATGCTGAGTCTTCTAGCGTCCCAAACGCAACACAGCATTACGGGTGACCAGCTTCTTCAAGCTGCAAGCCATAGCCAATGCAGTACCTCAATGCTTTGTTGTGCCAGCAGAGCCTGCTCGCTGCCAAAGGTGAGTCTCTGCTAATCCTCACCCAAGGTCACCAAGTATTCCAGAACTGCCAACTCGACATTGCCTGCGTTCCCGAGTGTCTTCAATCCACAAACGAACATCACAGCCGAACAGCACAGTGTCATTGGAACCCATCACTACTATTCCTCAACTTGACCCCAGCTTTGCGTCAAAGCTACTAGACTCCTGGCTTGCCGCAGGAACGGCTAGCTCGATACTGTTTAGCCCTAAATACAATAACAGAAGATATTTGAAGGGCCCTTAGACTGCCTTAATGTACCCATTGACTTTTAAGCACCCTTCTCTACCTTTTTAGACATCTTCATAAACGTTGGCATTTGCTACTTCAATCAATTACGTAAGCTCCTATCTTCACCCAAAGTGCCCTTTTCTTCCAAAGTTCACATTCTCTGTGTTTCCTTTACCAGGGTGGCTCTTCAGAGCTTTTTATTTGTTGTGTGCATTGTTTTTATTAAAAGGGTCAATTTTCTGGAACCTGTTTGGACATTCGTTTTGCTTTTGATACCAATGTACTATTGCTGTTTGTGTTGCTTCTGTACATGCTCACACCCCTCCTGAACAGTTTGACCTGCCAACGTTACCAAAAGAGGCGAAGGAGGTATACCTGTTGAGATGTGCACGTCTTATCTTTATGATTCGTATCACTGTTTAGTAGTAGTTTGGGGCTGAGTAGGTACTTTAGCCACTACTCAATGCTGTACTAATGTACAGCAACAGTCATATCTTCACACTACCATTTTTATGAATCAAAAATCATATCATTTTCTTGCATGGAATGAAAGAGGTCACAGGTATTCTGTTATTTGTTTAAAGCTATGTGGATTAGTCAAGAAGCGTTGGCCCTTTCTCATAGTAGTGAATACCCACAACAATGAGTTTTCTTGAGGAACTTGCAATGAAATTCTGACATCTACAGATTACCAGTGAGTGCATTTGGAGAATTATTGAGGAAGTAAACACCCTTTCATGACCGTACAGCAGGTTTATGCTGGGTAGGGTCTTGGATACATGTGTCATGTGTGAACAATGTAGAGGGTTTATTAATGTTCCTTGACGAATGGTTCAAACGCTTTTGAAAGAGGGGCAGAATGTGCGGAAGAGGAGATACCAAGCCACGGGGGATCCAGAATAACTCAACAGGCAGTTTTGGTTTGCATGTGTTTTTGAATTGAAGACTGAGAAATTCCTGGTGAAGGGGGATTCAATGATGCATGTGTGTATATAGGGTGTGTGTGTGTGTGTATGCATCATGTATGCTTTGATGCTTTCTGGGTAACTTGTGTCAAAAGGGCAGCATGGGCCATCTCGATCTTTGAAATTGATTTTAGCAACATTGACAGGTTGAAACATATGTATGGCCCCTCTATAGTACCTATAAGTTGCACACATATGTTTTACAACAGAGCAGGTGAGCAGGTGCATTAACCTACTGGGCTATTTTACATATGTGCGACTAGTGTGTGATTCTTCAGTCCAGTCTGACAGTTATGGTTAAGACCCATTCCACTGCATCTGGACGCAATGCTGACTGCAGCCTTACTTATAACAAGTGACCTCTGAACTCCTAAAATTGCCATTTAAACCCTTGTGTTGTGCGCCGGGCCATGAACGAACAGACCCAACTCATACTCGATAAATGTATGTGCACAAATCCCATCAATCCCTGCGTTGAGCAAACTGTAACCTCCTTGCTCTACCGAAATTCAGGAAAGACTACGCAGGCAGCAGCTCCTGTTCCTATTGAGCCCCATAACTATTGAACGCAATGTTAAGGGACTTTAGGACAACAGTCGAAAATACCTTATGCAATTTTATTTAATTAAAGCTGATTATGAGGTGTCATAAACATAGTCTCTGTTAGTACATTTATTTTCTATCTTATTGATTCATATTTTAGCGCAAGGATGCATTTTCGTAGTACCAGCTACATTCAACAGACCTTCTGCAATATAGCATAACACTTGCTGAGAATACTGTTTTGATTTTCATAGCCTCTGCTCAGGGCTCTCCTCTTCTTTGTTGTCACTCTACAGCCCCAGGAAATCTTCTTATTAAATACATTAGGACATGTGGGCATAACTGCAAGTGTGAAAGGGGACACTCGTCAGACAACAGCCTTCAAGAGAGAGAGCACACGTAGTGAACACCCAGCAGAAGGATAGGCACGCTTCACGTTACATTGAGAAGCAGATAGGAATTGTAACTGCATGGGTGAACGAGTGTTGCCTGCGGGCAACACTCAGTAGAAACCAGGCACCACACACAGAGCTCTATTTGGGGTTTTTTTTGGACGTTCTTCGAAATAGAGGGTTCCTTGTATTAGACTTGCGTAGCATCATATTCCTTGTGGTTACAGTAGAAATATGCAAGGCCCTAAGGAAGGCAATCCATTTATAACTTTGTCATATGGCATAACCTGATATCATACCTCCAAAACTATATATAATTCAAAAAATATATTTCAAAACGGCAATTGTCCTTTGACAGTTGGGAGATATATGCAGGTGTTTGAAATTGGTTGCCCTCACGTCTCAAGTATGAACCTTAGGTCAATATAGGCGGAATCCAAACTGAATTAAATCTTCATATCTTTTATTTATTTTAGTTATTTTATAAAACA